>NW_026043806.1:0-300000 GCF_937001465.1 Orcinus orca | reverse complement strand
CAGGTTTGTGAATTACAGTGCCCCTGAGCTCCTTTCTTCAACTCGCTTTCTTGTGAGCTGGCCGCAACACCGCAGGATTGATTCAGGCCCTAATCTGGTTCCGGCACGGCATGCTGAGCCTTTGGTTAATTCCTCTTCCTGGTGGGAAATGAGAGTTAAATTTGCCCGTCCAGACACCTCCAGCTAGTCTCTCATTGGTTCTCCCTATTCCTGTTCATCTTCCGCAGAAATTGCAAACTGGGCCAAACAGGACGTTAAAGGCACTGACTCTCCAAGTCGGGAGAGTGTTAGTAAAGTGTCTGGAATGTTACACCCGAGTACCAGGGGACGAGAACTGAGATATATTGGCACACGTCTCCCGATCACATGGTTGATCATACTCTGGGTTCCACATGCATGTTTTAGCTGAAGGAAGAATCCCTTAAACCTGGAGAGTTGAGACCCGTGGAATGGGTACCATGCAATATGATTTCAAAGGGTCTTCGTTTGCTCACCGAACCTCTCCAATCCTATCACTGCTGCGTTTATACCCCTGTACACATGCTTGATTCTCTTTCGGAGACATAGCAATCCATAGGTTTTAAGATACTTACTAGTCAGGTACATTCTTAGGCGTTTAATATGGGGTGTTGAGTCCATTTCATTGAACAAGGAGTAGCACTTGTCTATTCCATATTTGGCTTAAGGAACTTTATCTGTGCTCATTTCAATCTCTGGTTTTATGCAGCACCCAAACTCACCTTCCCCTTAAGCAAGCATAAGTTGGTTTTCTAAATTTGAGACCCTGTTCTGTTTTGTAATCCAGTTCCTGTGTAGCCAAGTTTACATTCCGTGTATTAGTGATATCTTATGATGTTTCTTTTTCTGTGTGACTTATTTCAGTTAGAATCATCATACCTGAACCCACTCATTTTCTGCTACAGGCCTGTTGACATAGATTTCATTGCTGAGTGATATTGCATTGTACGTAAGTACCACAACTGCTTTATCCATTTTTCGCTTTCTGCGATATTGAACTTGTACCATAAACGAGGTTCTTGTAAACAGAGCCATCCCAAACTTTGGGGTGGCTGTGTCTTTTTGATTTTAATTTCCCTAAGCTATAGGACCATAAGTGGAATTGACCTAGGCTCTGTTGCTTTCTTTTTTAGATGTTTCAGGAAACACCATACACTTCTCCCGAGTGAATATATTCAGGAAAAAACGCATACGCCCTGTTTGTCCAAGTGCATCATTGTGGACGTTCTGCCTCTTTTCCTATGCTTTAAATGCAATTCCAGTCTACCTCCTGAAATCGGTTTTCTGCAATTCTGCCCCGCTATCAAGTCCTCTTGGCAGCCTTACTTCAGTATATTTTTGGACGATAGCTGTCATTTATAATTCTGCAGGTTTGTGAATTACAGGGCCCCTGAGCTCCTTTCTTCAACTCGCTTTCTTGTGAGCTGGCCGCAACACCGCAGGATTGCTTCAGGCCCTAATCTTGTTCCGGCACGGCACACTGAGCCTTTGGTTAATTCCTCTTCCTGGTGGGAAATGAGAGTTAAATTTGCCCGTCCAGACACCTCCAGCTAGTCTCTCATTGGTTCTCCCTATTCCTGTTCATCTTCTGCAGAAATTGCAAACTGGGCCAAACAGGAGGTTAAAGGCACTGACTCTCCAAGTCGGGAGAGTGTTAGTAAAGCGTCTGGAATGTTGCACACGAGTACCAGGGGACGAGAACTGAGACATATTGGAACACGTCTCCCGATCACACGGTTGATCATACTCTGGGTTCCACATGCATGTTTCAGCTGAAGGAAGATTCCCTTAAAGTTGGAGAGTTGAGACCCGTGGAATGGGTACCATGCAATATGACTTCAAAGGGTCTTCATTTGCTCACCGAACCTCTCCAATCCTAACACTTCTGCGTTTATGCCCCTGTACACACGCTTGATTCTCTTTCAGAGACATAGCAATCCATAGGTTTTAAGATACTTACTAGTCAGGTACATTCTTAGGCGTTTAATATGCGGTGTTGAGTACATTTCGTTGAGCAAGTAGTAGCTCTTGTCTATTACATATTTGGCTTAAGGAACTTTATCTGTGCTCATTTCAATCTCTGGTTTTATGCAGCACCCCAACTCACCTTTCCCCTTAAGCAAGCATAAGTTGGTTTTCTAAATTTGAGACCCTGTTCTGTTTTTTAATCCAGTTCCTGTGTAGCCAATTCTACATTCCGTGTATTAGTGATATCTTATGATGTTTCTTTTTCTGTGTGACTTATTTCAGTTAGAATCATCATACCTGAATCCACTCTATGCTGTTACGGGCCTGATGACGTAGATTTCATTGCTGAGTGATATTGCATTGTACGTAAGTACCACAACTTCTTTATCCATTTTTCACTTTCTGCGATATTGAACTTGTACCGTAAACGATGTTCTTGTAAACAGAGCCGTCCCAAACTTTGGGGTGGCTGTGTCTTTTTGATTTTAATTTCCCTAAGCTATAGGACCATAAGTGGAATTGACCTAGGCTCTGTTGCTTTGTTTTTTAGATGTTTCAGGAAACACCATACACTTCTCCCGAGTGGCTGTTGGCAATTTACAACCTGCCCATCAGCATAACAAGGCTCCCAGTTCTCCATGGCCTGTCCTGCCTTTCTGGATTTTACACTTTTTTCAGATGGCCCTTTTGACCGGGGGGAAGTGAGACTTCATTGTAGTGCAGATTTCCTTTGCAAGCTTGCTTGGTTGTCCAAAAAGGGCGTATGCGTTTTTTCCTGAATATATTCAGGAAAAAATGCATACGCCCATTTTGGCCAAGTGCATCATTGTGGACGTTCTTCCTATTTTCCTATGCTTTAAATGCAATTCCAGTCTACTCCTGAAATCGGTTTCCTGCAATTCTGCCCCGCTTTCAAGTCCTCTTGGCAGCCTTACTTCAGTATATTTTTGGACGATAGCTGTCATTTATAACTCTGCAGGTTTGTGAATTACAGTGCCCCTGAGCTCCTTTCTTCAACTCGCTTTCTTGTGAGCTGGCCGCAACACCGCAGGATTGATTCAGGCCCTAATCTGGTTCCGGCACGGCACGCTGAGCCTTTGCTTAATTCCTCTTCCTGGTGGGAAATGAGAGTTAAATTTGCCCGTCCAGACACCTCCAGCTAGTCTCTCATTGGTTCTCCCTATTCCTGTTCATCTTCCACAGAAATTGCAAACTGGGCCAAACAGGACGTTAAAGGCACTGACTCTCCAAGTCGGGAGAGTGTTAGTAAAGTGTCTGGAATGTTACACCCGAGTACCAGGGGACGAGAACTGAGATATATTGGCACACGTCTCCCGATCACATGGTTGATCATACTCTGGGTTCCACATGCATGTTTTAGCTGAAGGAAGAATCCCTTAAACCTGGAGAGTTGAGACCCGTGGAATGGGTACCATGCAATATGATTTCAAAGGGTCTTCGTTTGCTCACCGAACCTCTCCAATCCTATCACTGCTGCGTTTATACCCCTGTACACATGCTTGATTCTCTTTCGGAGACATAGCAATCCATAGGTTTTAAGATACTTACTAGTCAGGTACATTCTTAGGCGTTTAATATGGGGTGTTGAGTCCATTTCATTGAACAAGGAGTAGCACTTGTCTATTCCATATTTGGCTTAAGGAACTTTATCTGTGCTCATTTCAATCTCTGGTTTTATGCAGCACCCCAACTCACCTTCCCCTTAAGCAAGCATAAGTTGGTTTTCCAAATTTGAGACCCTGTTCTGTTTTTTAATCCAGTTCCTGTGTAGCCAAGTTTACATTCCGTGTATTAGTGATATCTTATGATGTTTCTTTTTCTGTGTGACTTATTTCAGTTAGAATCATCATACCTGAACCCACTCATTTTCTGCTACAGGCCTGTTGACATAGATTTCATTGCTGAGTGATATTGCATTGTACGTAAGTACCACAACTGCTTTATCCATTTTTCGCTTTCTGCGATATTGAACTTGTACCATAAACGAGGTTCTTGTAAACAGAGCCATCCCAAACTTTGGGGTGGCTGTGTCTTTTTGATTTTAATTTCCCTAAGATATAGGACCATAAGTGGAATTGACCTAGGCTCTGTTGCTTTCTTTTTTAGATGTTTCAGGAAACACCATACACTTCTCCCGAGTGGCTGTTGGCAATTTACATCCCACCCATCAGCATAACAGGGCTCCCAGTTCTCCATGGCCTGTCCTGCCTTTCTGGATTTTACACTTTTTTCAGATGGCCCTTTTGACTGGGGGGTAGTGAGACTTCATTGTAGTGCCGATTTCCTTTGCAAGCTTGCTTGGTTGGCCAAAAATGGTGTATGCGTTTTTTCCTGAATATATTCAGGAAAAAACGCATATGACATTTTTGGCCAAGTGCATCATTGTGGACGTTCTTCCTCTTTTCCTATGCTTTAAATGCAATTCCAGTCTCCCTCCTGAAATCGGTTTCCTGCAATTCTGCCCCGCTTTCAAGTCCTCTTGGCAGCCTTACTTCAGTATATTTTTGGACGATAGCTGTCATTTATAACTCTGCAGGTTTGTGAATTACAGTGCCCCTGAGCTCCTTTCTTCAACTCGCTTTCTTGTGAGCTGGCCGCAACACCGCAGGATTGATTCAGGCCCTAATCTGGTTCCGGCACGGCACGCTGAGCCTTTGGTTAATTCCTCTTCCTGGTGGGAAATGAGAGTTAAATTTGCCCGTCCAGACACCTCCAGCTAGTCTCTCATTGGTTCTCCCTATTCCTGTTCATCTTCCGCAGAAATTGCAAACTGGGCCAAACAGGACGTTAAAGGCACTGACTCTCCAAGTCGGGAGAGTGTTAGTAAAGTGTCTGGAATGTTACACCCGAGTACCAGGGGACGAGAACTGAGATATATTGGCACACGTCTCCCGATCACATGGTTGATCATACTCTGGGTTCCACATGCATGTTTTAGCTGAAGGAAGAATCCCTTAAACCTGGAGAGTTGAGACCCGTGGAATGGGTACCATGCAATATGATTTCAAAGGGTCTTCGTTTGCTCACCGAACCTCTCCAATCCTATCACTGCTGCGTTTATACCCCTGTACACATGCTTGATTCTCTTTTGGAGACATAGCAATCCATAGGTTTTAAGATACTTACTAGTCAGGTACATTCTTAGGCGTTTAATATGGGGTGTTGAGTCCATTTCATTGAACAAGGAGTAGCACTTGTCTATTCCATATTTGGCTTAAGGAACTTTATCTGTGCTCATTTCAATCTCTGGTTTTATGCAGCACCCCAACTCACCTTCCCCTTAAGCAAGCATAAGTTGGTTTTCCAAATTTGAGACCCTGTTCTGTTTTTTAATCCAGTTCCTGTGTAGCCAAGTTTACATTCCGTGTATTAGTGATATCTTATGATGTTTCTTTTTCTGTGTGACTTATTTCAGTTAGAATCATCATACCTGAACCCACTCATTTTCTGCTACAGGCCTGTTGACATAGATTTCATTGCTGAGTGATATTGCATTGTACGTAAGTACCACAACTGCTTTATCCATTTTTCGCTTTCTGCGATATTGAACTTGTACCATAAACGAGGTTCTTGTAAACAGAGCCATCCCAAACTTTGGGGTGGCTGTGTCTTTTTGATTTTAATTTCCCTAAGATATAGGACCATAAGTGGAATTGACCTAGGCTCTGTTGCTTTCTTTTTTAGATGTTTCAGGAAACACCATACACTTCTCCCGAGTGGCTGTTGGCAATTTACATCCCACCCATCAGCATAACAGGGCTCCCAGTTCTCCATGGCCTGTCCTGCCTTTCTGGATTTTACACTTTTTTCAGATGGCCCTTTTGACTGGGGGGTAGTGAGACTTCATTGTAGTGCCGATTTCCTTTGCAAGCTTGCTTGGTTGGCCAAAAATGGTGTATGCGTTTTTTCCTGAATATATTCAGGAAAAAACGCATATGACATTTTTGGCCAAGTGCATCATTGTGGACGTTCTTCCTCTTTTCCTATGCTTTAAATGCAATTCCAGTCTCCCTCCTGAAATCGGTTTCCTGCAATTCTGCCCCGCTTTCAAGTCCTCTTGGCAGCCTTACTTCAGTATATTTTTGGACGATAGCTGTCATTTATAACTCTGCAGGTTTGTGAATTACAGTGCCCCTGAGCTCCTTTCTTCAACTCGCTTTCTTGTGAGCTGGCCGCAACACCGCAGGATTGATTCAGGCCCTAATCTGGTTCCGGCACGGCACGCTGAGCCTTTGGTTAATTCCTCTTCCTGGTGGGAAATGAGAGTTAAATTTGCCCGTCCAGACACCTCCAGCTAGTCTCTCATTGGTTCTCCCTATTCCTGTTCATCTTCCGCAGAAATTGCAAACTGGGCCAAACAGGACGTTAAAGGCACTGACTCTCCAAGTCGGGAGAGTGTTAGTAAAGTGTCTGGAATGTTACACCCGAGTACCAGGGGACGAGAACTGAGATATATTGGCACACGTCTCTCGATCACATGGTTGATCATACTCTGGGTTCCACATGCATGTTTTAGCTGAAGGAAGAATCCCTTAAACCTGGAGAGTTGAGACCCGTGGAATGGGTACCATGCAATATGACTTCAAAGGGTCATTCTTTGCTCACCGAACCTCTCCAATCCTATCACTGCTGCGTTTATGCCCCTGTACACATGCTTGATTCTCTTTCGGAGACATAGCAATCCATAGGTTTTAAGATACTTACTAATCAGGTACATTCTTAGGCGTTTAATATGGGGTGTTGAGTCCATTTCGTTGAGCAAGGAGTAGCTCTTGTCTATTACATATTTGGCTTAAGGAACTTTATCTGTGCTCATTTCAATCTCTGGTTTTATGCAGCACCCCAACTCACATTTCCCCTTAAGCAAGCATAAGTTGTTTTTCTAAATTTGAGACCCTGTTCTCTTTTTTAATCCAGTTCCTGTGTAGCCAAGTTTACATTCCGTGTATTAGTGATATCTTATGTTGTTTCTTTTTCTGTGTGACTTATTTCAGTTAGAATCATCATACCTGAGCCCACTCATTTTCTGCTACAGGCCTGTTGACATAGATTTCATTGCTGAGTGATATTGCATTGTACGTAAGTACCACAACTTCTTTATCCATTTTGCGCTTTCTGCGATATTGAACTTGTACTGTAAAAGAGGTTCTTGTAAACAGAGCCGTCCCAAACTTTGGGGTGGCTGTGTCTTTTTGATTTTAATTTCCCTAAGCTATAGGACCATAAGTGGAATTGACCTAGGCTCTGTTGCTTTGTTTTTTAGATGTTTCAGGAAACACCATACACTTCTCCCGAGTGGCTGTTGGCAATTTACAACCTGCCCATCAGCATAACAAGGCTCCCAGTTCTCCATGGCCTGTCCTGCCTTTCTGGATTTTACACTTTTTTCAGATGGCCCTTTTGACCGGGGGGAAGTGAGACTTCATTGTAGTGCAGATTTCCTTTGCAAGCTTGCTTGGTTGTCCAAAAAGGGCATATGCGTTTTTTCCTGAATATATTCAGGAAAAAATGCATACGCCCATTTTGGCCAAGTGCATCATTGTGGACGTTCTTCCTATTTTCCTATGCTTTAAATGCAATTCCAGTCTACCTCCTGAAATCGGTTTCCTGCAATTCTGCCCCGCTTTCAAGTCCTCTTGGCAGCCTTACTTCAGTATATTTTTGGACGATAGCTGTCATTTATAACTCGGCAGGTTTGTGAATTACAGTGCCCCTGAGCTCCTTTCTTCAACTCGCTTTCTTGTGAGCTGGCCGCAACACCGCAGGATTGATTCAGGCCCTAATCTGGTTCCGGCACGGCACGCTGAGCCTTTGGTTAATTCCTCTTCCTGGTGGGAAATGAGAGTTAAATTTGCCCGTCCAGACACCTCCAGCTAGTCTCTCATTGGTTCTCCCTATTCCTGTTCATCTTCCGCAGAAATTGCAAACTGGGCCAAACAGGACGTTAAAGGCACTGACTCTCCAAGTCGGGAGAGTGTTAGTAAAGTGTCTGGAATGTTACACCCGAGTACCAGGGGACGAGAACTGAGATATATTGGCACACGTCTCCCGATCACATGGTTGATCATACTCTGGGTTCCACATGCATGTTTTAGCTGAAGGAAGAATCCCTTAAACCTGGAGAGTTGAGACCCGTGGAATGGGTACCATGCAATATGATTTCAAAGGGTCTTCGTTTGCTCACCGAACCTCTCCAATCCTATCACTGCTGCGTTTATACCCCTGTACACATGCTTGATTCTCTTTCGGAGACATAGCAATCCATAGGTTTTAAGATACTTACTAGTCAGGTACATTCTTAGGCGTTTAATATGGGGTGTTGAGTCCATTTCATTGAACAAGGAGTAGCACTTGTCTATTCCATATTTGGCTGAAGGAACTTTATCTGTGCTCATTTCAATCTCTGGTTTTATGCAGCACCCAAACTCACCTTCCCCTTAAGCAAGCATAAGTTGGTTTTCTAAATTTGAGACCCTGTTCTGTTTTGTAATCCAGTTCCTGTGTAGCCAAGTTTACATTCCGTGTATTAGTGATATCTTATGATGTTTCTTTTTCTGTGTGACTTATTTCAGTTAGAATCATCATACCTGAACCCACTCATTTTCTGCTACAGGCCTGTTGACATAGATTTCATTGCTGAGTGATATTGCATTGTACGTAAGTACCACAACTGCTTTATCCATTTTTCGCTTTCTGCGATATTGAACTTGTACCATAAACGAGGTTCTTGTAAACAGAGCCATCCCAAACTTTGGGGTGGCTGTGTCTTTTTGATTTTAATTTCCCTAAGCTATAGGACCATAAGTGGAATTGACCTAGGCTCTGTTGCTTTCTTTTTTAGATGTTTCAGGAAACACCATACACTTCTCCCGAGTGAATATATTCAGGAAAAAACGCATACGCCCTGTTTGTCCAAGTGCATCATTGTGGACGTTCTGCCTCTTTTCCTATGCTTTAAATGCAATTCCAGTCTACCTCCTGAAATCGGTTTTCTGCAATTCTGCCCCGCTATCAAGTCCTCTTGGCAGCCTTACTTCAGTATATTTTTGGACGATAGCTGTCATTTATAATTCTGCAGGTTTGTGAATTACAGGGCCCCTGAGCTCCTTTCTTCAACTCGCTTTCTTGTGAGCTGGCCGCAACACCGCAGGATTGCTTCAGGCCCTAATCTTGTTCCGGCACGGCACACTGAGCCTTTGGTTAATTCCTCTTCCTGGTGGGAAATGAGAGTTAAATTTGCCCGTCCAGACACCTCCAGCTAGTCTCTCATTGGTTCTCCCTATTCCTGTTCATCTTCTGCAGAAATTGCAAACTGGGCCAAACAGGAGGTTAAAGGCACTGACTCTCCAAGTCGGGAGAGTGTTAGTAAAGCGTCTGGAATGTTGCACCCGAGTACCAGGGGACGAGAACTGAGACATATTGGAACACGTCTCCCGATCACACGGTTGATCATACTCTGGGTTCCACATGCATGTTTCAGCTGAAGGAAGATTCCCTTAAAGTTGGAGAGTTGAGACCCGTGGAATGGGTACCATGCAATATGACTTCAAAGGGTCTTCATTTGCTCACCGAACCTCTCCAATCCTAACACTTCTGCGTTTATGCACCTGTACACACGCTTGATTCTCTTTCAGAGACATAGCAATCCATAGGTTTTAAGATACTTACTAGTCAGGTACATTCTTAGGCGTTTAATATGCGGTGTTGAGTACATTTCGTTGAGCAAGTAGTAGCTCTTGTCTATTACATATTTGGCTTAAGGAACTTTATCTGTGCTCATTTCAATCTCTGGTTTTATGCAGCACCCCAACTCACCTTTCCCCTTAAGCAAGCATAAGTTGGTTTTCTAAATTTGAGACCCTGTTCTGTTTTTTAATCCAGTTCCTGTGTAGCCAATTCTACATTCCGTGTATTAGTGATATCTTATGATGTTTCTTTTTCTGTGTGACTTATTTCAGTTAGAATCATCATACCTGAATCCACTCTATGCTGTTACGGGCCTGATGACGTAGATTTCATTGCTGAGTGATATTGCATTGTACGTAAGTACCACAACTTCTTTATCCATTTTTCACTTTCTGCGATATTGAACTTGTACCGTAAACGATGTTCTTGTAAACAGAGCCGTCCCAAACTTTGGGGTGGCTGTGTCTTTTTGATTTTAATTTCCCTAAGGTATAGGACCATAAGTGGAAGTGCCCTAGGCTCCGTTGCTTTGTTTTTTAGATGTTTCAGGAAACACCATACACTTCTCTCGAGTGGCTGTTGGCAATTTACATCCCGCCCATCAGCATAACAAGGCTCCCAGTTCTCCATGGACTGTCCTGCCTTTCTCGATTTTACACTTTTTTCAGATGGCCCTTTTGACCGGGGGGAAGTGAGACTTCATTGTAGTGCAGATTTCCTTTGCAAGCTTGCTTGGTTGGCCAAAAATGGTGTATGCGTTTTTTCCTGAATATATTCAGGAAAAAACGCATACGACATTTTTGGCCAAGTGCATCATTTTGGACGTTCTTCCTCTTTTCCTATGCTTTAAATGCAATTCCAGTCTCCCTCCTGAAATCGGTTTCCTGCAATTCTGCCCCGCTTTCAAGTCCTCTTGGCAGCCTTACTTCAGAATATTTTTGGACGATAGCTGTCATTTATAACTCTGCAGGTTTGTGAATTACAGTGCCCCTGAGCTCCTTTCTTCAACTCGCTTTCTTGTGAGCTGGCCGCAACACCGCAGGATTGCTTCAGGTCCTAATGTGGTTCCGGCACGGCACGCTGAGCCTTTGGTTAATTCCTCTTCCTTGTGGGTAATGAGAGTTAAATTTGCCCATCCAGACACCTCCAGCTAGTCTCTCATTGGTCCTCCCTATTCCTGTTCATCTTCCGCAGAAATTGCAAACTGGGCCAAACAGGAGGTTAAAGGCACTGACTCTCCAAGTCGGGAGAGTGTTAGTAAAGCGTCTGGAATGTTGCACCCGAGTACCAGGGGACGAAAACTGAGACATATTTGAACACGTCTCCTGATCACACGGTTGATCATACTCTGGGTTCCACATGCATGTTTCAGCTGAAGGAAGAATCCCTTAAACCTAGAGAGTTGAGAACCGTGGAATGGGTACCATGCAATATGACTTCAAAGGGTCTTCATTTGCTCACCGAACCTCTCCAATCCTATCACTGCTGCGTTTATGCCCCTGTACACACGCTTGATTCTCTTTCAGAGGCATAGCAATCCATAGGTTTTAAGATAATTCCTAGTCAGGTATATTCTTAGGCGTTTAATATGGGGTGTTGAGTCCATTTCGTTGAGCAAGGAGTAGCTCTTGTCTATTACATATTTGGCTTAAGGAACTTTATCTGTGCTCATTTCAATCTCTGGTTTTATGCAGCACCCCAACTCACCTTTCCCCTTAAGCAAGCATAAGTTGGTTTTCTAAATTTGAGACCCTGTTCTGTTTTGTAATCCAGTTCCTGTGTAGCCAAGTTTATATTCCGTGTATTAGTTATATCTTATGATGTTTCTTTTTCGGTGTGACTTATTTCAGTTAGAATCATCATACCTGAACCCACTCATTTTCTGCTACAGGCCTGTTGACATAGATTTCATTGCTGAGTGATATTGAATTGTACGTAAGTACCACAACTTCTTTATCCATTTTTCGCTTTCTGCGATATTGAACTTGTACCATAAACGAGGTTCTTGTAAACAGAGCCATCCCAAACTTTGGGGTGGCTGTGTCTTTTTTATTTTAATTTCCTTAAGCTATAGGACCATAAGTGGATTTGACCTAGGCTCTGTTGCTTTGTTTTTTAGATGTTTCAGGAAACACCATACACCTCTCTCGAGTGGCTGTTGGCAATTTACATCCCGCCCATCAGCATAACAGGGCTCCCAGTTCTCCATGGCCTGTCCTGCCTTTCTGGATTTTATACTTTTTTCAGATGACCCTTTTGACTGTGGGGAAGTGAGACTTCATTGTAGTGCAGATTTCCTTTGCAAGCTTGCTTGGTTGGCCAAAAATGGCGTATGCGTTTTTTCCTGAATATATTCAGGAAAAAACGCATAAGACATTTTTGGCCAAGTGCATCATTGTGGACGTTCTTCCTCTTTTCCTATGCTTTAAATGCAATTCCAGTCTACCTCCTGAAATCAGTTTCCTGCAATTCTGCCCCGCTTTCAAGTCCTCTTGGCAGGCTTACTTCAGTATATTTTTGGACGATAGCTGTCATTTATAACTCTGCAGGTTTGTGAATTACAGTGCCCCTGAGCTCCTTTCTTCAACTCGCTTTCTTGTGAGCTGGCCGCAACACCGCAGGATTGCTTCAGGCCCTAATCTGGTTCCGGCATGGCACGCTGAGCCTTTGGTTAATTCCTCTTCCTGGTGGGAAATGAGAGTTAAATTTGCCCGTCCAGACACCTCCAGCTAGTCTCTCATTGGTTCTCCCTATTCCTGTTCATCTTCCGCAGAAATTGCAAACTGGGCCAAAAAGGACGTTAAAGGCACTGACTCTCCAAGTCGGGAGAGTGTTAGTAAAGTGTCTGGAATGTTACACCCGAGTACCAGGGGACGAGAACTGAGATATATTGGCACACGTCTCCCGATCACACGGTTGATCATACTCTGGGTTCCACATGCATGTTTTAGCTGAAGGAAGAATCCCTTAAACCTGGAGAGTTGAGACCCGTGGAATGGGTACCATGCAATATGATTTCAAAGGGTCTTCGTTTGCTCACCGAACCTCTCCAATCCTATTACTGCTGCGTTTATGCCCCTGTACACATGCTTGATTCTCTTTCGGAGACATAGCAATCCATAGGTTTTAAGATACTTACTAGTCAGCTACATACTTAGGCTTTTAATATGGGGTGTTGAGTCCATTTCATTGAACAAGGAGTAGCACTTGTCTATTCCATATTTGGCTTAAGGAACTTTATCTGTGCTCATTTCATCTCTAGTTTTATGCAGCACCCCAACTCACCGTTCCCCTTAAGCAAGCATAAGTTGGTTTTCTAAATTTGAGACCCTGTTCTGTTTTGTAATCCAGTTCCTGTGTAGCCAGGTTTACATTCCGTGTCTTAGTGATATCTTCTGATGTTTCTTTTCCTGTGTGACTTATTTCAGTTAGAATCATCATACCTGAATCCACTCATTATGCTGCTACGGGCCTGATGACATAGATTTCATTGCTGAGTGATATTGCATTGTACCTAAGTACCACAACTGCTTTATCCATTTTTCACTTTCTGCGATATTGAACTTGTACCATAAACGAGGTTCTTGTAAACATAGCCGTCCCAAACTTTTGGGTGGCTGTGTCTCTTTGATTTTAATTTCCCTAAGCTATAGGACCATAAGTGGAATTGCCCTCGGCTCTGTTGCTTTGTTTTTTAGATGTTTCAGGAAACACCATACACTTCTCCCTAGTGGCTGTTGGCAAATTACATCCCACCCATCAGCATAACAAGGCTCCCAGTTCTGCATGGCCTGTCCTGCCTTTCTGGATTTTACACTTTTTTCAGATGGCCCTTATGACCGGGGCGAAGTGAGACTTCATCGTAGTGCAGATTTCCTTTACAAGCTTGCTTGCTTCGCCAAAAAGGGCGTATGCGTTTTTTCCTGAATATATTCAGTAAAAACCGCATACGCCCTTTTTGGCCAAGTGCATGATTGTCGATGTTCTGCCTCTTTTCCTATGCTTTAAATGCAATTCCAGTCTACCTCCTGAAATCGGTGTCCTGCAATTCTGCCCTGCTTTCAAGTCCTCTTGGCAACCTTATTTCAGTATATTTTTGGACGATAGCTGTCATTTATAAGTCTGCAGGTTTGTGAATTACAGTGCCCCTGAGCTCCTTTCTTCAACTCGCTTTCTTGTGAGCTGGCCGCAACACCGCAGGATTGCTTCAGGCCCTAATCTGGTTCCGGCACGGCACGCTGAGCCTTTGGTTAATTCCTCTTCCTGGTGGGAAATGAGAGTTAAATTTGCCCGTCCAGACACCTCCATCTTGTCTCTCATTGGTTCTCCCTATTCCTGTTCATCTTCCGCAGAAATTGCAAACTGGGCCAATCAGGAGGTTAAAGTCACCGACTGTCCAAGTCGGGAGAGTGTTAGTAAAGCATCTGGAATGTTGCACCCGAGAACCAGGGGACGGGAACTGAGACATATTTGAACACATCTCCCTATCACACGGTTGATCATACTCTGGGTTCCACATGCGTGTTTTAGCTGAAGGAAGAATCCCTTAAACCTGGAGAGTTGAGATCCGTGGAATAGGTACCATGCAATATGACTTCAAAGGGTCTTCATTTGCTCACCGAACCTCTCCAATCCTATCACTGCTGCGTTTATGCCCCTGTACACACGCTTGATTCTCTTTTGGAGACATAGCAATCCATAGGTTTTAAGATACTTACTAGTCAGGTACATACTTAGGCGTTTAATATGGGGTGTTGAGTCCATCTCGTTGAGCAAGGAGTAGCTCTGGTCTATTCCATATTTGGCTTAAGGAACTTTATCTGTGCTCATTTCAATCTCTGGTTTTATGCAGCACCCCAACTCACCTTTCCCCTTAAGCAAGCATAAGTTGGTTTTCTAAATTTGAGACCTTATTCTGTTTTGTAACTCTGTTCCTGTGTAGCAAGTTTACATTCCGTGTATTAGTGATATCTTATGATGTTTCTTTTTCTGTGTGACTTATTTCAGTTAGAATCATCATACCTGAATCCACTCATTATGCTGCTACGGGCCTGATGACATAGATTTCATTGCTGAGTGATATTGCATTGTACGTAAGTACCACAACTTCTTTATCCATTTTTCGCTTTCTGCAATATTGAACTTGTCCCGTAAACGAGGTTCCCTTAAACAGAGCCGTCCCAAACTTTGGGGTGGCTGTCTCTTTTTGATTTTAATTTCCCTAAGCTATAGCACCATAAGTGGAAGTGCCCTAGGCTCTGTTGCTTTGTTTTTTAGATGTTTCAGGAAACACCATACACTTCTCCCTAGTGGCTGTTGGCAATTTACAACCCGCCCATCAGCATAACAATGCTCCCAGTTCTCCATGGCCTGTCCTGCCTTTCTGGATTTTACACTTTTTTCAGATGGCCCTTTTGACTGGGGGGAAGTGAGACTTCATTGTAGTGCAGATTTCCTTTGCAAGCTTGCTTGGTTGGCCAAAAAGGGCGTATGCGTTTTTTCCTGAATATATTCAGGAAAAAACGCATACGCCCTTTTTGGCCAAGTGCATCGTTGTCGTCGTTCTGCCTCTTTTCCTATGCTTTAAATGCAATTCCTGTCTACCTCCTGAAATAGTTTTCCTGCAATTCTGCCTTGCTTTCAATGCCTCTTCATAGCCTTACCTCAATATAGTTTTTGAAAATAGTTGGCCTTTATAACTCTGCACGTTTTTGAATTGCAGTGGCCCTTAGCTCCATTTTTCAGCTCATATTTTTGTGATCTTGCCTCATAATCACAGGATTCCTTCAGGCCCTATTCTTCTTCTGGGGCACCTTGCTGTGCCTTTGGTTTATTCTTCTTACTGATGTGAAATTAGAGTGACATGTGCCCATTGAAACCGCTACAGCTTGTTTCTCACTGGTTCCCCCTATTCCCATTCATCCTCCGCACTAACTGCAGACTGTGCGATACCAGAACTTAAAGGCATTGACTCTCCATGTGAGGATGTTGTTAGTAAAGCGGCTGGAATGTCGATCCGGAGCCCCAGGAGAGGAAAAATGAGGTGCGTTTTAGAAACCTTTCCCGATCATATGGTATACCAGTCGCTGGGTTTCCCAAGCATGGTTTAGCTGTAGGAAGATTCCCTTCAACCTGGATTGTTGGGACCCTTGGAATGAGTAGCATGAAGTATTGCATTAAACTTTTGGCAGTTGCTCACCAAAACTCACCAATCCTCTCAGCCCCAAGTGTCCAGCCTTATGTGTTATCCAGCTGTGGGTTTATATGTGGTCAATCCAGGTTGCATCACAGCCCCTGAGCAAATTTTGTAAGAATTTTTCTCTCTTTCCTTGTTTCTGCGTTTTGTTTTTAAAATTTATTTCTATAATGGGGTTTAGCTCATTTTCACTGCTGTGTTTGTGCCGCTCTGCACACACTTGATTCCCTTATGGAGATATATCAATACATGGATTTTTTTTTTCTTTTGCGATACGTGGGCCTCTCACTGTTGTGGCCTCTCCCGCCGCGGAGCACAGGCTCCGGACGCGCAGGCTCAGCGGCCATGGCTCACGGGCCCAGCCACTCCGCGGCACATGGGATCCTCCCGGACCAGGGCACGAACCCGCGTCCCCTGCATCGGCAGGCGGACTCTCAACCACTGTGCCACCAGGGAAGCCCAATACATGGATTTTAAGATTCTTATTACTCAGATATATTTCTCTGTGGTTTATAAGGTGTGTTGAGGCCAGTTCATTGAGCAAGGTGTAGATCTTGTCTAATATCTATTTGGTTTATTGAACGGTATCTGTGCTAATTTCAAACTCTGGTTTTATGCATCACCCCACCTCTCCTTTCCCCTTAAGCTGACATAAGTGTGTTTTCTAAATGTGAGACACTGTTCTGTTCTGTAATTCATTTCTTGTGCAGCCATATTTACCCTCCCTCTATAAGTGATATCTTATGATATGTTTCTTTTTCTGTTTGACTTATTTCAAGTAGTATTATCGGACCTAAATCCACTCTTTATCCTTCTACTAGCCTTATTACATTGATTTCATGGTGAAGAGATATTCCATTGTACATAAGTACCACATCTTCTTTATCCATTGTTCTCTTTCCTGGGATATTTAAGGTGTACTGAAGTTGAGGTTCTTGTAAACAGAGTAGCCCTAAACTGTGGTGTGCTTGTGTCTTGTTGATTTTTAGACTTCCCTAGATATATTCCCATGATTGGAAGTGTCCTATGCTCTGTAGCTCTGTTTTTTAGATGATTTAGGAACCACCATACACTTCTCCAGAGTGGCTCTCGGCAGTTCACACACTGCCCATCAGCGTATAAAGGCTCCCTGTTCTCCATGGCCTGTCCTGCATTTCTGGTTTTTACAATTTTTTAGGATGGCCCTTTTGACCGGTGGGAAATGAGACTTCTTTGTTGTGCACATTTGCATTGTTTGCTTGCTTCGTTGCCCATAAAGTGCGTATGCGTTATTTCCTGGATATAATCAGGAAAAACGCATACGCCCTTTTGGGCCAACTGCATCATTGTCGAAATTCTGCCGCTTTTCATGTGCTTTAAAGACGAGTCCAATCTATCTCTTGAAATCTGTTTCTTGCAATTCTGTCTTGCATTCAGATCCTCTTCTTTGCCTTACCTCAACATAGTTTTGGACGTTAGTTTTCATTTATAACTCTGCAGGTTTGTGAATTGCAGTGACCCTGAGCTCCATTTTTTAAGTTGCTCTTTTGTGAGCTGGCCTCAAACCCGCAGGATTGCTTCAGGCCCTATTTTGGCTCCGGCGAGGCGGGCTGAGCCTTTTTTCAATTCTTATTCTTAATGGGAAATTAGAGTGATATGTGCCCGTCCAAACCCCTACAACTATTCTCTCATTGGTTCCCCCTCTTCCCGTTCATCCTCCTCACAATTTGCAAAATGTGTGAAACAGAAGTTGAAATGTGCTGATTCTCCAAGTGGGCAGATTCTAAGTAACGTGGCTGGAATGGTGAACAGGAGCACCAGGAGAGGATAAATGAGCTGCATTTTAGACACATCTCCCGATCACATGGTGTACAGTCCTCTGGGTTTTCCATGCATGTTTTAGCTGTAGGAAGATCCCTTGAACCTGCAGATTTGGGACCCATTGAATGGGTACCAGGTAGTATTACTTTAAAGGGTGTGCATTTCCTCACCCAACCTCACATTTCTCTTAGTGCAAACAGTTTCCAGCCTTATGTCTCATCCTGCTGTGGGTCTAGATGTGTTCAATCCATGTTGCATCACCGTCCCTGAGGAAAAGTTGTAAGAGGTTTTCTCTGTCTCTCTGTCGTTTATTTTTTTCAATTTGTTACTATATTGGTTACAGCTGATTTTCAAAGCTCTGTTTCTTGCTGCTGTACATCCACTTGATTCACGTACAGAGAGACATCAGTAAATTCTTTTTCAGATTCTTACCAGTCGTATATATTCTTTCCCGGTGACTTGAGTGTGCTGAGTGCAGTTCTTTTAGCTACCGTGTAGGCTTTGTTGATTATCAGTTTGGTATTTGGAATGGTATCTTTGCTAATTTCAACCTCCTGGATGATGCCTCACCCCTCCCCACCTTTCCCGTTTAGCAGCCTTATGCGTGTTTCCTACATATTTGACTATGTTTTTGTTTTGTAATTTATTTCATGTGTAGCCATTTTGGATTCCACCTTTAAGTGATATCTTATGATATGTGTCTTTTTCTTTTTGAATTATGTCACTTAGAATGATCATACGTAACTCCTCCGGAGTTGTTACAACTGGCCATAGTTCATTGATTTCCAGGCTGAATAATATTCCACTCTACCTAAGTACCACATCTCTATCCATTTTTTCTCTCCAGAGACATTTAAGTTATATCCTAGTCGAGGATCTTTTAAACAGAGAGGGGGTAAACATTGGGGTGCCTGTGTCCTCTTGATTTTTGTTTTTCCCAAGATATACGCCCATGAGTGCAAGTGCCCTATGCTCTGTAGCTCATTTTTTAGATGCTTTAGTAAACACAATACACTTCTCCAGAATGGCCGTTGGCAATATACATTTCCACTATAAGTCTCACAGGGCTCCCTCTTCTCCTTGCCCTGTCCTGCATTTCTGTTGTTTACGCTTTATGAGGATGGCTCTTCTGACTGATGCGAAGTGATATCTTTTGTAGTATTGACTTCCAGTGCCCACCTGTTTGCTTGGCTAAAAAAGTGTATGCCCTTTTCTTGAATATATACAGAAAAAAACGCATACACCCTTTTTGGCCAACTGCAATGTTGGCAATGTTCAGCTCCTTTTCTCGTGCTTAATGGCGAGTCCTTTCTACCTCCTCAGATCCCTTTCCTGCCATTCTCCCTTGCTTACAAGTCCTTTTCTCTGACTTTCCTCAAGACATTTTTCAGTGATGGATATTTTCAACTCTGCAGTTTCGTGAATTTTACTGCCCCTGAGTTCCATTGTTCAACTTGTGTTTATGGGAACTGGCCACAAAGCAGCGGGATTTCCTCAAGCCCTATACTGTTTCCATGGGCAACCCTAGCCTTTGGTCAATTCGTCTTCCTGGTTGGAAATTAGAGTGACATGTGCCTGTCTGAACACCTAGGACTTGTCTCTCATTGTTCCTCATCCTTCCGCTTCATCCTCTGGACAAATTCCAAACTGTACGCAACAGGATGTTGACAGTGCTGACATCTCCAAGTGGGGAGACTGTTAGTAAAGACGCTGGAGGGGTGAACCCGAGCACCAGGAGATGAGGAGATGAGATGCCTTTTCCAAACTCTTCCCGATCAGACGGTATACCATCCTCTGGGTGTGACAGACATGTTTTAGCAGTAGGAAGAGTCCCATTCATGTAAGGAGAACATCAGGGCTTTTTCAAAATCAGTGTCTGCCCGAAACCCAAACTGGGGAATTTTTTAAGCTACGGCTACACATATGTTCATTAAGGGCCTGGGGAAGTAGGCAGAGTCCAAACTTTAGATGATTGAAGTCTTCAGGGTCAGAAGCACTCACCACCAGCTTCCCTTAGGTTACACTTTAACTGTCATTGATAGATGACAATGACAATAAAAATATCTATTCTTTTCCAGATTATTTCCCCTTATAGCTTATTGCAAAATGTTGAGTGTAGTTCCCTGTGCTATACAGTAGTTCCTTGTTGATGATCTATTTTATACATAGCAGTGTGTATGTGTTAATCCCAAACTGTTAATTTATCCCTCCTCCCACCTTTCCCCTTTGGTAATAATAAATTATAAGATTTTATACTTCTCAGAAATGGGGGAGCTGAAAGAGAGGTATCATTTTCAATGGAAAAGCATTTAAAACAAGATTGAAGCTTTAACCAAGATTATTAGATGTACATCTTTGGAAAGAAATCACTTCGTTTCTCTAATATTGACCTGACAAATAAGACAAACCTTTTCACTGAACTTGCTTATAATAAAGTGATGGAAATATCAAATGGAAGTGTTAGAAACATCTTATTTTACCCGAGCCTTATACACTGTTCTATGTTAACTACAGTTTGGCTCACACATCTGTTCATTGAGGTTACAATAGTCTCAATTTCTGTTACTGATCCTCCAGAGTGGACCCCAACAAGTGTCCCCCTGCCCAGTGTCATTGGGGCCAACAGATCGAGACTGAGTTTGGTTCACAAGCAAAGGAAACTTTATATTTTGATCAGAGAATGGAGAGGTGAGAGCATGCACTACCCCGTGGGCTGTGGGCTGGGCTGTTGTGTAGAGATCCTGTCAGAGTCAGTGGGAGGGAGGGGGCGGAGCTCTCGAGGGCCGGGTTGGCTGCAGCTCAGGCTCTATATCGCGGAGTCTGCACTGGGCCCCAGGAGCTGAGGTGTCGTCCCAGCCATTCTGCACTAGGAAATCTGGTCTGAAGTGCCGGGTGTGGAACCTCTGCATGCGGGACCCTAGGAGCACATGAAATTAGACAAAGCACAAAGGATAAAAAAGGTTAGACTTGACTTTATTGCCCAGATTCTATTTTTATCTCCCAGGGATTTTTAATGGGCTTTGCTGGGGACAAACCCCTCCTCTGCCTTTTGTCCCGTTCCTCATTCTTGGAGTGCTGAGGGTGCAGACCCTTCTTCTGTAACTGCTGAGTGCTGAGTTGGGAGCCCTCATACCCGGGGGCGAGGGTCAGGGCTTCTCCCCAGCAGCCTCCAGGTGACGTTGATTGTCCCCAGGCCCCCTGCCTCCCTGCTCGTCCACCTGAGCACCAGCATTGGAAGTGTTATAGATTCTAATGACCTTTAAGGGTCCAGGAAAGAGATGTGCAGAGACGCTGTGGGGGCCGGTTTCACCCCGCCCCACATTTGTTCGGCCACCTTAGGCTGACCGTTTCTGCCAGCCTAGATGCTCTGACCAGTAGTCTGCGCTTTCTTCAATTAGGCCCCTGAATTAATGTACAAACAGCACCAGGTGTCAGAGCCCTGCCTGCTCAACTCCCAGACAGTCCAGGGTCAGTGGTGATCAAGGACCATGATGGCCACTGAGTCAACAGCCTTTTGAAGTAAACAGGAGTCCAGCCAGTCTTATTGGCCACCATCATCACGGTGTCTGTAGGCTTTTCTATGGTGACAGTGTGATATACGGTTCCCCCGCCAAGATTATTAGCTCCCCTCTGGGTAAGCAGTAGTCTACTCTTTTGGGACACACTCTTGTTGTTTTATGAGAGAAACTCCAGGTCAAGTGATGTTCACACGAGTCGTCATGGTGCCCTGTTGCCCCCGGTTATCTCTCTGGATGTTGGAGTTGGAGGGCCTCCTCACTCGAGGTTGGTGTGCCCACGGAGCGAACCCTGCAACTTCAGGGCATGGTTGGTGGTTAGGATCACCACGTGGGGTCCTTTTCCCTTAGGAGGGAGGTGGCCTTTTGGGCTGCTGATTTCCAGGTTTTTAGATACCGCCAGTATCTTGGCCAGATGTGGCAGTGGGCCAAGCCCCTTGGTGCCCGTAGTTTATCCTACCTGGATGGCATTCTTGCATTGTTCCATTTCAAGTGGTCCCAGTTTTTGCACTAATTCTCCAATGGCGATTCACCTTTCACCGGGAATGTAAAGGTCAAAGGGTTTAGCTAAATTAGGGAGTTCCAGGGCAAGGGTCTGAATTGACTGCTCTTTCCATTCTTGAAAGGCCACTTCTGGATTCTATTCAAAAGGATCATCATCTTTTCCTTTCAGTGTTTCATATAGAGGCCCAGCTAGTAGACTGTAGTTAGGGATCCAGAAGCAGCAAACCCTGGCCTCCCCAGGAACCCCTAAGCTGTCTTCTAGTTTTAGAAAGGGGTAAGGCTGAAAATGGTTTCTTCCCTTTCCTGGGATGGGCTTCTCCGACCTTCTGTGAGAACGAAGCCCAGGCAGGTCACTGCAGTCTGTGATATTTGAGCTTTTTCTTGGACAACTTCTATCCTTTATTGGCTTGGTAGTTCAGAGGCCTCCTTAGTAGGGCTGGCAATCAGAATGTCATCTGCGTACTGAAGGAGGGTTTCCTTTCCCAGAGGTAGAACTTTTAGGTCTTTAGCTAAGCTTTCCCCAAAGATGGTGTGGGAATTTTTGCACCCTTGGGGCAAGACGGCCCGGAAGTATTGTTTTAGTTGTATGTTGAGTCCTGCCACTCACAAGCCAAAATTTCTTGTGACTCTGGGACTAATGGAATACAAAAGAAGGCATCATTGAAGACTAATACAGAATACCATGTCCTGGTGGTTGGTAGAATGACCAGCAGGGTGTAGGAATTAGGAGCAGCTGGAGGTATATCCTCGGTGGCTTCACTGACTGTCCTGACATCCTTTACCAGGTCCCCAGCAGCCCATGGGGCTCTCGTGGTCAGACCAATCCCAGAATATGGAGCTCACCTGGGCAGGTACCCCACCCCCACCCCAGCCCACGGGGCTCTCGTGGTCAGGCCCCTCCCAGGATACAGAGCTACCCTTGCAGGTACCGTGGCAGGGCTGGGCACACAGGAACCGTGCACATAGCCCTCATTGCAGAGCACCCCCAGCTCACCTGTCGCTCAGAGCTGACACAGAGCACCTCAGAGCAGGACTTGAACTAACAAACAGCAGCTGCGACAGGTCTGTGACCCTGGGCATCACTCTGTGCGGCCTCCCTCCACCTGGTCTTCCAGAGACTTCCACTGCACCCGGGGCACCAGGCCTCTGTCTCCAACCACCACCCACCCCTCCTCTCCCTGACTCCTGGGTTCCTCTCATTAGGAGAGGGTTTTCTTGAAGTTGTCTCCCACTCATGGGCCAGATAAAATGATTAGAAAACAAGCCAAAGCTGCAGCCCCTTGTCTATCCTGACTCTCAGGAGCCCACACCTGTTCCTTGGACCTGGCCGGTTCAGCAAGTTCCATTTTCTGCAACTGTGAGCCCCTGAGGGATGATGATTGGCTGACCTGGGCAGCCTTACCGTGCCGGCCAGCCCTCCCCAGGTGTGCCTGGGTTGAGATCAATATAAATACCACTCCAGGCAGCAAGAGGCCCTGCAGCCGTGCCTGACGCCATTTTCTCTGCCCTGTCAGCAGTCTCGGGGCTGGGCTGGTGGGAGGGAGTGAGAGGCCACGGCTTTGTGGGTGGCCCAGTGTGAGTGGGTCTCTGCTGGACTTTCTGCAGCAGTTGCCAGGCTGCCACCTGCTAAAGAAGAGGATGTGTCACCCATACCTGCTGCTGGAATTTCTCCCTGGGCAGAGGTGAGGAAGGAAAAAAGCAGTGGGGGCAGGGACAGGACGGGTATCTCAGGCAGGGAAATGGAAATCTTCCAGAAGAGCACCCAGGGCCAGGACCATCCTGGCTGGCCTGCAGGCACCAAGTCGGCCGGTATGCTGTCACTCGTGTGGCTCTATGGCCCTTCCTCTAGGCTTTCAAGTCCTTGTATATATTCAGGTGTTTTACCTGGGACGGGTGGGAATAGTTCAGCAGCAACTGGCCTGGGGCTCAGCTCACGTTTACTCACAGATGCCTCGGCACGGTGCCCCAGCTTTGCAATGAGGACGCTTGTTGCATGGGGGCTGCTGGCTGAATGGGAGACGATTCCCCACCACTGACCAACTTCAGAATTGTTTACAACTGGAGCAAGTGCCCTGATACTGTTTTCCTCTGTGGAACTGGTGGGTTCTGTGTTTTTTTTCTCTTTTTCGTTTTTGGTTCAAGGTAGATTTTATTCCTCTTTTTTGTATTTACAGATATAAGCATAGAAATAATTTATTCATATAAATACATGTATGTGAAGGGAATAATTGTTTTTTCTGTTTTATTTTTTTAATTTTATTTCTTTTTAATTTTGAATTTTATTTTATATTTTTATACAGCAGGTTCTTATTGGTTATCTATTTTATACATATAAATGTATACATGCCAATCCCAGTCTCTCAACTCCTCCCACCACCAACCCCCCCAACAGCTTTCCCCCCTTGTTGTCCATACGTTTGTTGTCTACATCTGTTGCTCTATTTATGCCTTGCAAAATGGTTAATCTGTACAGTTTTTCTAGGTTCCACATATATGCATGAATATACAAGATTTGTTTTTCTCTTTCTGACTTACTTCACTCTGTATGACAGTCTCTAGATCCATCGACGTCTCTACAAATGACTAATTTCATTCCTTTTCATGGCTTAGTAATATTCCATTTTATATATGTACCACTGCTTTATGCATTCGTCTGTCTGTGGGCATTTAGGTTGCTTCCATTACCTCGATATTGTAAAGAGTGATACAATGAACATTGCGGTGAATGTCTCTTTTTGATTTATGGTTTTGTCTGGGTATATGTCCAGAACTGGGATTGCTGTATCATATGGTAATTCTACTGTTAGTTTCTTAAGAAACTCCATATTGTTCTCCATAGTGACTGTATCAATTTATATTCCCAACAATAGTGGAAGAGGGTTCCTTTTCTCCACACATTTCCAGCATTTTTTGTTTGTAGATTTTCTGATGATGCCCATTCTACCAGGTGTGAGGTGATACCTCATTGTTGAGTCCATTTTGTTGAGCAAGGGGTAGGTCTTGTCTATTACATATTTAGCTTATGGAACGGTATCTGTGCTAATTTCAAACTCTGCTTTTATGCAGCACCACAACTCACCTTCCCCCTTAAGCAAGCATAAGTTGGTTTTCTAAACATGAGACCCTGTTCTGTTTTGTAATTCAGTTCATATGTAACCAAGTTCACATTCCATGTATTAGTGATACCTTATGATGTTTCTCTTTCTGTGTGACTTTTTTCACTTAGAATCACCGTGCCTCAATCCACTCATTATGCTGGTACGGGCCTGGTGACATAGTTTTCATTGCTGAGAGGTATTCTGTTGTACGTAAGTACCGCAACTTCTTTATCCATTATTTGCTCTCTGGCATATTTAACTTGTGCTGAAGAAGAGGTTCCTGTAAAAGAGCCGTCCCAAATTTTGGGGTGGCTGTGTCTTTTTGATTTTAATTTCCCTAAGCTATAGGACCATAAGTGGAAGTGCCCTAGGCTCTGTTGCTTTGTTTTTTAGATGTTTCAGGAAACACCATACACTTCTCCCAAGTGGCTGTTGGCAATTTACATCCCGCCCATCAGCATAACAAGGCTCCCAGTTCTCCATGGCCTGTCCTGCCTTTCTGGATTTTACACTTTTTTCAGATGGCCCTTTTGACTGGGGGAAGTGAGACTTCATTGTAGTGCAGATTTCCTTTGCAAGCTTGCTTGGTTGGCCAAAAAGGGCGTATGCGTTTTCTCATGAATATATTCAGGAAAAAACGCATACGCCCATTTTGGCCAAGTGCATCATTGTGAAGGTTCTGCCTCTTTTCCTATGCTTTAAATGCAATTCCAGTCTACCTCCTGAAGTCGGTTTCCTGCAATTCTGCCCGGCTTTCAAGTCCTCTTGGCAGCCTTACTTCAGTATATTTTTGGACGATAGCTGTCATTTATAATTCTGCAGGTTTGTGAATTACAGTGCCCCTGAGCTCCTTTCTTCAACTCGCTTTCTTGTGAGCTGGCCGCAACACCGCAGGATTGCTTCAGGTCCTAATCTGGTTCTGGCACGGCACGCTGAGCCTTTGCTTAATTCCTCTTCCTGGTGGGAAATGAGAGTTAAATTTGCCCGTCCAGACACCTCCAGCTAGTCTCTCATTGGTCTTCCCTATCCCTGTTCATCTTCCGCAGAAATTTCAAACTGGGCCAAACAGGAGGTTAAAGGCACTGACTCTCCAAGTCGGGACAGTCTTGTAAAGCGTCTGGAATGTTGCACCCGAGTACCAGGGGACAAGAACTGAGACATATTTGAACCCGTCTCCCGATCACATGGTTGATCATACTCAGGGTTCCACATGCATGTTTTAGCTGAAGGAAGAATCCCTTAAACCTGGAGAGTTGAGACCCGTGGAATGGGTACCATGCAATATGACTTCAAAGGGTCTTCATTTGCTCACCGAACCTCTCCAATCCTATCACTGCTGCGTTTATGCCCCGGTACTCACGCTTGTTTCTCTTTCAGAGACATAGCAATCCATAGGTTTTAAGATACTTACTAGTCAGGTACATTATTAGGCGTTTAATATGGGGTTTTGAGTCCATTTCGTTGAGCAAGGAGTAGCTCTTGTCTATTCCATATTTGGCTTAAGGAACTTTATCTGTGCTCATTTCAATCTCTGGTTTTATGCAGCACCCCAACTCACCTTTCCCCTTAAACAAGCATAAGTTGGTTTTCTAAATTTGAGACCCTGTTCTGTTTTGTAATCCAGTTCCTGTGTAGCCAAGTTTACATTCCGTGTATTAGTGGTATGTTATGATGTTTCTTTTTCTGTGTGACTTATTTCAGTTACAATCATCATACCTGAATCCACTCATTATGCTGCTATGGGCCAGATGACATAGATTTCATTGCTGAGTGATATTGCATTGTACGTAAGTACCACAACTTCTTTATCCATTTTTCACTTTCTGCGATATTGAACATGTACCGTAAACGAGGTTCTTGTAAACAGAGCCGTCCCAAACTTTGGTTTGGCTGTGTCTTTTTGATTTTAATTTCCCTAAGCTATAGGACCATAAGTGGAAGTGCCCTAGGCTCTGTTGCTTTGTTTTTTAGATGTTTCAGGAAACACCATACACTTCTCCCGAGTGGCTGTTGGCAATTTACATCCCGCCCATCAGCATAACAAGGCTCTCAGTTCTCCATGGCCTGTCCTGCCTTTCTGGATTTTACACTTTTTTCAGATGGCCCTTTTGACCCGGGAGAAGTGAGACTTCATTGTAGTGCAGATTTCCTTTGCGAGCTTGCTTGGTTGGCCAAAAAGTGCGTATGCTTTTTTTCCTGAATATATTCAGGAAAAAACGCATATGCCCTTTTTGGCCTAGTGCATCATTGTCTACGTTCTGCCTCTTTTCCTATGTTTTAAATGCAGTTCCAGTCTAACTCCTGAAATCGGATTCCTGCAATTCTGCCCCGCTTTCAAGTCCTCTTGGCAGCCTTACTTCAGTATATTTTTGGACGATAGCTGTCATTCATAACTCTGCAGGTTTGTGATAACAGTGCCCCTGAGCTCCTTTCTTCAACTCGCTTTCTTGTGAGCTGGCCGCAACACCGCAGGATTGCTTCAGGCCCTAATCTGGTTCCGGCACGGCACGCTGAGCCTTTGCTTAATTGCTCTTCCTGGTGGGAAATGAGAGTTAAATTTGCCCGTCCAGACACCTCCAGCTAGACTCTCATTGGTCCTCCTTATCGCTGTTCATCTTCCGCAGAAATTGCAAAATGGGCCAAACAGGAGGTTAAAAGCACTGACTCTCCAAGTCGGGAGAGTGTTAGTAAAGCGTCTGGAATGTTCCACCTGAGTACCAGCGGACAAAAACTGAGACATATTTGAACACGTCTCCCAATCACACGGTTGATCATACTCTGGGTTCCACATGCATGTTTCAGCTGAAGGAAGAATCCCTTAAAGCTGGAGAGTTGAGACCCGTGGAATGGGTACCATGCAATATGACTTCAAAGGGTCTTCATTTGCTCACCGAACCTCTCCAATCCTATCACTGCTGCGTTTATGCCCCTGTACACACGCTTGATTCTCTTTCAGAGACATAGCAATCCATAGGTTTTAAGATACTTACTAGTCAGGTACATTCTTAGGCGTTTAATATCGGGTGTTGAGTCCATTTCGTTGAGCAAGGAGTAGCTCTTGTCTATTACATATTTGGCTTAAGGAAATTTATCTGTGCTCATTTCAATCTCTGGTTTTATGCAGCACACCAACTCACCTTTCCCCTTAAGCAAGCATAAGTTGCTTTTCTACATTTGAGACCCTGTTCTGTTTTGTAATCCAGTTCCTGTGTAGCCAAGTTTACATTCTGTGTATTAGTGATATCTTATAATGTTTCTTTTTCTGTGTGACTTATATCAGTTAGAATCATCATACCTGAATCCACTCTATGCTGCTACGGGCCTGATGACATAGATTTCTTTGCTGAGTGATATTGCATTGTACGTAAGTACCACAACTTCTTTATCCCTTTTTCACTTTCTGCGATATTGAACTTGTACCGTAAATGAGGTTCTTGTAAACAGAGCCGTCCCATACTTTGGGGTGGCTGTGTCTTTTTGATTTTAATTTCCCTAAGCTATAGGACTATAAGTGGAAGTGTCCTAGGCTCTGTTGCTTTGTTTTTTAGATGTTTCAGGAAACACCATACACTTCTCCCGAGTGGCTGTTGGCAATTTACATCCCGCCCATCAGCATAACAAGGCTCCCAGTTCTCCATGGCCTGTCCTGCCTTTCTGGATTTTACACTTCTTTCAGATAGCCCGTTTGACCAGGGGGAAGTGAGACTTCATTGTAGTGCAGATTTCCTTTGCAATCTTGCTTGGTTGGCCAAAAAGGGCGTATGCGTTTTTTCCTGAATATATTCAGGAAAAAACGCATACGCCCTTTTTGGCCAAGTGCATCATTGTCGACGTTCTGCCTCTTTTCCTATGTTTTAAATGCAATTCCAGTCTACCTCCTGAAATCGGATTCCTGCAATTCTGCCCCGCATTCAAGTCCTCTTGGTAGCCTTACTTCAGTATATTTTTGGACGATAGCTGTCATTTATAACTCTGCAGGTTTGTGAATTACAGTGCCCCTGAGCTCCTTTCTTCAACTCGCTTTCTTGTGAGCTGGCCGCAACACCACAGGATTGCTTCAGGCCCTAATCTGGTTCTGGCACGGCACGCTGAGCCTTTGGTTAATTCCTCTTCCTGGTGGGAAATGAGAGTTAAACTTGCCCATCCAGACACCTCCAGCTAGTCTCTCATTGGTCCTCCCTATTCCTGTTCATCTTCCGCAGAAATTGCAAAATGGGCCAATCAGGATGTTAAAGGCACTGACTCTCCAAGTCGGGAGAGTGTTAGTAAAGCGTCTGGAATATTGCACCCGATTACCAGGGGACGAGAACTGAGATATATTGGACCACGTCTCACGATCACACGGTTGATCATAGTCTGGGTTCCAAATGCATGTTTAGCTGAAAGAAGAATCCCTTAAACCTGGAGAGTTGAGACCCGTGGAATGGGTACCATGCAATATGACTTCAAAGGGTCTTCATTTGCTCACCGAACCTCTCCAATCCTATCACTGCTGCGTTTATGCCCCTGTTCTCATGCTTGATTCTCTTTCAGAGACATAGCAATCCATAGGTTTTAAGATACTTACTGTCAGGTACATTATTAGGTGTTTAATATGGTGTTTTGAGTCCATTTCGTTGAGCAAGGAGTAGCTCTTGTCTATTACATATTTGGCTTAAGGAACCTTATCTGTGCTCACTTCAATCTCTGGTTTTATGCAGCACCCCAACTCACCTTTCCCCTTAAGCAAGCATAAGTTGCTTTTCTACATTTGAGACCCTGTTCTGTTTTGTAATTCAGTTCCTGTGTAGTCAAGTTTACATTCCGTGTATTAGTGATATCTTATGATGTTTCTTTTTCTGTGTGACTTATTTCAGTTAGAATCATCATACCTGAATCCACTCATTATGCTGCTACGGGCCTGATGACATAGATTTCATTGCTGAGTGATATTGCATTGTACGTAAGTACCACAACTTCTTTGTCCATTTTTCACTTTCTGCGATATTGAACTTGTCCCGTAAACGAGGTTCTTGTAAACAGAGCCGTCCCAAACTTTGGGGTGGCTGTGTCTTTTTGATTTTAATTTCCCTAAGCTATAGGACCATAAGTGGAACTGCCCTAGGCTCTGTTGCTTTGTTTTTTAGATGTTTCAGGAAACACCATACACTTCTCCTGAGTGGCTGTTGGCAGTTTTCATCCCGCCCATCAGCATAACAAGGCTCCCAGTTCTCCATGGCGTGTCCTGCCTTTCTGGATTTTACACTTTTTACAGAAGGCCCTTTTGACCGGGGGGAAGTGAGACTTCATTGTAGTGCAGATTTCCTTTGCAAGCTTGCTTGGTTGGCCAAAAATGGTGTATGCGTTTTTTCCTGAATATATTCAGGAAAAAACGCATACGCCCTTTTTGGCCAAGTGCATCACTGTGGACGTTCTGCCTCTTTTCCTATGCTTTAAATGCAATTCCAGTCTAACTCCTGAAATCGGTTTCCTTCAATTCTGCCCTGCTTTCAAGTCCTCTTGGCAGCCTTACTTCAGTATATTTTTGGACGATAGCTGTCATTTATAACTCTGCAGGTTTGTGAATTACAGTGCCCCTGAGCTCCTTTCTTCCACTCGCTTTCTTGTGCTCTGGCCGCAACACCGCACGATTGCTTCAGGCCCTAATCTGGTTCCGGCACGGCACGCTGAGCCTTTGCTTAATTCCTCTTCCTGGTGGGAAATGAGAGTTAAATTTGCCCGTCCAGACACCTCCAGCTAGTCTCTCATTGGTCCTCCCTATCCCTGTTCATCTTCCGCAGAAATTGCAAACTGGGCCAAGCAGGAGGTTAAAGGCACTGACTCTCCAAGTCGGGAGAGTGTTAGTAAAGCGTCTGAAATGTTGCACCTGAGTACCAGCGGACGAAAACTGAGACATATTTGAACACGTCTCCCAGTCACACGGTTGATCATACTCTGGGTTCCACATGCATGTTTCAGCTGAAGGAAGAATCCCTTAAAGCTGGAGAGTTGAGACCCGTGGAATGGGTACCATGCAATATGACTTCAAAGGGTCTTCATTTGGTCACCGAACCTCTGCAATCCTATCACTGCTGCGTTTATGCCCCTGTACACACGCTTGATTCTCTTTTGGAGACATAGCAATCCATAGGTTTTAAGATACTTACTAGTCAGGTACATTCTTAGGCGTTTAATATCGGGTGTTGAGTCCATTTCGTTGAGCAAGGAGTAGCTCTTGTCTATTACATATTTGGCTTAAGGAAATTTATCTGTGCTCATTTCAATCTCTGGTTTTATGTAGCACCCCAACTCACCTTTCCCCTTAAGCAAGCATAAGTTGGGTTTCTAAATTTGAGAACCTCTTCTGTTTTGTAATCCAGTTCCTGTGTAGCCAGGTTTACATTCCGTGTATTAGTGATATCTTATGATGTTTCTTTTTCTGTGTGACTTATTTCAGTGAGAATCATCATACCTGAATCCAGTCTATGCTGCTACGGGCCTGATGACATAGATTTCATTGCTGAGTGATATTGCATTGTACGTAACTACCACATCTTCTTTATCCATTTTTCACTTTCTGCGATATTGAACTTCTACCGTAAATGGGGTTCTTGTAAACAGAGAGGTCCCAAACTTTGGGGTGGCTGTGTCTTTTTGATTTTAATTTCCCTAAGCTATACGACCATAAGTGGAAGTGCCCTAGGCTCTGTTGCTTTGTTTTTTAGATGTTTCAGGAAACACCATACACTTCTCCTGAGTGGCTGTTGGCAATTTTCATCCCGCCCATCAGCATAACAAGACTCCCAGTTCTCCATGGCCTGTCCTGCCTTTCTGGATTTTACACTTTTTTCACATGGCCCTTTTGACTGGGGGGAAGGGAGACTTCATTGTAGTGCAGATTTCCTTTGCAAGCTTGCTTGGTTGGCCAAAAAGTGCGTATGCGTTTTTTCCTGAATATATGCAGGAAAAAACGCATACGCCCTTTTTGGCCAAGTGCATCATTGTAGACGTTCTGCCTCTTTTCCTGTGCTTAAATGCAATTCAAGTCTACCTCCTGAAATCGGATTCCTGCAATTCTGCCCCGCTTTCAAGTCCTCTTGGCAGCCTTACTTCAGTATATTTTTGGACGATAGCTGTCATTCATAACTCTGCAGGTTTGTGAATTACAGTGCCCCTGAGCTCCTTTCTTCAACTCGCTTTCTTGTGAGCTGGCCGCAACACCGCAGGATTGCTTCAGGCCCTAATCTGGTTCCGGCACGGCACGCTGAGCCTTTGCTTAATTCCTCTTCCTGGTGGGAAATGAGAGTTAAATTTGCCCGTCCAGACACCTCCAGCTAGTCTCTCATTGGTTCTCCCTATTCCTGTTCATCTTCCGCGGAATTTGCAAACTGGGCCAAGCAGGAGGTTAAAGGCACTGACTCTCCAAGTCGGGAGAGTGTTAGTAAAGCATCTGGAATGTTGCACCCGAGTACCAGGGGATGAGAACTGAGACATATTTGAACACATCTCCCGATCACATGGTTGATCATACTCTGGGTTCCACATGCATGTTTTAGCTGAAGGAAGAATCCCTTAAACCTGGAGAGTTGAGACCCGTGGAATGGGTACCATGCAATATGACTTCAAAGGGTCTTCATTTGCTCACCGAACCTCTCCAATCCTATCACTGCTGCGTTTATGTCCCTGTACTCACGCTTGATTCTCTTTCAGAGACATAGCAATCCATAGGTTTTAAGATACTTACTAGTCAGGTACATTATTAGGCGTTTAATATGGTGTTTTGAGTCCATTTCGTTGAGCAAGGAGTAGCTCTTGTCTATTCCATTTTTGGCTTAAGGAACTTTATCTGTGCTCATTTCAATCTCTGGTTTTATGCAGCACCCCAACTCACCTTTCCCCTTAAGCAAGCATAAGTTGGTTTTCTAAATTTGGGACCATGTTCTGTTTTGAAATTCAGTTCCTGTGTAGCCAAGTTTACATTCCGTGTATTAGTGATATCTTATGATGTTTCTTTTTCTGTGTGACTTATTTCAGTGAGAATCATCATACCTGAATCCACTCATTATGCTGCTATGGGCCAGATGACATAGATTTCATTGCTGAGTGATATTGCATTGTACGTGAGTACCACAACTTCTTTATCCATTTTTCACTTTCTGCGATATTGAACTTGTACCGTAAACGAGATTCTTGTAAACAGAGCCGTCCCAAACTTTGGGGTGGCTGTGTCTTTTTGATTTTAATTTCCCTAAGCTATAGGACCATAAGTGGAAGTGCCCTAGGCTCTGTTGCTTTGTTTTTTAGATGTTTCAGGAAACACCATACACTTCTCCCGAGTGGCTGTTGGCAAGTTACATCCCGCCCATCAGCATAACAAGGCTCCCAGTTCTCCATGGCCTGTCCTGCCTTTCTGGATTTTACACTTTTTTCAGATGGCCCTTTTGACCAGGGGGAAGTGAGACTTCATTGTAGTGCAGATTTCCTTTGCAAGCTTGCTTGGTTGGCCAAAAAGGGCGTATGCGTTTTTTCCTGAATATATTCAGGAAAAAACGCATACGCCCTTTTTGGCCAAGTGCATCATTGTCTACGTTCTGCCTCTTTTCCTATGCTTTAAATGCAATTCCAGTCTACCTCCTGAAATTGGTTTCCTGCAATTCTGCCCTGCTTTCAAGTCCTCGTGGCAGCCTTACTTCAGTATATTTTTGGATGATAGCTGTCATTTATAACTCTGCAGGTTTGTGAATTACAGTGCCCCTGAGCTCCTTTCTTCAACTCGCTTTCTTGTGAGCTGGCCGCAACACCGCACGATTGCTTCAGGCCCTAATCTGGTTCTGGCACGGCACGCTGAGCCTTTGCTTAATTCCTCTTCCTGGTGGGAAATGAGAGTTAAATTTGCCCGTCCAGACACCTCCAGCTAGTCTCTCATTGGTCCTCCCTATCCCTGTTCATCTTCCGCAGAAATTGCAAACTGGGCCAAACAGGACGTTAAAGGCACTGACTCTCCAAGTCGGGAGAGTGTTAGTAAAGTGTCTGGAATGTTACACCCGACTACCAGGGGACGAGAACTGAGATATATTGGCACACGTCTCCCGATCACATGGTTGATCATACTCTGGGTTCCACATGCATGTTTTAGCTGAAGGAAGAATCCCTTAAACCTGGAGAGTTGAGACCCGTGGAATGGGTACCATGCAATATGATTTCAAAGGGTCTTCGTTTGCTCACCGAACCTCTCCAATCCTATCACTGCTGCGTTTATACCCCTGTACACATGCTTGATTCTCTTTCGGAGACATAGCAATCCATAGGTTTTAAGATACTTACTAGTCAGGTACATTCTTAGGCGTTTAATATGGGGTGTTGAGTCCATTTCATTGAACAAGGAGTAGCACTTGTCTATTACATATTTGGCTTAAGGAACTTTATCTGTGCTCATTTCAATCTCTGGTTTTATGCAGCACCCAAACTCACCTTCCCCTTAAGCAAGCATAAGTTGGTTTTCTAAATTTGAGACCCTGTTCTGTTTTGTAATCCAGTTCCTGTGTAGCCAAGTTTACATTCCGTGTATTAGTGATATCTTATGATGTTTCTTTTTCTGTGTGACTTATTTTAGTTAGAATCATCATACCTGAACCCACTCATTTTCTGCTACAGGCCTGTTGACATAGATTTCATTGCTGAGTGATATTGCATTGTACGTAAGTACCACAACTGCTTTATCCATTTTTCGCTTTCTGCGATATTGAACTTGTACCATAAACGAGGTTCTTGTAAACAGAGCCATCCCAAACTTTGGGGTGGCTGTGTCTTTTTGATTTTAATTTCCCTAAGCTATAGGACCATAAGTGGATTTGACCTAGGCTCTGTTGCTTTGTTTTTTAGATGTTTCAGGAAACACCATACACTTCTCCCGAGTGGCTGTTGGCAATTTACATCCCACCCATCAGCATAACAGGGCTCCCAGTTCTCCATGGCCTGTCCTGCCTTTCTGGATTTTACACTTTTTTCAGATGGCCCTTTTGACTGGGGGGTAGTGAGACTTCATTGTAGTGCCGATTTCCTTTGCAAGCTTGCTTGGTTGGCCAAAAATGGTGTATGCGTTTTTTCCTGAATATATTCAGGAAAAAACGCATATGACATTTTTGGCCAAGTGCATCATTGTGGACGTTCTTCCTCTTTTCCTATGCTTTAAATGCAATTCCAGTCTCCCTCCTGAAATCGGTTTCCTGCAATTCTGCCCCGCTTTCAAGTCCTCTTGGCAGCCTTACTTCAGTATATTTTTGGACGATAGCTGTCATTTATAACTCTGCAGGTTTGTGAATTACAGTGCCCCTGAGCTCCTTTCTTCAACTCGCTTTCTTGTGAGCTGGCCGCAACACCGCAGCATTGATTCAGGCCCTAATCTGGTTCCGGCACGGCACGCTGAGCCTTTGGTTAATTCCTCTTCCTGGTGGGAAATGAGAGTTAAATTTGCCCGTCCAGACACCTCCAGCTAGTCTCTCATTGGTTCTCCCTATTCCTGTTCATCTTCCGCAGAAATTGCAAACTGGGCCAAACAGGACGTTAAAGGCACTGACTCTCCAAGTCGGGAGAGTGTTAGTAAAGTGTCTGGAATGTTACACCCGAGTACCAGGGGACGAGAACTGAGATATATTGGCACACGTCTCCCGATCACATGGTTGATCATACTCTGGGTTCCACATGCATGTTTTAGCTGAAGGAAGAATCCCTTAAACCTGGAGAGTTGAGACCCGTGGAATGGGTACCATGCAATATGATTTCAAAGGGTCTTCGTTTGCTCACCGAACCTCTCCAATCCTATCACTGCTGCGTTTATACCCCTGTACACATGCTTGATTCTCTTCCGGAGACATAGCAATCCATAGGTTTTAAGATACTTACTAGTCAGGTACATTCTTAGGCATTTAATATGGGGTGTTGAGTCCATTTCATTGAACAAGGAGTAGCACTTGTCTATTCCATATTTGGCTTAAGGAACTTTATCTGTGCTCATTTCAATCTCTGGTTTTATGCAGCACCCAAACTCACCTTCCCCTTAAGCAAGCATAAGTTGGTTTTCTAAATTTGAGACCCTGTTCTGTTTTGTAATCCAGTTCCTGTGTAGCCAAGTTTACATTCCGTGTATTAGTGATATCTTATGATGTTTCTTTTTCTGTGTGACTTATTTCAGTTAGAATCATCATACCTGAACCCACTCATTTTCTGCTACAGGCCTGTTGACATAGATTTCATTGCTGAGTGATATTGCATTGTACGTAAGTACCACAACTGCTTTATCCATTTTTCGCTTTCTGCGATATTGAACTTGTACCATAAACGAGGTTCTTGTAAACAGAGCCATCCCAAACTTTGGGGTGGCTGTGTCTTTTTGATTTTAATTTCCCTAAGCTATAGGACCATAAGTGGAATTGACCTAGGCTCTGTTGCTTTCTTTTTTAGATGTTTCAGGAAACACCATACACTTCTCCCGAGTGAATATATTCAGGAAAAAACGCATACGCCCTGTTTGTCCAAGTGCATCATTGTGGACGTTCTGCCTCTTTTCCTATGCTTTAAATGCAATTCCAGTCTACCTCCTGAAATCGGTTTTCTGCAATTCTGCCCCGCTATCAAGTCCTCTTGGCAGCCTTACTTCAGTATATTTTTGGACGATAGCTGTCATTTATAATTCTGCAGGTTTGTGAATTACAGGGCCCCTGAGCTCCTTTCTTCAACTCGCTTTCTTGTGAGCTGGCCGCAACACCGCAGGATTGCTTCAGGCCCTAATCTTGTTCCGGCACGGCACACTGAGCCTTTGGTTAATTCCTCTTCCTGGTGGGAAATGAGAGTTAAATTTGCCCGTCCAGACACCTCCAGCTAGTCTCTCATTGGTTCTCCCTATTCCTGTTCATCTTCTGCAGAAATTGCAAACTGGGCCAAACAGGAGGTTAAAGGCACTGACTCTCCAAGTCGGGAGAGTGTTAGTAAAGCTTCTGGAATGTTGCACCCGAGTACCAGGGGACGAGAACTGAGACATATTGGAACACGTCTCCCGATCACACGGTTGATCATACTCTGGGTTCCACATGCATGTTTCAGCTGAAGGAAGATTCCCTTAAAGTTGGAGAGTTGAGACCCGTGGAATGGGTACCATGCAATATGACTTCAAAGGGTCTTCATTTGCTCACCGAACCTCTCCAATCCTAACACTTCTGCGTTTATGCCCCTGTACACACGCTTGATTCTCTTTCAGAGACATAGCAATCCATAGGTTTTAAGATACTTACTAGTCAGGTACATTCTTAGGCGTTTAATATGCGGTGTTGAGTACATTTCGTTGAGCAAGTAGTAGCTCTTGTCTATTACATATTTGGCTTAAGGAACTTTATCTGTGCTCATTTCAATCTCTGGTTTTATGCAGCACCCCAACTCACCTTTCCCCTTAAGCAAGCATAAGTTGGTTTTCTAAATTTGAGACCCTGTTCTGTTTTTTAATCCAGTTCCTGTGTAGCCAATTCTACATTCCGTGTATTAGTGATATCTTATGATGTTTTTTTTCTGTGTGACTTATTTCAGTTAGAATCATCATACCTGAATCCACTCTATGCTGTTACGGGCCTGATGACGTAGATTTCATTGCTGAGTGATATTGCATTGTACGTAAGTACCACAACTTCTTTATCCATTTTTCACTTTCTGCGATATTGAACTTGTACCGTAAATGATGTTCTTGTAAACAGAGCCGTCCCAAACTTTGGGGTGGCTGTGTCTTTTTGATTTTAATTTCCCTAAGCTATAGGACCATAAGTGGAAGTGCCCTAGGCTCCGTTGCTTTGTTTTTTAGATGTTTCAGGAAACACCATACACTTCTCTCGAGTGGCTGTTGGCAATTTACATCCCGCCCATCAGCATAACAAGGCTCCCAGTTCTCCATGGACTGTCCTGCCTTTCTCGATTTTACACTTTTTTCAGATGGCCCTTTTGACCGGGGGGAAGTGAGACTTCATTGTAGTGCAGATTTCCTTTGCAAGCTTGCTTGGTTGGCCAAAAATGGTGTATGCGTTTTTTCCTGAATATATTCAGGAAAAAACGCATACGACATTTTTGGCCAAGTGCATCATTTTGGACGTTCTTCCTCTTTTCCTATGCTTTAAATGCAATTCCAGTCTCCCTCCTGAAATCGGTTTCCTGCAATTCTGCCCCGCTTTCAAGTCCTCTTGGCAGCCTTACTTCAGTATATTTTTGGACGATAGCTGTCATTTATAACTCTGCAGGTTTGTGAATTACAGTGCCCCTGAGCTCCTTTCTTCAACTCGCTTTCTTGTGAGCTGGCCGCAACACCGCAGGATTGCTTCAGGTCCCAATGTGGTTCCGGCACGGCACGCTGAGCCTTTGGTTAATTCCTCTTCCTTGTGGGTAATGAGAGTTAAATTTGCCCATCCAGACACCTCCAGCTAGTCTCTCATTGGTCCTCCCTATTCCTGTTCATCTTCCGCAGAAATTGCAAACTGGGCCAAACAGGAGGTTAAAGGCACTGACTCTCCAAGTCGGGAGAGTGTTAGTAAAGCGTCTGGAATGTTGCACCCGAGTACCAGGGGACGAAAACTGAGACATATTTGAACACGTCTCCTGATCACACGGTTGATCATACTCTGGGTTCCACATGCATGTTTCAGCTGAAGGAAGAATCCCTTAAACCTAGAGAGTTGAGAACCGTGGAATGGGTACCATGCAATATGACTTCAAAGGGTCTTCATTTGCTCACCGAACCTCTCCAATCCTATCACTGCTGCGTTTATGCCCCTGTACACACGCTTGATTCTCTTTCGGAGGCATAGCAATCCATAGGTTTTAAGATACTTCCTAGTCAGGTATATTCTTAGGCGTTTAATATGGGGTGTTGAGTCCATTTTGTTGAGCAAGGAGTAGCTCTTGTCTATTACATATTTGGCTTAAGGAACTTTATCTGTGCTCATTTCAATCTCTGGTTTTATGCAGCACCCCAACTCACCTTTCCCCTTAAGCAAGCATAAGTTGGTTTTCTAAATTTGAGACCCTGTTCTGTTTTGTAATCCAGTTCCTGTGTAGCCAAGTTTATATTCCGTGTATTAGTTATATCTTATGATGTTTCTTTTTCGGTGTGACTTATTTCAGTTAGAATCATCATACCTGAACCCACTCATTTTCTGCTACAGGCCTGTTGACATAGATTTCATTGCTGACTGATATTGCATTGTACGTAAGTACCACAACTTCTTTATCCATTTTTCGCTTTCTGCGATATTGAACTTGTACCATAAACGAGGTTCTTGTAAACAGAGCCATCCCAAACTTTGGGGTGGCTGTGTCTTTTTGATTTTAATTTCCCTAAGCTATAGGACCATAAGTGGATTTGACCTAGGCTCTGTTGCTTTGTTTTTTAGATGTTTCAGGAAACACCATACACCTCTCCCGAGTGGCTGTTGGCAATTTACATCCCGCCCATCAGCATAACAGGGCTCCCAGTTCTCCATGGCCTGTCCTGCCTTTCTGGATTTTATACTTTTTTCAGATGACCCTTTTGACTGTGGGGAAGTGAGACTTCATTGTAGTGCAGATTTCCTTTGCAAGCTTGCTTGGTTGGCCAAAAATGGCGTATGCGTTTTTTCCTGAATATATTCAGGAAAAAACGCATAAGACATTTTTGGCCAAGTGCATCATTGTGGACGTTCTTCCTCTTTTCCTATGCTTTAAATGCAATTCCAGTCTACCTCCTGAAATCAGTTTCCTGCAATTCTGCCCCGCTTTCAAGTCCTCTTGGCAGGCTTACTTCAGTATATTTTTGGACGATAGCTGTCATTTATAAGTCTGCAGGTTTGTGAATTACAGTGCCCCTGAGCTCCTTTCTTCAACTCGCTTTCTTGTGAGCTGGCCGCAACACCGCAGGATTGCTTCAGGCCCTAATCTGGTTCCGGCACGGCATGCTGAGCCTTTGGTTAATTCCTCTTCTTGGCGGGAAATGAGAGTTAAATTTGCCCGTCCAGACACCTCCAGCTAGTCTCTCATTGGTTCTCCCTATTCCTGTTCATCTTCCGCAGAAATTGCAAACTGGGCCAAAAAGGACGTTAAAGGCACTGACTCTCCAAGTCGGGAGAGTGTTAGTAAAGTGTCTGGAATGTTACACCCGAGTACCAGGGGACGAGAACTGAGATATATTGGCACACGTCTCCCGATCACACGGTTGATCATACTCTGGGTTCCACATGCATGTTTTAGCTGAAGGAAGAATCCCTTAAACCTGGAGAGTTGAGACCCGTGGAATGGGTACCATGCAATATGATTTCAAAGGGTCTTCGTTTGCTCACCGAACCTCTCCAATCCTATTACTGCTGCGTTTATGCCCCTGTACACATCCTTGATTCTCTTTCGGAGACATAGCAATCCATAGGTTTTAAGATACTTACTAGTCAGCTACATACTTAGGCTTTTAATATGGGGTGTTGAGTCCATTTCATTGAACAAGGAGTAGCACTTGTCTATTCCATATTTGGCTTAAGGAACTTTATCTGTGCTCATTTCATCTCTAGTTTTATGCAGCACCCCAACTCACCGTTCCCCTTAAGCAAGCATAAGTTGGTTTTCTAAATTTGAGACCCTGTTCTGTTTTGTAATCCAGTTCCTGTGTAGCCAGGTTTACATTCCGTGTATTAGTGATATCTTCTGATGTTTCTTTTCCTGTGTGACTTATTTCAGTTAGAATCATCATACCTGAATCCACTCATTATGCTGCTACGGGCCTGATGACATAGATTTCATTGCTGAGTGATATTGCATTGTACCTAAGTACCACAACTGCTTTATCCATTTTTCACTTTCTGCGATATTGAACTTGTACCATAAACGAGGTTCTTGTAAACATAGCCATCCCAAACTTTTGGGTGGCTGTGTCTCTTTGATTTTAATTTCCCTAAGCTATAGGACCATAAGTGGAATTGCCCTCGGCTCTGTTGCTTTGTTTTTTAGATGTTTCAGGAAACACCATACACTTCTCCCTAGTGGCTGTTGGCAAATTACATCCCAACCATCAGCATAACAAGGCTCCCAGTTCTGCATGGCCTGTCCTGCCTTTCTGGATTTTACACTTTTTTCAGATGGCCCTTTTGACCGGGGCGAAGTGAGACTTCATTGTAGTGCAGATTTCCTTTACAAGCTTGCTTGCTTCGCCAAAAAGGGCGTATGCGTTTTTTCCTGAATATATTCAGTAAAAACCGCATACGCCCTTTTTGGCCAAGTGCATGATTGTCGATGTTCTGCCTCTTTTCCTATGCTTTAAATGCAATTCCAGTCTACCTCCTGAAATCGGTGTCCTGCAATTCTGCCCTGCTTTCAAGTCCTCTTGGCAACCTTATTTCAGTATATTTTTGGACGATAGCTGTCATTTATAAGTCTGCAGGTTTGTGAATTACAGTGCCCCTGAGCTCCTTTCTTCAACTCGCTTTCTTGTGAGCTGGCCGCAACACCGCAGGATTGCTTCAGGCCCTAATCTGGTTCCGGCACGGCACGCTGAGCCTTTGGTTAATTCCTCTTCCTGGTGGGAAATGAGAGTTAAATTTGCCCGTCCAGACACCTCCATCTTGTCTCTCATTGGTTCTCCCTATTCCTGTTCATCTTCCGCAGAAATTGCAAACTGGGCCAAACAGGAGGTTAAAGTCACTGACCTTCCAAATCGGGAGATTGTTAGTAAAGCGTCTGGAATGTTGCACCCGAGTACCAGGGGACGAACACTGAAACATATTTGAACACGTCTCCCTATCACACGGTTGATCATACTCTGGGTTCCACATGCGTGTTTTAGCTGAAGGAAGAATCCCTTAAACCTGGAGAGTTGAGATCCGTGGAATGGGTACCATGCAATATGACTTCAAAGGGTCTTCATTTGCTCACTGAACCTCTCCAATCCTATCAGTGCTGCTTTTATGCAACTGTACACACGCTTGATTCTCTTTCAGAGACATAGCAATCCATAGGGTTTAAGATACTTACTAGTCAGGTACATTCTTCGGCGTTTTATATGGGGTGTTGAGTCCATTTCGTTGAGCAAGGAGTATCTCTTGTCTATTCCATATTTGGCTTAAGGAACATTATCTGTGCTCATTTCAATCTCTGGTTTTATGCAGCACCCCAACTCACCTTTCCCCTTAAGCAATCATAAGTTGGTTTCCTAAATTTGAGAACTTATTCTGTTTTGTAATTCAGTTCCTTTGTAGCAAGTTTACATTCCGTGTATTAGTGATATCTTATGATGTTTCTTTTTCTGTGTGACTTATTTCAGTTAGAATCATCATACCTGAATCCACTCATTATGCTGCTACGGGCCTGATGACATAGATGTCATTGCTGAGTGATATTGCATTGTACGTATGTACCACAACTTCTTTATCCATTTTTCACTTTCTGCAATATTGAACTTGTCCCGTAAACGAGGTTCTTGTAAACAGAGCCGTCCCAAACTTTGGGGTGGCTGTGTCTTTTTGATTTTAATTTCCCTAAGCTATAGCACCATAAGTGGAAGTGCCCTAGGCTCTGTTGCTTTGTTTTTTAGATGTTTCAGGAAACACCATACACTTCTCCCGAGTGGCTGTTGGCAATTTACATCCCACTCATCAGCATAACCAGGCTACCAGTTCTCCATGGCCTGTACTGCCTTTCTGCATTTTACACTTTTTTCAGATGGCCCTTTTTACCAGGGGGAAGTGAGACTTCATTGTAGTGCAGATTTCCTTTGCAAGCTTACTTGGTTGGCCAAAAAGGGCATATGCGTTTTTTCCTGAATATATTCAGGAAAAAACGCATACGCCCTTTTTGTTCAAGTGCATCGTTGTGGACGTTCTGCCTCTTTTCCTATGCTTTAAATGCAATTCCAGTCGACCTCCTGAAATCGGTTTCCTGCAATTTTGCCCCGCTTTCAAGTCCTCTTGGCAGCCTTACTTCAGTATATTTTTGGACGATGGCTGTCATTTATAACTCTGCAGGTTTGTGAATTACAGTGCCCCTGAGCTCCTTTCTTCAATTCGCTTTCTTTTGAGCTGCCCGCCACACTGCAGGATTGCTTCAGGCCCTAATCTGGTTCTGGCACGGGATGCTGAGTCTTTGGTTAATTCCTCTTCCTGGTGGGAAATGAGAGTTAAATTTGCCTGTCCAGACACCTCCAACTAGTCTCTCATTGGTCCTCACTATTCCTGTTCATCTTCCACAGAAATTGCAAACTTGGCCAAACAGGAGGTTAAAGGCACCGACTGTCCAAGTCGGGAGAGTGTTAGTAAAGCATCTGGAATGTTGCACCCGAGAACCAGGGGACGGGAACTGAGACATATTTGAACACATCTCCCTATCACACAGTTGATCATACTCTGGGTTCCACATGCGTGTTTTAGCTGAAGGAAGAATCCCTTAAACCTGGAGAGTTGAGACCCGTCGAATAGGTACCATGCAATATGACTTCAAAGGGTCTTCATTTGCTCACCGAACCTCTCCAATCCTATCACTGCTGCGTTTATGCCCCTGTACACACGCTTGATTCTCTTTTGGAGACATAGCAATCCATAGGTTTTAAGATACTTACTAGTCAGGTACATACTTAGGCGTTTAATATGGGGTGTTGAGTCCATCTCGTTGAGCAAGGAGTAGCTCTGGTCTATTCCATATTTGGCTTAAGGAACTTTATCTGTGCTCATTTCAATCTCTGGTTTTATGCAGCACCCCAACTCACCTTTCCCCTTACGCAAGCATAAGTTGGTTTTCTAAATTTGAGACCTTATTCTGTTTTGTAACTCTGTTCCTGTGTAGCAAGTTTACATTCCGTGTATTAGTGATATCTTATGATGTTTCTTTTTCTGTGTGACTTATTTCAGTTAGAATCATCATACCTGAATCCACTCATTATGCTGCTACGGGCCTGATGACATAGATTTCATTGCTGAGTGATATTGCATTGTACGTAAGTACCACAACTTCTTTATCCATTTTTCGCTTTCTGCAATATTGAACTTGTCCCGTAAACGAGGTTCCCTTAAACAGAGCCGTCCCAAACTTTGGGGTGGCTGTCTCTTTTTGATTTTAATTTCCCTAAGCTATAGCACCATAAGTGGAAGTGCCCTAGGCTCTGTTGCTTTGTTTTTTAGATGTTTCAGGAAACACCATACACTTCTCCCGAGTGGCTGTTGGCAATTTACATCCCACCCATCAGCATAACAATGCTCCCAGTTCTCCATTGCCTGTCCTGCCTTTCTGGATTTTACACTTTTTTCAGATGGCCCTTTTGACTGGGGGGAAGTGAGACTTCATTGTAGTGCAGATTTCCTTTGTAAGCTTGCTTGGTTGGCCAAAAAGGGCGTATGCGTTTTTTCCTGAATATATTCAGGAAAAAACGCATACGCCCTTTTTGGCCAAGTGCATCATTGTCGTCGTTCTGCCTCTTTTCCTATGCTTTAAATGCAATTCCTGTCTACCTCCTGAAATAGGTTTCCTGCAATTCTGCCTTGCTTTCAATGCCTCTTCATAGCCTTACCTCAATATAGTTTTTGAAAATAGTTGGCCTTTATAACTCTGCACGTTTTTGAATTGCAGTGGCCCTTAGCTCCATTTTTCAGCTCATATTTTTGTGATCTTGCCTCATAACCACAGGATTCCTTCAGGCCCTATTCTTCTTCTGGGGCACCTTGCTGTGCTTTTGGTTTATTCTTCTTACTGATGTGAAATTAGAGTGACATGTGCCCATTGAAACCGCTACAGCTTGTTTCTCACTGGTTCCCCCTATTCCCATTCATCCTCCGCACTAACTGCAGACTGTGCGATACCAGAACTTAAAGGCATTGACTCTGCATGTGAGGATGTTGTTAGTAAAGCGGCTGGAATGTCGATCCGGAGCCCCAGGAGAGGAAAAATGAGGTGCGTTTTAGAAACCTTTCCCGATCATATGGTATACCAGTCGCTGGGTTTCCCAAGCATGGTTTAGCTGTAGGAAGATTCCCTTCAACCTGGATTGTTGGGACCCTTGGAATGAGTAGCATGAAGTATTGCATTAAACTTTTGGCAGTTGCTCACCAAAACTCACCAATCCTCTCAGCCCCAAGTGTCCAGCCTTATGTGTTATCCAGCTGTGGGTTTATATGTGGTCAATCCAGGTTGCATCACAGCCCCTGAGCAAATTTTGTAAGAATTTTTCTCTCTTTCATTGTTTCTGCGTTTTGTTTTTAAAATTTATTTCTATAATGGGGTTTAGCTCATTTTCACTGCTGTGTTTGTGCCGCTCTGCACACACTTGATTCCCTTATGGAGATATATCAATACATGGATTTTTTTTTTTCTTTTGCGATACGTGGGCCTCTCACTGTTGTGGCCTCTCCCGCCGCGGAGCACAGGCTCCGGACGCGCAGGCTCAGCGGCCATGGCTCACGGGCCCAGCCACTCCGCGGCACATGGGATCCTCCCGGACCAGGGCACGAACCCGCGTCCCCTGCATCGGCAGGCGGACTCTCAACCACTGTGCCACCAGGGAAGCCCAATACATGGATTTTAAGATTCTTATTACTCAGATATATTTCTCTGTGGTTTATAAGGTGTGTTGAGGCCAGTTCATTGAGCAAGGTGTAGATCTTGTCTAATATCTATTTGGTTTATTGAACGGTATCTGTGCTAATTTCAAACTCTGGTTTTATGCATCACCCCACCTCTCCTTTCCCCTTAAGCTGACATAAGTGTGTTTTCTAAATGTGAGACACTGTTCTGTTCTGTAATTTATTTCTTGTGCAGCCATATTTACCCTCCCTCTATAAGTGATATCTTATGATATGTTTCTTTTTCTGTTTGACTTATTTCAAGTAGTATTATCGGACCTAAATCCACTCTTTATCCTTCTACTAGCCTTATTACATTGATTTCATGGTGAAGAGATATTCCATTGTACATAAGTACCACATCTTCTTTATCCATTGTTCTCTTTCCTGGGATATTTAAGGTGTACTGAAGTTGAGGTTCTTGTAAACAGAGTAGCCCTAAACTGTGGTGTGCTTGTGTCTTGTTGATTTTTAGACTTCCCTAGATATATTCCCATGATTGGAAGTGTCCTATGCTCTGTAGCTCTGTTTTTTAGATGATTTAGGAACCACCATACACTTCTCCAGAGTGGCTCTCGGCAGTTCACACACTGCCCATCAGCGTATAAAGGCTCCCTGTTCTCCATGGCCTGTCCTGCATTTCTGGTTTTTACAATTTTTTAGGATGGCCCTTTTGACCGGTGGGAAATGAGACTTCTTTGTTGTGCACATTTGCATTGTTTGCTTGCTTCGTTGCCCATAAAGTGCGTATGCGTTATTTCCTGGATATAATCAGGAAAAACGCATACGCCCTTTTGGGCCAACTGCATCATTGTCGAAATTCTGCCGCTTTTCATGTGCTTTAAAGACGAGTCCAATCTATCTCTTGAAATCTGTTTCTTGCAATTCTGTCTTGCATTCAGATCCTCTTCTTTGCCTTACCTCAACATAGTTTTGGACGTTAGTTTTCATTTATAACTCTGCAGGTTTGTGAATTGCAGTGACCCTGAGCTCCATTTTTTAAGTTGCTCTTTTGTGAGCTGGCCTCAAACCCGCAGGATTGCTTCAGGCCCTATTTTGGCTCCGGCGAGGCGGGCTGAGCCTTTTTTCAATTCTTATTCTTAATGGGAAATTAGAGTGATATGTGCCCGTCCAAACCCCTACAACTATTCTCTCATTGGTTCCCCCTCTTCCCGTTCATCCTCCTCACAATTTGCAAAATGTGTGAAACAGAAGTTGAAATGTGCTGATTCTCCAAGTGGGCAGATTCTAAGTAACGTGGCTGGAATGGTGAACAGGAGCACCAGGAGAGGATAAATGAGCTGCATTTTAGACACATCTCCCGATCACATGGTGTACAGTCCTCTGGGTTTTCCATGCATGTTTTAGCTGTAGGAAGATCCCTTGAACCTGCAGATTTGGGACCCATTGAATGGGTACCAGGTAGTATTACTTTAAAGGGTGTGCATTTCCTCACCCAACCTCACATTTCTCTTAGTGCAAACAGTTTCCAGCCTTATGTCTCATCCTGCTGTGGGTCTAGATGTGTTCAATCCATGTTGCATCACCGTCCCTGAGGAAAAGTTGTAAGAGGTTTTCTCTGTCTCTCTGTCGTTTATTTTTTTCAATTTGTTACTATATTGGTTACAGCTGATTTTCAAAGCTCTGTTTCTTGCTGCTGTACATCCACTTGATTCACGTACAGAGAGACATCAGTAAATTCTTTTTCAGATTCTTACCAGTCGTATATATTCTTTCCCGGTGACTTGAGTGTGCTGAGTGCAGTTCTTGTAGCTACCGTGTAGGCTTTGTTGATTATCAGTTTGGTATTTGGAATGGTATCTTTGCTAATTTCAACCTCCTGGATGATGCCTCACCCCTCCCCACCTTTCCCGTTTAGCAGCCTTATGCGTGTTTCCTACATATTTGACTATGTTTTTGTTTTGTAATTTATTTCATGTGTAGCCATTTTGGATTCCACCTTTAAGTGATATCTTATGATATGTGTCTTTTTCTTTTTGAATTATGTCACTTAGAATGATCATACGTAACTCCTCCGGAGTTGTTACAACTGGCCATAGTTCATTGATTTCCAGGCTGAATAATATTCCACTCTACCTAAGTACCACATCTCTATCCATTTTTTCTCTCCAGAGACATTTAAGTTATATCCTAGTCGAGGATCTTTTAAACAGAGAGGGGGTAAACATTGGGGTGCCTGTGTCCTCTTGATTTTTGTTTTTCCCAAGATATACGCCCATGAGTGCAAGTGCCCTATGCTCTGTAGCTCATTTTTTAGATGCTTTAGTAAACACAATACACTTCTCCAGAATGGCCGTTGGCAATATACATTTCCACTATAAGTCTCACAGGGCTCCCTCTTCTCCTTGCCCTGTCCTGCATTTCTGTTGTTTATGCTTTATGAGGATGGCTCTTCTGACTGATGCGAAGTGATATCTTTTGTAGTATTGACTTCCAGTGCCCACCTGTTTGGTTGGCTAAAAAAGTGTATGCCCTTTTCTTGAATATATACAGAAAAAAACGCATACACCCTTTTTGGCCAACTGCAATGTTGGCAATGTTCAGCTCCTTTTCTCGTGCTTAATGGCGAGTCCTTTCTACCTCCTCAGATCCCTTTCCTGCCATTCTCCCTTGCTTACAAGTCCTTTTCTCTGACTTTCCTCAAGACATTTTTCAGTGATGGATATTTTCAACTCTGCAGTTTCGTGAATTTTACTGCCCCTGAGTTCCATTGTTCAACTTGTGTTTATGGGAACTGGCCACAAAGCAGCGGGATTTCCTCAAGCCCTATACTGTTTCCATGGGCAACCCTAGCCTTTGGTCAATTCGTCTTCCTGGTTGGAAATTAGAGTGACATGTGCCTGTCTGAACACCTAGGACTTGTCTCTCATTGTTCCTCATCCTTCCGCTTCATCCTCTGGACAAATTCCAAACTGTACGCAACAGGATGTTGACAGTGCTGACATCTCCAAGTGGGGAGACTGTTAGTAAAGACGCTGGAGGGGTGAACCCGAGCACCAGGAGATGAGGAGATGAGATGCCTTTTCCAAACTCTTCCCGATCAGACGGTATACCATCCTCTGGGTGTGACAGACATGTTTTAGCAGTAGGAAGAGTCCCATTCATGTAAGGAGAACATCAGGGCTTTTTCAAAATCAGTGTCTCCCCGAAACACAAACTGGGGAATTTTTTAAGCTACGGCTACACATATGTTCATTAAGGGCCTTGGGAAGTAGGCAGAGTCCAAACTTTAGATGATTGAAGTCTTCAGGGTCAGAAGCACTCACCACCAGCTTCCCTTAGGTTACACTTTAACTGTCATTGATAGATGATGTCAGTAAAAATATCTATTCTTTTTCAGATTATTTCCCCTTATAGCTTATTGCAAAATGTTGAGTGTAGTTCCCTGTGCTATACAGTAGTTCCTTGTTGATGATCTATTTTATACATAGCAGTGTGTATGTGTTAATCCCAAACTGTTAATTTATCCCTCCTCCCACCTTTCCCCTTTGGTAATAATAAATTATAAGATTTTATACTTCTCAGAAATGGGGGAGCTGAAAGAGAGGTATCATTTTCAATGGAAAAGCATTTAAAACAAGATTGAAGCTTTAACCAAGATTATTAGATGTACATCTTTGGAAAGAAATCACTTCGTTTCTCTAATATTGACCTGACAAATAAGACAAACCTTTTCACTGAACTTGCTTATAATAAAGTGATGGAAATATCAAATGGAAGTGTTAGAAACATCTTATTTTACCCGAGCCTTATACGCTGTTCTATGTTAACTACAGTTTGGCTCACACATCTGTTCATTGAGGTTACAATAGTCTCAATTTCTGTTACTGATCCTCCAGAGTGGACCCCAACAAGTGTCCCCCTGCCCAGTGTCATTGGGGCCAACAGATCGAGACTGAGTTTGGTTCACAAGCAAAGGAAACTTTATATTTTGATCAGAGAATGGAGAGGTGAGAGCATGCACTACCCCGTGGGCTGTGGGCTGGGCTGTTGTGTAGAGATCCTGTCAGAGTCAGTGGGAGGGAGGGGGCGGAGCTCTCGAGGGCCGGGTTGGCTGCAGCTCAGGCTCTATATCGCGGAGTCTGCACTGGGCCCCAGGAGCTGAGGTGTCGTCCCAGCCATTCTGCACTAGGAAATCTGGTCTGAAGTGCCGGGTGTGGAACCTCTGCATGCGGGACCCTAGGAGCACATGAAATTAGACAAAGCACAAAGGATAAAAAAGGTTAGACTTGACTTTATTGCCCAGATTCTATTTTTATCTCCCAGGGATTTTTAATGGGCTTTGCTGGGGACAAACCCCTCCTCTGCCTTTTGTCCCGTTCCTCATTCTTGGAGTGCTGAGGGTGCAGACCCTTCTTCTGTAACTGCTGAGTGCTGAGTTGGGAGCCCTCATACCCGGGGGCGAGGGTCAGGGCTTCTCCCCAGCAGCCTCCAGGTGACGTTGATTGTCCCCAGGCCCCCTGCCTCCCTGCTCGTCCACCTGAGCACCAGCATTGGAAGTGTTATAGATTCTAATGACCTTTAAGGGTCCAGGAAAGAGATGTGCAGAGACGCTGTGGGGGCCGGTTTCACCCCGCCCCACATTTGTTCGGCCACCTTAGGCTGACCGTTTCTGCCAGCCTAGATGCTCTGACCAGTAGTCTGCGCTTTCTTCAATTAGGCCCCTGAATTAATGTACAAACAGCACCAGGTGTCAGAGCCCTGCCTGCTCAACTCCCAGACAGTCCAGGGTCAGTGGTGATCAAGGACCATGATGGCCACTGAGTCAACAGCCTTTTGAAGTAAACAGGAGTCCAGCCAGTCTTATTGGCCACCATCATCACGGTGTCTGTAGGCTTTTCTATGGTGACAGTGTGATATACGGTTCCCCCGCCAAGATTATTAGCTCCCCTCTGGGTAAGCAGTAGTCTACTCTTTTGGGACACACTCTTGTTGTTTTATGAGAGAAACTCCAGGTCAAGTGATGTTCACACGAGTCGTCATGGTGCCCTGTTGCCCCCGGTTATCTCTCTGGATGTTGGAGTTGGAGGGCCTCCTCACTCGAGGTTGGTGTGCCCACGGAGCGAACCCTGCAACTTCAGGGCATGGTTGGTGGTTAGGATCACCACGTGGGGTCCTTTTCCCTTAGGAGGGAGGTGGCCTTTTGGGCTGCTGATTTCCAGGTTTTTAGATACCGCCAGTATCTTGGCCAGATGTGGCAGTGGGCCAAGCCCCTTGGTGCCCGTAGTTTATCCTACCTGGATGGCATTCTTGCATTGTTCCATTTCAAGTGGTCCCAGTTTTTGCACTAATTCTCCAATGGCGATTCACCTTTCACCGGGAATGTAAAGGTCAAAGGGTTTAGCTAAATTAGGGAGTTCCAGGGCAAGGGTCTGAATTGACTGCTCTTTCCATTCTTGAAAGGCCACTTCTGGATTCTATTCAAAAGGATCATCATCTTTTCCTTTCAGTGTTTCATATAGAGGCCCAGCTAGTAGACTGTAGTTAGGGATCCAGAAGCAGCAAACCCTGGCCTCCCCAGGAACCCCTAAGCTGTCTTCTAGTTTTAGAAAGGGGTAAGGCTGAAAATGGTTTCTTCCCTTTCCTGGGATGGGCTTCTCCGACCTTCTGTGAGAACGAAGCCCAGGCAGGTCACTGCAGTCTGTGATATTTGAGCTTTTTCTTGGACAACTTCTATCCTTTATTGGCTTGGTAGTTCAGAGGCCTCCTTAGTAGGGCTGGCGATCAGAATGTCGTCTGCGTACTGAAGGAGGGTTTCCTTTCCCAGAGGTAGAACTTTTAGGTCTTTAGCTAAGCTTTCCCCAAAGATGGTGTGGGAATTTTTGCACCCTTGGGGCAAGACGGCCCGGAAGTATTGTTTTAGTTGTATGTTGAGTCCTGCCACTCACAAGCCAAAATTTCTTGTGACTCTGGGACTAATGGAATACAAAAGAAGGCATCATTGAAGACTAATACAGAATACCATGTCCTGGTGGTTGGTAGAATGACCAGCAGGGTGTAGGAATTAGGAGCAGCTGGAGGTATATCCTCGGTGGCTTCACTGACTGTCCTGACATCCTTTACCAGGTCCCCAGCAGCCCATGGGGCTCTCGTGGTCAGACCAATCCCAGAATATGGAGCTCACCTGGGCAGGTACCCCACCCCCACCCCAGCCCACGGGGCTCTCGTGGTCAGGCCCCTCCCAGGATACAGAGCTACCCTTGCAGGTACCGTGGCAGGGCTGGGCACACAGGAACCGTGCACATAGCCCTCATTGCAGAGCACCCCCAGCTCACCTGTCGCTCAGAGCTGACACAGAGCACCTCAGAGCAGGACTTGAACTAACAAACAGCAGCTGCGACAGGTCTGTGACCCTGGGCATCACTCTGTGCGGCCTCCCTCCACCTGGTCTTCCAGAGACTTCCACTGCACCCGGGGCACCAGGCCTCTGTCTCCAACCACCACCCACCCCTCCTCTCCCTGACTCCTGGGTTCCTCTCATTAGGAGAGGGTTTTCTTGAAGTTGTCTCCCACTCATGGGCCAGATAAAATGATTAGAAAACAAGCCAAAGCTGCAGCCCCTTGTCTATCCTGACTCTCAGGAGCCCACACCTGTTCCTTGGACCTGGCCGGTTCAGCAAGTTCCATTTTCTGCAACTGTGAGCCCCTGAGGGATGATGATTGGCTGACCTGGGCAGCCTTACCGTGCCGGCCAGCCCTCCCCAGGTGTGCCTGGGTTGAGATCAATATAAATACCACTCCAGGCAGCAAGAGGCCCTGCAGCCGTGCCTGACGCCATTTTCTCTGCCCTGTCAGCAGTCTCGGGGCTGGGCTGGTGGGAGGGAGTGAGAGGCCACGGCTTTGTGGGTGGCCCAGTGTGAGTGGGTCTCTGCTGGACTTTCTGCAGCAGTTGCCAGGCTGCCACCTGCTAAAGAAGAGGATGTGTCACCCATACCTGCTGCTGGAATTTCTCCCTGGGCAGAGGTGAGGAAGGAAAAAAGCAGTGGGGGCAGGGACAGGACGGGTATCTCAGGCAGGGAAATGGAAATCTTCCAGAAGAGCACCCAGGGCCAGGACCATCCTGGCTGGCCTGCAGGCACCAAGTCGGCCGGTATGCTGTCACTCGTGTGGCTCTATGGCCCTTCCTCTAGGCTTTCAAGTCCTTGTATATATTCAGGTGTTTTACCTGGGACGGGTGGGAATAGTTCAGCAGCAACTGGCCTGGGGCTCAGCTCACGTTTACTCACAGATGCCTCGGCACGGTGCCCCAGCTTTGCAATGAGGACGCTTGTTGCATGGGGGCTGCTGGCTGAATGGGAGACGATTCCCCACCACTGACCAACTTCAGAATTGTTTACAACTGGAGCAAGTGCCCTGATACTGTTTTCCTCTGTGGAACTGGTGGGTTCTGTGTTTTTTTTCTCTTTTTCGTTTTTGGTTCAAGGTAGATTTTATTCCTCTTTTTTGTATTTACAGATATAAGCATAGAAATAATTTATTCATATAAATACATGTATGTGAAGGGAATAATTGTTTTTTCTGTTTTATTTTTTTAATTTTATTTCTTTTTAATTTTGAATTTTATTTTATATTTTTATACAGCAGGTTCTTATTGGTTATCTATTTTATACATATAAATGTATACATGCCAATCCCAGTCTCTCAACTCCTCCCACCACCAACCCCCCCAACAGCTTTCCCCCCTTGTTGTCCATACGTTTGTTGTCTACATCTGTTGCTCTATTTATGCCTTGCAAAATGGTTAATCTGTACAGTTTTTCTAGGTTCCACATATATGCATGAATATACAAGATTTGTTTTTCTCTTTCTGACTTACTTCACTCTGTATGACAGTCTCTAGATCCATCGACGTCTCTACAAATGACTAATTTCATTCCTTTTCATGGCTTAGTAATATTCCATTTTATATATGTACCACTGCTTTATGCATTCGTCTGTCTGTGGGCATTTAGGTTGCTTCCATTACCTCGATATTGTAAAGAGTGATACAATGAACATTGCGGTGAATGTCTCTTTTTGATTTATGGTTTTGTCTGGGTATATGTCCAGAACTGGGATTGCTGTATCATATGGTAATTCTACTGTTAGTTTCTTAAGAAACTCCATATTGTTCTCCATAGTGACTGTATCAATTTATATTCCCAACAATAGTGGAAGAGGGTTCCTTTTCTCCACACATTTCCAGCATTTTTTGTTTGTAGATTTTCTGATGATGCCCATTCTACCAGGTGTGAGGTGATACCTCATTGTTGAGTCCATTTTGTTGAGCAAGGGGTAGGTCTTGTCTATTACATATTTAGCTTATGGAACGGTATCTGTGCTAATTTCAAACTCTGCTTTTATGCAGCACCACAACTCACCTTCCCCCTTAAGCAAGCATAAGTTGGTTTTCTAAACATGAGACCCTGTTCTGTTTTGTAATTCAGTTCATATGTAACCAAGTTCACATTCCATGTATTAGTGATACCTTATGATGTTTCTCTTTCTGTGTGACTTTTTTCACTTAGAATCACCGTGCCTCAATCCACTCATTATGCTGGTACGGGCCTGGTGACATAGTTTTCATTGCTGAGAGGTATTCTGTTGTACGTAAGTACCGCAACTTCTTTATCCATTATTTGCTCTCTGGCATATTTAACTTGTGCTGAAGAAGAGGTTCCTGTAAAAGAGCCGTCCCAAATTTTGGGGTGGCTGTGTCTTTTTGATTTTAATTTCCCTAAGCTATAGGACCATAAGTGGAAGTGCCCTAGGCTCTGTTGCTTTGTTTTTTAGATGTTTCAGGAAACACCATACACTTCTCCCAAGTGGCTGTTGGCAATTTACATCCCGCCCATCAGCATAACAAGGCTCCCAGTTCTCCATGGCCTGTCCTGCCTTTCTGGATTTTACACTTTTTTCAGATGGCCCTTTTGACTGGGGGAAGTGAGACTTCATTGTAGTGCAGATTTCCTTTGCAAGCTTGCTTGGTTGGCCAAAAAGGGCGTATGCGTTTTCTCATGAATATATTCAGGAAAAAACGCATACGCCCATTTTGGCCAAGTGCATCATTGTGAAGGTTCTGCCTCTTTTCCTATGCTTTAAATGCAATTCCAGTCTACCTCCTGAAGTCGGTTTCCTGCAATTCTGCCCGGCTTTCAAGTCCTCTTGGCAGCCTTACTTCAGTATATTTTTGGACGATAGCTGTCATTTATAATTCTGCAGGTTTGTGAATTACAGTGCCCCTGAGCTCCTTTCTTCAACTCGCTTTCTTGTGAGCTGGCCGCAACACCGCAGGATTGCTTCAGGTCCTAATCTGGTTCTGGCACGGCACGCTGAGCCTTTGCTTAATTCCTCTTCCTGGTGGGAAATGAGAGTTAAATTTGCCCGTCCAGACACCTCCAGCTAGTCTCTCATTGGTCTTCCCTATCCCTGTTCATCTTCCGCAGAAATTTCAAACTGGGCCAAACAGGAGGTTAAAGGCACTGACTCTCCAAGTCGGGACAGTCTTGTAAAGCGTCTGGAATGTTGCACCCGAGTACCAGGGGACAAGAACTGAGACATATTTGAACCCGTCTCCCGATCACATGGTTGATCATACTCAGGGTTCCACATGCATGTTTTAGCTGAAGGAAGAATCCCTTAAACCTGGAGAGTTGAGACCCGTGGAATGGGTACCATGCAATATGACTTCAAAGGGTCTTCATTTGCTCACCGAACCTCTCCAATCCTATCACTGCTGCGTTTATGCCCCGGTACTCACGCTTGTTTCTCTTTCAGAGACATAGCAATCCATAGGTTTTAAGATACTTACTAGTCAGGTACATTATTAGGCGTTTAATATGGGGTTTTGAGTCCATTTCGTTGAGCAAGGAGTAGCTCTTGTCTATTCCATATTTGGCTTAAGGAACTTTATCTGTGCTCATTTCAATCTCTGGTTTTATGCAGCACCCCAACTCACCTTTCCCCTTAAACAAGCATAAGTTGGTTTTCTAAATTTGAGACCCTGTTCTGTTTTGTAATCCAGTTCCTGTGTAGCCAAGTTTACATTCCGTGTATTAGTGGTATGTTATGATGTTTCTTTTTCTGTGTGACTTATTTCAGTTACAATCATCATACCTGAATCCACTCATTATGCTGCTATGGGCCAGATGACATAGATTTCATTGCTGAGTGATATTGCATTGTACGTAAGTACCACAACTTCTTTATCCATTTTTCACTTTCTGCGATATTGAACATGTACCGTAAACGAGGTTCTTGTAAACAGAGCCGTCCCAAACTTTGGTTTGGCTGTGTCTTTTTGATTTTAATTTCCCTAAGCTATAGGACCATAAGTGGAAGTGCCCTAGGCTCTGTTGCTTTGTTTTTTAGATGTTTCAGGAAACACCATACACTTCTCCCGAGTGGCTGTTGGCAATTTACATCCCGCCCATCAGCATAACAAGGCTCTCAGTTCTCCATGGCCTGTCCTGCCTTTCTGGATTTTACACTTTTTTCAGATGGCCCTTTTGACCCGGGAGAAGTGAGACTTCATTGTAGTGCAGATTTCCTTTGCGAGCTTGCTTGGTTGGCCAAAAAGTGCGTATGCTTTTTTTCCTGAATATATTCAGGAAAAAACGCATATGCCCTTTTTGGCCTAGTGCATCATTGTCTACGTTCTGCCTCTTTTCCTATGTTTTAAATGCAATTCCAGTCTAACTCCTGAAATCGGATTCCTGCAATTCTGCCCCGCTTTCAAGTCCTCTTGGCAGCCTTACTTCAGTATATTTTTGGACGATAGCTGTCATTCATAACTCTGCAGGTTTGTGATAACAGTGCCCCTGAGCTCCTTTCTTCAACTCGCTTTCTTGTGAGCTGGCCGCAACACCGCAGGATTGCTTCAGGCCCTAATCTGGTTCCGGCACGGCACGCTGAGCCTTTGCTTAATTGCTCTTCCTGGTGGGAAATGAGAGTTAAATTTGCCCGTCCAGACACCTCCAGCTAGACTCTCATTGGTCCTCCTTATCGCTGTTCATCTTCCGCAGAAATTGCAAAATGGGCCAAACAGGAGGTTAAAGGCACTGACTCTCCAAGTCGGGAGAGTGTTAGTAAAGCGTCTGGAATGTTCCACCTGAGTACCAGCGGACAAAAACTGAGACATATTTGAACACGTCTCCCAATCACATGGTTGATCATACTCTGGGTTCCACATGCATGTTTCAGCTGAAGGAAGAATCCCTTAAAGCTGGAGAGTTGAGACCCGTGGAATGGGTACCATGCAATATGACTTCAAAGGGTCTTCATTTGCTCACCGAACCTCTCCAATCCTATCACTGCTGCGTTTATGCCCCTGTACACACGCTTGATTCTCTTTCAGAGACATAGCAATCCATAGGTTTTAAGATACTTACTAGTCAGGTACATTCTTAGGCGTTTAATATGGGGTGTTGAGTCCATTTCGTTGAGCAAGGAGTAGCTCTTGTCTATTACATATTTGGCTTAAGGAACTTTATCTGTGCTCATTTCAATCTCTGGTTTTATGCAGCACCCCAACTCACCTTTCCCCTTAAGCAAGCATAAGTTGGTTTTCTATATTTGAGACCCTGTTCTGTTTTGTAATCCAGTTCCTGTGTAGCCAAGTTTACATTCCGTGTATTAGTGGTATGTTATGATGTTTCTTTTTCTGTGTGACTTATTTCAGTTACAATCATCATACCTGAATCCACTCATTATGCTGCTATGGGCCAGATGACATAGATTTCATTGCTGAGTGATATTGCATTGTACGTAAGTACCACAACTTCTTTATCCATTTTTCACTTTCTGCGATATTGAACATGTACCGTAAACGAGGTTCTTGTAAACAGAGCCGTCCCAAACTTTGGTTTGGCTGTGTCTTTTTGATTTTAATTTCCCTAAGCTATAGGACCATAAGTGGAAGTGCCCTAGGCTCTGTTGCTTTGTTTTTTAGATGTTTCAGGAAACACCATACACTTCTCCCGAGTGGCTGTTGGCAATTTACATCCCGCCCATCAGCATAACAAGGCTCTCAGTTCTCCATGGCCTGTCCTGCCTTTCTGGATTTTACACTTTTTACAGATGGCCCTTTTGACCCGTGAGAAGTGAGACTTCATTGTAGTGCAGATTTCCTTTGCGAGCTTGCTTGGTTGGCCAAAAAGTGCGTATGCTTTTTTTCCTGAATATATTCAGGAAAAAACGCATACGCCCTTTTTGGCCAAGTGCATCATTGTCGACGTTCTGCCTCTTTTCCTATGTTTTAAATGCAATTCCAGTCTACCTCCTGAAATCGGATTCCTGCAATTCTGCCCCGCATTCAAGTCCTCTTGGTAGCCTTACTTCAGTATATTTTTGGACGATAGCTGTCATTTATAACTCTGCACGTTTGTGAATTACAGTGCCCCTGAGCTCCTTTCTTCAACTCGCTTTCTTGTGAGCTGGCCGCAACACCACAGGATTGCTTCAGGCCCTAATCTGGTTCCGGCACGGCACGCTGAGCCTTTGGTTAATTCCTCTTCCTGGTGGGAAATGAGAGTTAAACTTGCCCATCCAGACACCTCCAGCTAGTCTCTCATTGGTCCTCCCTATTCCTGTTCATCTTCCGCAGAAATTGCAAACTGGGCCAAACAGGAGGTTAAAGGCACTGACTCTCCAAGTCGGGAGAGTGTTAGTAAAGCGTCTGGAATGTTGCACCCGATTACCAGGGGACGAGAACTGAGATATATTGGACCACGTCTCACGATCACACGGTTGATCATACTCTGGGTTCCACATGCATGTTTTAGCTGAAGGAAGAATCCCTTAAACCTGGAGACTTGAGAACCGTGGAATGGGTACCATGCAATATGACTTCAAAGGGTCTTCGTTTGCTCACCGAACCTCTCCAATCCTATCACTGCTGCGTTTATGCCCCTGTACACATGCTTGATTCTCTTTCGGAGGCATAGCAATCCATAGGTTTTAAGATACTTACTAGTCAGGTACATTCTTAGGCGTTTAATATGGGGTGTTGAGTCCATTTCGTTGAGCAAGGAGTAGCTCTTGTCTATTATATATTTGGCTTAAGGAACTTTATCTGTGCTCATTTCAATCTCTGGTTTATGCAGCACCCCAACTCACCTTTCCCCTTAAGCAAGCATAAGTGGGTTTTCTAAATTTGACAACCTGTGCTCTTTTGTAATTCAGTTCTGTGTAGCCAAGTTTACATTCCATGTATTAGTGATATCTTATGATGTTTCTTTTTCTGTGTGACTTATTTCAGTTAGAATCATCATACCTGAATCCACTCATTATGCTGCTACGGGCCTGATGACATAGATTTCATTGCTGTGTGATATTGCATTGTACGTAAGTACCACAACTTCTTTATCCATTTTTCACTTTCTGCGAAATTGAACTTGTGCCGTAAAGGAGTTCTTGTAAACAGAGCCGTCCCAAACATTGAGGTGGCTGTGTCTTTTTTATTTTAATTTCCCTAAGCTATAGGACCATAAGTGGAAGTGCCCTAGGCTCTGTTGCTTTGTTTTTTAGATGTTTCAGGAAACACCATACACTTCTCCTGAGTGGCTGTTGGCAATTTACATCCCGCCCATCAGCATAACAAGGCTCCCAGTTCTCCATGGCCTGTCCTGCCTTTCTGGATTTTACACTTTTTTCAGATAGCCCGTTTGACCAGGGGGAAGTGAGACTTCATTGTAGTGCAGATTTCCTTTGCAATCTTGCTTGATTGGCCAAAAAGTGCGTATGCGTTTTTTCCTGAATATATTCAGGAAAAAACGCATACGCCCTTTTTGGCCAAGTGCATCATTGTCGACCTTCTGCCTCTTTTCCTATGTTTTAAATGCAATTCCAGTCTACCTCCTGAAATCGGTTTCCTGCAATTCTGCCCCGCTTTCAAGTCCTCTTCGCAGCCTTACTTCAGTATATTTTTGGACGATAGCTGTCATTTATAACTCTGCAGGTTTGTGAATTACAATGCCCCTGAGCTCCTTTCTTCAACTCGCTTTCTTGTGAGCTGGCCGCAACACCGCAGGATTGCTTCAGGCCCTAATCTGGTTCCGGCACGGCACGCTGAGCCTTTGGTTAATTCCTCTTCCTGGTGGGAAATGAGAGTTAAACTTGCCCATCCAGACACCTCCAGCTAGTCTCTCATTGGTCCTCCCTATTCCTGTTCATCTTCCGCAGAAATTGCAAAATGGGCCAATCAGGAGGTTAAAGGCACTGACTCTCCAAGTCGGGAGAGTGTTAGTAAAGCGTCTGGAATATTGCACCCGATTACCAGGGGACGAGAACTGAGATATATTGGACCACGTCTCACGATCACACGGTTGATCATAGTCTGGGTTCCAAATGCATGTTTAGCTGAAAGAAGAATCCCTTAAACCTGGAGAGTTGAGACCCGTGGAATGGGTACCATGCAATATGACTTCAAAGGGTCTTCATTTGCTCACCGAACCTCTCCAATCCTATCACTGCTGCGTTTATGCCCCTGTTCTCATGCTTGATTCTCTTTCAGAGACATAGCAATCCATAGGTTTTAAGATACTTACTGTCAGGTACATTATTAGGTGTTTAATATGGTGTTTTGAGTCCATTTCGTTGAGCAAGGAGTAGCTCTTGTCTATTACATATTTGGCTTAAGGAACCTTATCTGTGCTCACTTCAATCTCTGGTTTTATGCAGCACCCCAACTCACCTTTCCCCTTAAGCAAGCATAAGTTGCTTTTCTACATTTGAGACACTGTTCTGTTTTGTAATTCAGTTCCTGTGTAGTCAAGTTTACATTCCGTGTATTAGTGATATCTTATGATGTTTCTTTTTCTGTGTGACTTATTTCAGTTAGAATCATCATACCTGAATCCACTCATTATGCTGCTACGGGCCTGATGACATAGATTTCATTGCTGAGTGATATTGCATTGTACGTAATTACCACAACTTCTTTGTCCATTTTTCACTTTCTGCGATATTGAACTTGTACCATAAACGAGGTTCTTGTAAACAGAGCCGTCCCAAACTTTGGGGTGGCTGTGTCTTTTTGATTTTAATTTCCCTAAGCTATAGGACCATAAGTGGAACTGCCCTAGGCTCTGTTGCTTTGTTTTTTAGATGTTTCAGGAAACACCATACACTTCTCCTGAGTGGCTGTTGGCAGTTTTCATCCCGCCCATCAGCATAACAAGGCTCCCAGTTCTCCATGGCGTGTCCTGCCTTTCTGGATTTTACACTTTTTTCACATGGCCCTTTTGACCGGGGGGAAGTGAGACTTCATTGTAGTGCAGATTTCCTTTGCAAGCTTGCTTGGTTGGCCAAAAAGGGCGTATGCGTTTTTTCCTGAATATATTCAGGAAAAAACGCATACGCCCTTTTTGGCCAAGTGCATCACTGTGGACGTTCTGCCTCTTTTCCTATGCTTTAAATGCAATTCCAGTCTAACTCCTGAAATCGGTTTCCTTCAATTCTGCCCTGCTTTCAAGTCCTCTTGGCAGCCTTACTTCAGTATATTTTTGGACGATAGCTGTCATTTATAACTCTGCAGGTTTGTGAATTACAGTGCCCCTGAGCTCCTTTCTTCCACTCGCTTTCTTGTGCTCTGGCCGCAACACCGCACGATTGCTTCAGGCCCTAATCTGGTTCTGGCACGGCACGCTGAGCCTTTGCTTAATTGCTATTCCTGGTGGGAAATGAGAGTTAAATTTGCCCGTCCAGACACCTCCAGCTAGTCTCTCATTGGTCCTCCCTATCCCTGTTCATCTTCCGCAGAAATTGCAAACTGGGCCAAGCAGGAGGTTAAAGGCACTGACTCTCCAAGTCGGGAGAGTGTTAGTAAAGCGTCTGAAATGTTGCACCTGAGTACCAGCGGACGAAAACTGAGACATATTTGAACACGTCTCCCAGTCACACGGTTGATCATACTCTGGGTTCCACATGCATGTTTCAGCTGAAGGAAGAATCCCTTAAAGCTGGAGAGTTGAGACCCGTGGAATGGGTACCATGCAATATGACTTCAAAGGGTCTTCATTTGCTCACCGAACCTCTGCAATCCTATCACTGCTGCGTTTATGCCCCTGTACACACGCTTGATTCTGTTTTGGAGACATAGCAATCCATAGGTTTTCAGATACTTACTAGTCAGGTACATTCTTAGGCGTTTATTATGGGGTGTTGAGTCCATTTCGTTGAGCAAAGAGTAGCTCTTGCCTATTCCATATTTGGCTTAAGGAAATTTATCTGTGCTCATTTCAATCTCTGGTTTTATGTAGCACCCCAACTCACCTTTCCCCTTAAGCAAGCATAAGTTGGGTTTCTAAATTTGAGAACCTCTTCTGTTTTGTAATCCAGTTCCTGTGTAGCCAGGTTTACATTCCGTGTATTAGTGATATCTTATGATGTTTCTTTTTCTGTGTGACTTATTTCAGTGAGAATCATCATACCTGAATCCAGTCTATGCTGCTACGGGCCTGATGACATAGATTTCATTGCTGAGTGATATTGCAATGTACGTAACTACCACATCTTCTTTATCCATTTTTCACTTTCTGCGATATTGAACTTCTACCGTAAATGGGGTTCTTGTAAACAGAGAGGTCCCAAACTTTGGGGTGGCTGTGTCTTTTTGATTTTAATTTCCCTAAGCTATACGACCATAAGTGGAAGTGCCCTAGGCTCTGTTGCTTTGTTTTTTAGATGTTTCAGGAAACACCATACACTTCTCCTGAGTGGCTGTTGGCAATTTTCATCCCGCCCATCAGCATAACAAGGCTCCCAGTTCTCCATGGCCTGTCCTGCCTTTCTGGATTTTACACTTTTTTCACATGGCCCTTTTGACTGGGGGGAAGGGAGACTTCATTGTAGTGCAGATTTCCTTTGCAAGCTTGCTTGGTTGGCCAAAAAGTGCGTATGCGTTTTTTCCTGAATATATGCAGGAAAAAACGCATACGCCCTTTTTGGCCAAGTGCATCATTGTAGACGTTCTGCCTCTTTTCCTGTGCTTAAATGCAATTCAAGTCTACCTCCTGAAATCGGATTCCTGCAATTCTGCCCCGCTTTCAAGTCCTCTTCGCAGCCTTACTTCAGTATATTTTTGGACGATAGCTGTCATTCATAACTCTGCAGGTTTGTGAATTACAGTGCCCCTGAGCTCCTTTCTTCAACTCGCTTTCTTGTGAGCTGGCCGCAACACCGCAGGATTGCTTCAGGCCCTAATCTGGTTCCGGCACGGCACGCTGAGCCTTTGCTTAATTCCTCTTCCTGGTGGGAAATGAGAGTTAAATTTGCCCGTCCAGACACCTCCAGCTAGTCTCTCATTGGTTCTCCCTATTCCTGTTCATCTTCCGCGGAATTTGCAAACTGGGCCAAGCAGGAGGTTAAAGGCACTGACTCTCCAAGTCGGGAGAGTGTTAGTAAAGCATCTGGAATGTTGCACCCGAGTACCAGGGGATGAGAACTGAGACATATTTGAACACGTCTCCCGAATACATGGTTGATCATACTCTGGGTTCCACATGCATGTTTTAGCTGAAGGAAGAATCCCTTAAACCTGGAGAGTTGAGACCCGTGGAATGGGTACCATGCAATATGACTTCAAAGGGTCTTCATTTGCTCACCGAACCTCTCCAATCCTATCACTGCTGCGTTTATGTCCCTGTACTCACGCTTGATTCTCTTTCAGAGACATAGCAATCCATAGGTTTTAAGATACTTACTAGTCAGGTACATTATTAGGCATTTAATATGGTGTTTTGAGTCCATTTCGTTGAGCAAGGAGTAGCTCTTGTCTATTCCATTTTTGGCTTAAGGAACTTTATCTGTGCTCATTTCAATCTCTGGTTTTATGCAGCACCCCAACTCACCTTTCCCCTTAAGCAAGCATAAGTTGGTTTTCTAAATTTGAGACCCTGTTCTCTTTTGTAATCCTGTTCCTGTGTAGCCAAGTTTACATTCCGTGTATTAGTGATATCTTATGATGTTTCTTTTTCTGTGTGACTTATTTCAGTTAGAATCATCATACCTGAATCCACTCATTATGCTGCTACGGGCCTGATGACATAGATTTCATTGCTGAGTGATATTGCATTGTACGTGAGTACCACAACTTCTTTATCCATTTTTCACTTTCTGCGATATTGAACTTGTACTGTAAACGAGATTCTTGTAAACAGAGCCGTCCCAAACTTTGGGGTGGCTGTGTCTTTTTGATTTTAATTTCCCTAAGCTATAGGACCATAAGTGGAAGTGCCCTAGGCTCTGTTGCTTTGTTTTTTAGATGTTTCAGGAAACACCATACACTTCTCCCGAGTGGCTGTTGGCAAGTTACATCCCGCCCATCAGCATAACAAGGCTCCCAGTTCTCCATGGCCTGTCCTGCCTTTCTGGATTTTACACTTTTTTCAGATGGCCCTTTTGATGGGGGGGAAGTGAGACTTCATTGTAGTGCAGATTTCCTTTGCAAGCTTGCTTGGTTGGCCAAAAAGGGCGTATGCGTTTTTTCCTGAATATATTCAGGAAAAAACGCATACGCCCTTTTTGGCCAAGTGCATCATTGTCTACGTTCTGCCTCTTTTCCTATGCTTTAAATGCAATTCCAGTCTACCTCCTGAAATTGGTTTCCTGCAATTCTGCCCTGCTTTCAAGTCCTCGTGGCAGCCTTACTTCAGTATATTTTTGGATGATAGCTGTCATTTATAACTCTGCAGGTTTGTGAATTACAGTGCCCCTGAGCTCCTTTCTTCAACTCGCTTTCTTTTGAGCTGGCCGCAACACCGCACGATTGCTTCAGGCCCTAATCTGGTTCTGGCACGGCACACTGAGCCTTTGCTTAATTGCTCTTCCTGGTGGGAAATGAGAGTTAAATTTGCCCGTCCAGACACCTCCAGCTAGTCTCTCATTGGTCCTCCCTATCCCTGTTCATCTTCCGCAGAAATTGCAAACTGGGCCAAGCAGGAGGTTAAAGGCACTGACTCTCCAAGTCTGGAGAGTGTTAGTAAAGCATCTGGAATGTTGCACCTGAGTACCAGGGGACGAAAACTGAGACATATTTGAACACGTCTCCCAATCACACGGTTGATCATACTCTGGGTTCCACATGCATGTTTCAGCTGAAGGAAGAATCCCTTAAAGCTGGAGAGTTGAGACCCGTGGAATGAGTACCATGCAATATGACTTCAAAGGGTCTTCATTTGCTCACTGAACCTCTCCAATCGTATCACTGCTGCGTTTATGCCCCTGTACACACGCTTGATTCTCTTTTGGAGACATAGCAATCCATAGGTTTTAAGATACTTACTAGTCAGGTACATTATTAGGCGTTTAATATGGGGTGTTGAGTCCATTTCGTTGAGCAAGGAGTAGCTCTTGCCTATTCCATATTTGGCTTAAGGAAATTTATCTGTGCTCATTTCAATCTCTGGTTTTATGTAGCACCCCAACTCACCTTTCCCGTTAAGCAAGCATAAGTTGGTTTTCTAAATTTGAGACCCTCTTCTGTTTTGTAATCCAGTTCCTGTGTAGCCAGGTTTACATTCCGTGTATTAGTGATATCTTATGATGTTTCTTTTTCTGTGTGACTTATTTCAGTGAGAATCATCATACCTGAATCCAGTCTATGCTGCTACGGGCCTGATGACATAGATTTCATTGCTGAGTGATATTGCATTGTACGTAACTACCACAACTTCTTTATCCATTTTTCACTTTCTGCGATATTGAACTTCTACCGTAAATGGGGTTCTTGTAAACAGAGAGGTCCCAAACTTTGGGGTGGCTGTGTCTTTTTGATTTTAATTTCCCTAAGCTATAGGACTATAAGTGGAAGTGCCCTAGGCTGTGTTGCTTTGTTTTTTAGATGTTTCAGGAAACACCATACACTTCTCCTGAGTGGCTGTTGGCAATTTTCATCCCGCCCATCAGCATAACAAGGCTCCCAGTTCTCCATGGCCTGTCCTGCCTTTCTGGATTTTACACTTTTTTCACATGGCCCTTTTGACTGGGGGGAAGGGAGACTTCATTGTAGTGCAGATTTCCTTTGCAAGCTTGCTTGGTTGGCCAAAAAGGGCTTATGCGTTTTTTCCTGAATATATTCAGGAAAAAACGCATACGCCCTTTTTGGCCAAGTGCATCATTGTGGACGTTCTGCCTCTTTTCCTATGCTTTAAATGCAATTCCAGTCTACCTCCTGAAATCGGTTTCCTGCAATTCTGCCCCGCTTTCAAGTCCTCTTGGCAGCCTTACTTCAGTATATTTTTGGACGATAGCTGTCATTTATATCTCTGCAGGTTTGTGAATTACAGTGCCCCTGAGCTCCTTTCTTCAACTCGCTTTCTTGTGAGCTGGCCGCAACACCGCAGGATTGTTTCAGGCCCTAATCTGGTTCCGGCACGGCACGCTGAGCCTTTGCTTAATTGCTATTCCTGGTGGGAAATGAGAGTTAAATTTGCCCGTCCAGACACCTCCAGCTAGTCTCTCATTGGTCCTCCCTATCCCTGTTCATCTTCCGCAGAAATTGCAAACTGGGCCAAGCAGGAGGTTAAAGGCACTGACTCTCCAAGTCTGGAGAGTGTTAGTAAAGCATCTGGAATATTGCACCTGAGTACCAACGGACGAAAACTGAGACATATTTGAACACGTCTCCCAATCACACGGTTGATCATACTCTGGGTTCCACATGCATGTTTCAGCTGAAGGAAGAATCCCTTAAAGCTGGAGAGTTGAGACGCGTGGAATGGGTACCATGCAATATGACTTCAAAGGGTCTTCATTTGATCACCGAACCTCTCCAATCCTATCACGGCTGCTTTTATGCCCCTGTACACACGCTTGATTCTCTTTCGGAGACACAGCAATCCATAGGTTTTAAGATACTTACTAGTCAGGTACATTATTAGGCGTTTAATATGGGATGTTGAGTCCATTTCGTTGAGCAAGGAGTAGCTCTTGTCTATTCCATATTTGGCTTAAGGAAATTTATCTGTGCTCATTTCAATCTCTGGTTTTATGTAGCACACCAACTCACCTTTCCCCTTAAGCAAGCATAAGTTGGTTTTCTAAATTTGAGACCCTGTTCTGTTTTGTAATCCAGTTCCTGTGTAGCCAAGTTTACATTCCGTGTATTAGTGATATCTTATGACGTTTCTTTTTCTGTGTGACTTATTTCAGTGAGAATCATCATACCTGAATCCACTCATTATGCTGCTATGGGCCAGATGACATAGATTTCATTGCTGAGTGATATTGCATTGTACGTGAGTACCACAACTTCTTTATCCATTTTTCACTTTCTGCGATATTGAACTTGTACCGTAAACGAGATTCTTGTAAACAGAGCCGTCCCAAACTTTGGGGTGGCTGTGTCTTTTTGATTTTAATTTCCCTAAGCTATAGGACCATAAGTGGAAGTGCCCTAGGCTCTGTTGCTTTGTTTTTTAGATGTTTCAGGAAACACCATACACTTCTCCCGAGTGGCTGTTGGCAATTTACATCCCGCCCATCAGCATAACAAGGCTCGCAGTTCTCCATGGCCGGTCCTGCCTTTCTGGATTTTACACTTTTTTCAGATGGCCCTTTTGACCGGGGGGAAGTGAGACTTCATTGTAGTGCAGATTTCCTTTGCAAGCTTGCTTGGTTGGCCAAAAAGGGCGTATGCGTTTTTTCCTGAATATATTCAGGAAAAAACGCATACGCCCTTTTTGGCCAAGTGCATCATTGTCTACGTTCTGCCTCTTTTCCTATGCTTTAAATGCAATTCCAGTCTACCTCCTGAAATTGGTTTCCTGCAATTCTGCCCTGCTTTCAAGTCCTCGTGGCAGCCTTACTTCAGTATATTTTTGGATGATAGCTGTCATTTATAACTCTGCAGGTTTGTGAATTACAGTGCCCCTGAGCTCCTTTCTTCAACTCGCTTTCTTTTGAGCTGGCCGCAACACCGCACGATTGCTTCAGGCCCTAATCTGGTTCTGGCACGGCACACTGAGCCTTTGCTTAATTGCTCTTCCTGGTGGGAAATGAGAGTTAAATTTGCCCGTCCAGACACCTCCAGCTAGTCTCTCATTGGTCCTCCCTATCCCTGTTCATCTTCCGCAGAAATTGCAAACTGGGCCAAGCAGGAGGTTAAAGGCACTGACTCTCCAAGTCTGGAGAGTGTTAGTAAAGCATCTGGAATGTTGCACCTGAGTACCAGGGGACGAAAACTGAGACATATTTGAACACGTCTCCCAATCACATGGTTGATCATACTCTGGGTTCCACATGCATGTTTCAGCTGAAGGAAGAATCCCTTAAAGCTGGAGAGTTGAGACCCGTGGAATGAGTACCATGCAATATGACTTCAAAGGGTCTTCATTTGCTCACTGAACCTCTCCAATCGTATCACTGCTGCGTTTATGCCCCTGTACACACGCTTGATTCTCTTTTGGAGACATAGCAATCCATAGGTTTTAAGATACTTACTAGTCAGGTACATTATTAGGCGTTTAATATGGGGTGTTGAGTCCATTTCGTTGAGCAAGGAGTAGCTCTTGCCTATTCCATATTTGGCTTAAGGAAATTTATCTGTGCTCATTTCAATCTCTGGTTTTATGTAGCACCCCAACTCACCTTTCCCGTTAAGCAAGCATAAGTTGGTTTTCTAAATTTGAGACCCTCTTCTGTTTTGTAATCCAGTTCCTGTGTAGCCAGGTTTACATTCCGTGTATTAGTGATATCTTATGATGTTTCTTTTTCTGTGTGACTTATTTCAGTGAGAATCATCATACCTGAATCCAGTCTACGCTGCTACGGGCCTGATGACATAGATTTCATTGCTGAGTGATATTGCATTGTACGTAACTACCACAACTTCTTTATCCATTTTTCACTTTCTGCGATATTGAACTTCTACCGTAAATGGGGTTCTTGTAAACAGAGAGGTCCCAAACTTTGGGGTGGCTGTGTCTTTTTGATTTTAATTTCCCTAAGCTATAGGACTATAAGTGGAAGTGCCCTAGGCTCTGTTGCTTTGTTTTTTAGATGTTTCAGGCAACACCATACACTTCTCCTGAGTGGCTGTTGGCAATTTTCATCCCGCCCATCAGCATAACAAGGCTCCCAGTTCTCCATGGCCTGTCCTGCCTTTCTGGATTTTACACTTTTTTCACATGGCCCTTATGACTGGGGGGAAGGGAGACTTCATTGTAGTGCAGATTTCCTTTGCAAGCTTGCTTGGTTGGCCAAAAAGTGCGTATGCGTTTTTTCCTGAATATATGCAGGAAAAAACGCATACGTCCTTTTTGGCCAAGTGCATCATTTTCGACGTTCTGCCTCTTTTCCTATGCTTAAATGCAATTCAAGTCTACCTCCTGAAATTGGTTTCCTGCAATTCTGCCCCGCTTTCAAGTCCCCTTCGCAGCCTTACTTCAGTATATTTTTGGACAATAGCTGTCATTCATAACTCTGCAGGTTTGTGAATTACAGTGCCCCTGAGCTCCTTTCTTCAACTCGCTTTCTTGTGAGCTGGCCGCAACACCGCAGGATTGCTTCAGGCCCTAATCTGGTTCCGGCACGGCACGCTGAGGCTTTGGTTAATTCCTCTTCCTGGTGGGAAATGAGAGTTAAATTTGCCCGTCCAGACACCTCCAGCTAGTCTCTCTTTGGTTCTCCCTATTCCTGTTCATCTTCTGCGGAATTTGCAAACTGGGCCAAACAGGAGGTTAAAGGCACTGACTCTCAAGTCGGGAGAGTGTTAGTAAAGCATCTGGAATGTTGCACCTGAGTACCAGCGGTCGAAAACTGAGACATATTTGAACACGTCTCCCGATCACATGGTTGATCATACTCTGGGTTCCACATGCATGTTTTAGCTGAAGGAAGAATCCCTTAAACCTGGAGAGTTGAGACCCGTGGAATGGGTACCATGCAATATGACTTCAAAGGGTCTTCATTTGCTCACCGAACCTCTCCAATCCTATCACTGCTGCGTTTATGCCCCGGTACTCATGCTTGATTCTCTTTCAGAGACATAGCAATCCATAGGTTTTAAGATACTTACTAGTCAGGTACATTATTAGGCGTTTAATATGGGGTTTTGAATCCATTTCGTTGAGCAAGGAGTAGCTCTTGTCTATTCCATATTTGGCTTAAGGAACTTTATCTGTGCTCATTTCAATCTCTGGTTTTATGCAGCACCCCAACTCACCTTTCCCCTTAAACAAGCATAAGTTGTTTTTCTAAATTTGAGACCCTCTTCTGTTTTGTAATCCAGTTCCTGTGTAGCCAAGTTTACATTCCGTATATTAGTGATATCTTATGATGTTTCTTTTTCTGTGTGACTTATTTCAGTGAGAATCAACATACCTGAATCCACTCATTATGCTGCTATGGGCCAGATGGCATAGATTTCATTGCTGAGTGATATTGCATTTTACGTGAGTACCACAACTTCTTTATCCATTTTTCAATTTCTGCGATATTGAACTTCTACCGTAAATGAGGTTCTTGTAAACAGAGCCGTCCCAAACTTTGGGGTCGCTGTGTGTTTTTGATTTTAATTTCCCTAAGCTATAGGACCATAAGTGTAAGTGCCCTAGGCTCTTTTGCTTTGTTTTTTAGATGTTTCAGGAAACACCATACACTTCTCCCGAGTGGCTGTTGGCAATTTACATCCCGCCCATCAGCATAGCAAGGCTCCCAGTTCTCCATTGCCTTTCCTGCCTTTCTGGATTTTACACTTTTTTCAGATGGTCCTTTTGACCAGGGGGGAAGTGAGACTTTAATGTAGTGCAGATTTCCTTTGCAAGCTTGCTTGGTTGGCCAAAAAGGGCGTATGCGTTTTTTCCTGAATATATTCAGGAAACAACGCATACGCACTTTTTGGCCAAGTACATCATTGTCGACGTTCTGCCTCTTTTCCTATGCTTTAAATGCAATTCCAGTCTACCTTCTGAAATCGGTTTCCTGCAATTCTGCCCCGCTTTCAAGTCCTCTTGGCAGCGTTACTTCAGTATATTTTTGGACGATTGCTGTCATTTATAACTCTGCAGGTTTGTGAATTACAGTGCCACTGAGCTCCTATCTTCAACTCGCTTTCTTGTGAGCTGGCCGCAACACCGCAGGATTGCTTCGGGCCCTAATCTGGTTCCGGCACGGCATGCTGAGCCTTTGGTTAATTCCTCTTCCTGGTGGGAAATGAGAGTTAAATTTGCCCGTCCAGAGACCTCCAGCTAGTTTCTCATTGGTTCTCCCTATTCCTGTTCATCTTCCGCAGAAATTGCAAACTGGGCCAAACAGGAGATTAAAGGCACTGACTTTCCAATTCGGGAGAGTGTTAATAAAGCGTTTGGAATGTTGCACCCGAATAACAGGGTACGAGAACTGAGACATATTTGAACACGTCTCCCGATCACACGGTTGATCATTCTCTGGGTTCCACATGCATGGTTTAGCTGAAGGAAGAATCTCTTAAACCTGGAGAGTTGAGACTCGTGGAATGGGTACCATGCAATATGACTTCAAAGGGTCTTCATTTGCTCACCGAACCTCTCCAATCCTATCACTGCTGCGTTTATAGTGCTGTACTCACGCTTGATTCTCTTTCAGAGACATAGCAATCCATAGGTTTTAAGATACTTACTGTCAGGTACATTATTAAGTGTTTAATATGGGGTTTTGAGTCCATTTCGTTGAGCAAGGAGTAGCTCTTGTCTATTACATATTTGGCTTAAGGAACCTTATCTGTGCTCATTTCAATCTCTGGTTTTATGCAGCACCCCAACTCACCTTTCCCCTTAAGCAAGCATAAGTTGCTTTTCTACATTTGAGACCCTGTTCTGTTTTGTAATTCAGTTCCTGTGTAGACAAGTTTACATTCCGTGTATTAGTGATATCTTATGATGTTTCTTTTTCTGTGTGACTTATTTCAGTTAGAATCATCATACCTGAATCCACTCATTATGCTGCTATGGGCCTGATGACATAGATTTCATTGCTGAGTGATATTGCATTATACGTAAGTACTACAATTTCTTTATCCATTTTTCACTTTCTGCGATATTGAACTTGTTCCGTAAACGAGGTTCTTGTAAAGAGAGCCGTCCCAAACATTGGGGTGGCTGTGTCTTTTTGATTTTAATTTCCCTAAGCTATAGGACCATAAGTGGAAGTGCCCTAGGCTCTGTTGCTTTGTTTTTTAGATGTTTCAGGAAACACCATACACTTCTCCCAAGTGGCTGTTGGCAATTTACATCCCGCCCATCAGCATAGCAAGGCTCCCAGTTCTCCATTGCCTTTCCTGCCTTTCTGGATTTTACACTTTTTACAGATGGCCCTTTTGACCCGGGGGAAGTGAGACTTCATTGTAGTGCAGATTTCATTTGCAAGCTTGCTTGGTTGGCCAAAAAGTGCGTATACTGTTTTTCCTGAATATATTCAGGAAAAAACGCATATGCCCTTTTTGGCCTAGTGCATCATTGTCGACGTTCTGCCTCTTTACCTATGCTTTAAATGGAATTCCAGTCTACCTCCTGAAATCGGTTTCCTGCAATTTTGCCCCGATTTCAAGTCCTCTTGGCAGCCTTACTTCAGTATATTTTTGGACGATAGCTGTCATTTATAACTCTGCAGGTTTGTGAATTACAGTGCCCCTGAGCTCCTTTCTTCAACTCGCTTTCTTGTGAGCTGGCCGCAACACCGCAGGATTGCTTCAGGCCCTAATCTGGTTCCGGCACGGAACGCTGAGCCTTTGCTTAATTCCTCTTCCTGGTGGGAAATGAGAGTTAAATTTGCCCGTCCAGACACCTCCAGCTAGTCTCTCATTGGTTCTCCCTATTCCTGTTCATCTTCCGCGGAAATTGCAAACTGGGCCAAACAGGAGGTTAAAGGCACTGACTCTCCAAATCGGGAGTGTGTTACTAAAGCGTGTGGAATGTTACACCCGAGTACCAGGGGAGGAGAACTGAGACATATTTGAACACGTCTTCCGATCACACGGTTGATCATACTCTGGATTTCACATGCATATTTCAGCTGAAGGAAGAATCCCTTAAACCTGGAGAGTTGAGACCCGTGGAATGGGTACCATGCAATATGACTTCAAAGGGTCTTCATTTGCTCACCGAACCTCTCCAATCCTATCACTGCTGCGTTTATGTCCCTGTACTCACGCTTGATTCTCTTTCGGAGACATAGCAATCCATAGGTTTTAACATACTTACTAGTTAGGTACATTATTAGGCATTTAATATGGTGTTTTGAGTCCATTTCGTTGAGCAAGGAGTACCTCTTGTCTATTCCATATTTGGCTTAAGGAACTTTATCTGTGCTCATTTCAATCTCTGGTTTTATGCAGCACCCCAACTCACCTTTCCCCTTAAGCAAGCATACGTTGCTTTTCTACATTTGAGACCCTGTTCTGTTTTGTAATCCAGTTCCTGTGTAGCCAAGTTTACATTCCGTGTATTAGTGATATCTTATGATGTTTCTTTTTCTGTGTGACTTATTTCAGTTAGAATCATCATACCTGAATCCACTCTATGCTGCTACGGGCCTGATGACATAGATGTCATTGCTGAGTGATATTGCATTGTACGTAAGTACCACAACTTCTTTATCCATTTTTCAATTTCTGCGATATTGAACTTGTACCGTAAACGAGGTTCTTGTAAACAGAGCCATCCCATACTTTGGGGTGGCTGTGTCTTTTTGGTTTTAATTTCCCTAAGCTATAGGACTATAAGTGGAAGTGCCCTAGGCTCTGTTGCTTTGTTTTTTAGATGTTTCAGGAAACACCATACACTTTTCCCGAGTGGCTGTTGGCAATTTACATCCCGCCCATCAGCATAACAAGGCTCCCAGTTCTCCATGGCCTGTCCTGCCTTTCTAGATTTTACACTTTTTTCAGATGGCCCTTTTGACCGGGGGGAAGTGAGACTTCATTATAGTGCAGATTTCCTTTGCAAGCTTGCTTGGTTGGCCAAAAAGGGCGTATGCGTTTTTTCCTGAATATATTCAGGAAACAATGCATACGCCCTTTTAGGCCAAGTGCATCATTGTGGACGTTCTGCCTCTTTTCCTATGCTTTAAATGCAATTCCAGTCTACCTCCTGAAATCGGTTTCCTGCAATTCTGCCCGGCTTTCAAGTCCTCTTGGCAGCCTTACTTCAGTATATTTTTGGATGATAGCTGTCATTTATAACTCTGCAGGTTTGTGAATTACAGTGCCCCTGAGCTCCTTTCTTCAACTCGCTTTCTTGTGAGCTGGCCGCAACACCGCAGGATTGCTTCAGGCCCTAATCTGGTTCCGGCACGGCACACTGAGCCTTTGGTTAATTCCTCTTCCTGGTGGGAAATGAGAGTTAAATTTGCCCGTCCAGACACCTCCAGCTAGTCTCTCATTGGTTCTCCCTATTCCTGTTCATCTTCCGCAGAAATTGCAAACTGGGCCAAACAGGAGGTTAAAGGCACTGACTCTCCAAGTCGGAAGAGTGTTAGTAAAGCATCTGGAATGTTGCACCCGAGTACCAGGGGACGAGAACTGAGACATATTGGAACACGTCTCCCGATCACACGGTTGATCATACTCTGTGTTCCACATGCATGCTTTAGCTGAAGGAAGAATCCCTTAAAAGTGGAGAGTTGAGACCCGTGGAATGGGTACCATGCAATATGACTTCAAAGGGTCTTCATTTGCTCACCGAACCTCTCCAATCCTATCACTGCTGCGTTTATGCCCCTGTACACACGCTTGGTTCTCTTTCGGAGACATAGCAATCCATAGGTTTTAAGATACTTACTAGTCAGGTACATTCTTAGGCGTTTAATATGGGGTGTTGAGTCCATTTCGTTGAGCAAGGAGTAGCTCTTGTATATTACATATTTGGCTTAAGGAACTTTATCTGTGCTCATTTCAATCTCTGGTTTTATGCAGCACCCCAACTCACCTTTCCCCTTAAGCAAGCATAAGTTGGTTTTCTAAATTTGAGACCCTGTTGTGTTTTGTAATTCAGTGCCTGTGTCGCCAAGTTTACATTCCGTGTATTAGTGATATCTTATGACGTTTCTTTTTCTGTGTGACTTATTTCAGTTAGAATCATCATACCTGAATCCACTCATTATGCTGCTATGGGAATGATGACATAGATTTCATTGCTGAGTGATATTGCATTGTACGTAAGTACCACAGCTTCTTTATCCATTTTTCGCTTTCTGCCATATTGAACTTGTACCGTAAACGAGGTTCTTGTAAACAGAGCCGTCCCAAACTTTGGGGTGGCTGTGTCTTTTTGATTTTAATTTCCCTAAGCTATATGACAATAAGTGGAAGTGCCCTAGGCTCTGTTGCTTTGTTTTTTAGATGTTTCAGGAAACACCATACACTTCTCCCCAGTGACTGTTGGCAATTTACATCCCGCCCATCAGCATAACAAGGCTCCCAGTTCTCCATGGCCTGTCCTGCCTTTCTGGATTTTACACTTTTTTCAGATGGTCCTTTTGCCCGGGAGGGAAGTGAGACTTCAATGTAGTGCAGATTTCCTTTGCAAGCTTGCTTGGTTGGCCAAAAAGGGCGTATGCGTTTTTTCCTGAATATATTCAGGAAAAAACGCATACGCCCTTTTTGGCCAAGTGCATCATTGTGGACGTTCTGCCTCTTTTCCTATGCTTTAAATGCAATTCCAGTCTACCTCCTGAAATCGGTTTCCTGCAATTCTGCCCCGCTTTCAAGTCCTCTTGGCAGGCTTACTTCAGTATATTTTTGGACGATAGCTGTCATTTATAACTCTGCAGGTTTGTGAATTACAGTGCCCCTGAGCTCCTTTCTTCAACTCGCTTTCTTGTGAGCTGGCCGCAACACCGCAGGATTGCTTCAGGCCCTAATCTGGTTCTGGCACGACACGCTGAGCCTTTGGTTAATTCCTCTTCTTGGTGGGAAATGAGAGTTAAATTTGCCCATCCAGACACCTCCAGCTAGTCTCTCATTGGTTCTCCCTATTCCTGTTCATCTTCTGCAGAAATTGCAAACTGGGCCAAACAGGAGGTTAAAGGCACTATCTCTCCAAGTCGGGAGAGTGTTAGTAAAGCATCTGCAATGTTGCACCCGAGTACCAGGGGACGAGAACTGAGACATATTGGAACACGTCTCCCGATCACATGATTGATCATACTCTGGGTTCCACATGCATGCTTTAGCTGAAGGAAGAATCCCTTAAAGCTGGAGAGTTGAGACCCGTGGAATGGGTACCATGCAATATGACTTCAAAGGGTCTTCATTTGCTCACCGAACCTCTCCAATCCTATCACTGCTGCGTTTATGCCCCTGTACACACGCTTGATTCTCTTTCGGAGACATAGCAATCCATAGGTTTTAAGATACTTACTAGTCAGGTACATTTTTAGGCGTTTAATATGGGGTGTTGAGTCCATTTCGTTGAGCAAGGAGTAGCTCTTGTCTATTCCATATTTGGCTTAAGGAACTTTATCTGTGCTCATTTCAATCTCTGGTTTTATGTAGCACCACAACTCACCTTTCCCCTTAAGCAAGCATAAGTTGGTTTTCTAAATTTGAGACCCTCTTCTGTTTTGTAATCCAGTTCCTGTGTAGCCAAGTTTACATTCCGTGTATTAGTGATATCTTATGATGTTTCTTTTTCTGTGTGACTTATTTCAGTGAGAATCATCATACCTGAATCCAGTCTATGCTGCTACGGGCCTGATGACATAGATTTCATTGCTGAGTGATATTGCATTGTACGTAACTACCACAACTTCTTTATCCATTTTTCACTTTCTGCGATATTGAACTTCTACCGTAAATGAGGTTCTTGTAAACAGAGAGGTCCCAAACTTTGGGGTGGCTGTGTCTTTTTGATTTTAATTTCCCTAAGCTATAGGACCATAAGTGGAAGTGCCCTAGGCTCTGTTGCTTTGTTTTTTAGATGTTTCAGGAAACACCATACACTTCTCCCGAGTGGCTGTTGGCAATTTACATCCCGCCCATCAGCATAACAAGGCTCCCAGTTCTCCATGGCCTGTTCTGCCTTTCTAGATTTTACACTTTTTTCAGATGGCCCTTTTGACCGGGGGGAAGTGAGACTTCATTGTAGTGCAGATTTCCTTTGCAAGCTTGCTTGGTTGGCCAAAAAGGGCGTATGCGTTTTTTCCTGAATATATTCAGGAAAAAACGCATACGCCCTTTTTGGCCAAGTGCATCATTGTCGACGTTCTGCCTCTTTTCCTATGCTTTAAATGCAGTTCCAGTCTACCTCCTGAAATCGGTTTCCTGCAATTCTGCCCCGCTTTCAAGTCCTCTTGGCAGCCTTACTTCAGTGTATTTTTGGACGATAGCTGTCATTTATAACTCTGCAGGTTCGTGAATTACAGTGCCCCTGAGCTCCTTTCTTCAACTCGCTTTCTTGTGAGCTTGCCGCAACACCGCACGATTGCTTCAGGCCCTAATCTGGTTCCGGCACGGCACGCTGAGCCTTTGCTTAATTGCTACTCCTGGTGGGAAATGAGAGTTAAATTTGCCCGTCCAGACACCTCCAGCTAGTCTCTCATTGGTCCTCCCTATCCCTGTTCATCTTCCGCAGAAATTGCAAACTGGGCCAAGCAGGAGGTTAAAGGCACTGACTCTCCAAGTCAGGAGAGTGTTAGTAAAGCGTCTGGAATGTTGCACCTGAGTACCAGCGGACGAAAACTGAGACATATTTGAACACGTCTCCCAATCACACGGTTGATCATACTCTGGGTTCCACATGCATGTTTCAGCTGAAAGAAGAATCCCTTAAAGCTGGAGCGTTGAGACCCGTGGAATGGGTACCATGCAATATGACTTCAAAGGGTATTCATTTGCTCACCGAACCTCAAAAATCCTATCACTGCTGCGTTTATGCCCCTGTACACACGCTTGATTCTCTTTTGGAGACATAGCAATCCATAGATTTTAAGATACTTACTAGTCAGGTACATTCTTAGGCGTTTAATATGGGGTGTTGAGTCCATTTCGTTGAGCAAGGAGTAGCTCTTGTCTATTCCATATTTGGCTTAAGGAACTTTATCTGTGCTCATTTCAATCTCTGGTTTTATGCAGCACCCCAAGTCACCTTTCCCCTTAAACAAGTATAAGTTGGTTTTCTAAATTTGAGACCCTGTTCTGTTTTGTAATCCAGTTCCTGTGTAGCCAAGTTTACATTCCGTGTATTAGTGATATCTTATGATGTTTCTTTTTCTGTGTGACTTATTTCAGTTAGAATCATCATACCTGAACCCAGTCATTTTCTGCTATAGGCCTGATGACATAGATTTCATTGCTGAGTGATATTGCATTGTATGTAAGTACCACAACTTCTTTATCCATTTTTCACTTTCTGTGATATTGAACTTGTACCATAAACGAGGTTCTTGTAAACAGAGCCGTCCCAAACTTTGGGGTGGCTGTGTGTTTTTTATTTTAATTTCCCTAAGCTATAGGACCATAAGTGTAAGTGCCCTAGGCTCTGTTGCTTTGTTTTTTAGATGTTTCAGGAAACACCATACACTTCTCCCAAGTGGCTGTTGGCAATTTACATCCCGCCCAACAGCATAGCAAGGCTCCCAGTTCTCCATTGCCTTTCCTGCCTTTCTGGATTTTACACTTTTTTCAGATGATCCTTTTGACCAGGTGGGAAGTGAGACTTCATTGTAGTGCAGATTACCTTTGCAAGCTTGCTTGGTTGGCCAAAAAGGGCCTATGCGTTTTTTCCTGTATATATTCAGGAAAAAACGCATACGCCCTTTAAGGCCAAGTGCATCATTGTCGACGTTCTGCCTCTTTTCCTATGCTTTAAATGCAATTCCAGTCTACCTTCTGAAATCGGTTTCCTGCAATTCTGCCCCGCTTTCAAGTCCTCTTGGCAGCGTTACTGCAGTATATTTTTGGATGATAGCTGTCATTTATAACTCTGCAGGTTTGTGAATTACAGTGCCCCTGAGCTCCTATCTTCAACTCGCTTTCTTGTGAGCTGGCCGCAACACCGCAGGATTGCTTCAGGCCCTAATCTGGTTCCGGCACGGCATGCTGAGCCTTTGGTTAATTCCTCTTCCTGGTGGGAAATGAGAGTTAAATTTGCCCGTCCAGACACCTCCAGCTAGTTTCTCATTGCTTCTCCCTATTCCTGTTCATCTTCCGCAGAAATTGCAAACTGGGCCAAACAGGAGATTAAAGGCACTGACTTTCCAATTCGGGAGAGTGTTAATAAAGCGTTTGGAATGTTGTACCCGAGTAACAGGGTATGAGAACTGAGACATATTTGAACACGTCTCCCAATCACACGGTTGATCATACTCTGGGTTCCACATGCATGTTTTAGCTGAAGGAAGAATCCCTTAAACCTGGAGAGTTGACACCCGTGGAATGGGTACCATTGAATGTGACTTCAAAGGGTCTTCATTTGCTCACCGAACCTCTGCAATCCTATCACTGCTGCGTTTATGCCCCTGTACACACGCTTGGTTCTATTTCGGAGACATAGCAATCCATAGGTTTTAAGATACTTACTAGTCAGGTACATTCTTAGGCGTTTAATATGGGGTGTTGAGTCCATTTCGTTGAGCAAGGAGTAGCTCTTGTATATTACATATTTGGCTTAAGGAACTTTATCTGTGCTCATTTCAATCTCTGGTTTTATGCAGCACCCCAACTCACCTTTCCCCTTAAGCAAGCATAAGTTGGTTTTCTAAATTTGAGACCCTGTTGTGTTTTGTAATTCAGTGCCTGTGTCGCCAAGTTTACATTCCATGTATTAGTGATATCTTATGACGTTTCTTTTTCTGTGTGACTTATTTCAGTTAGAATCATCATACCTGAATCCACTCATTATGCTGCTACAGGAATGATGACATAGATTTCATTGCTGAGTGATATTGCATTGTACGTAAGTACCACAACTTCTTTATCCATTTTTCGCTTTCTGCGATATTGAACTTGTACCGTAAACGAGGTTCTTGTAAACAGAGCCGTCCCAAACTTTGGGGTGGCTGTGTCTTTTTGATTTTAATTTCACTAAGCTATATGACAATAAGTGGAAGTGCCCTAGGCTCTGTTGCTTTGTTTTTTATATGTTTCAGGAAACACCATACACTTCTCCCCAGTGACTGTTGGCAATTTACATCCCGCCCATCAGCATAACAAGGCTCCCAGTTCTCCATGGCCTGTCCTGCCTTTCTGGATTTTACACTTTTTTCAGATGGTCCTTTTGACCGGGAGGGAAGTGAGACTTCAATGTAGTGCAGATTTCCTTTGCAAGCTTGCTTGGTTGGCCAAAAAGGGCGTATGCGTTTTTTCCTGAATATATTCAGGAAAAAACGCATACGCACTTTTTGGCCAAGTGCATCATTGTGGACCTTCTGCCTCTTTTCCTATGCTTTAAATGCAATTCCAGTCTACCTCCTGAAATCGGTTTCTTGCAATTCTGCCCCACTTTCAAGTCCTCTTGGCAGGCTTACTTCAGTATATTTTTGGACGATAGCTGTCATTTATAACTCTGCAGGTTTGTGAATTACAGTGCCCCTGAGCTCCTTTCTTCAACTCGCTTTCTTGTGAGCTGGCCGCAACACCGCAGGATTGCTTCAGGCCCTAATCTGGTTCCGGCACGGCACGCTGATCCTTTGGTTAATTCCTCTTCTTGGTGGGAAATGAGAGTTAAATTTGCCCATCCAGACACCTCCAGCTAGTCTCTCATTGGTTCCCACTATTCCTGTTCATCTTCCGCAGAAAGTGCAAACTGGGCCAAACAGGAGGTTAAAGGCACTATCTCTCCAAGTCGGGAGAGTGTTAGTAAAGCATCTGCAATGTTGCACCCGAGTACCAGGGGACGAGAACTGAGACATATTGGAACACGTCTCCCGATCACATGATTGATCATACTCTGGGTTCCAATGCATGCTTTAGCTGAAGGAAGAATCCCTTAAACCTGGAGAGTTGACACCCGTGGAATGGGTACCATGCAAGATGACTTCCAAGGGTCTTCATTTGCTCACCGAACTTCTCCAATCTTATCACTGCTGCGTTTTTGCCCCTGTACACACGCTTGATTCTCTTTTGGAGACATAGCAATCCATAGGTTTTAAGATACTTTCTAGTCAGCTACATTCTTAGGCGTTTAATATGGGGTGTTGAGTCCATTTCGTTGAGCAAGGAGTAGCTCTTGTCTATTACATGTTTGGCTTAAGGAACTTTATCTATGCTCATTTCAATCTCTGGTTTTATGCAGCACCCCAACTCACCTTTCCCCTTAAGCAAGCATAAGTTGGTTTTCTAAATTTGAGACCCTGTTCTGTTTTGTAATTCAGTGCCTGTGTAGCCAAGTTTACATTCCGTGTATTAGTGATATCTTATGACGTTTCTTTTTCTGTGTGACTTATTTCAGTTAGAATCATCATACCTGAATCCACTCATTATGCTGCTACGGGAATGAGGACATAGATTTCATTGCTGAGTGATATTGCATTGTACGTAAGTACCACAACTTCTTTATCCATTTTTCGCTTTCTGCGATATTGAACTTGTACCGTAAACGAGGTTGTTGTAAACAGAGCCGTCCCAAACTTTGGGGTGGCTGTGTCTTTTTTATTTTAATTTCCCTAAGCTATAGGACCATAAGTGGAAGTGCCCTAGGCTCTGTTGCTTTGTTTTTTAGATGTTTCAGGAAACACCATACACTTCTCCTGAGTGGCTGTTGGCAATTTACATCCCGCCCATCAGCATAACAAGGCTCCCAGTTCTCCATGGCCGGTCCTGCCTTTCTGGATTTTACACTTTTTTCAGATGGCCCTTTTGACCGGGGCGAAGTGAGACTTCATTGTAGTGCAGATTTCCTTTGCAAGCTTGCTTGGTTGGCCAAAAAGGGCGTATGCGTTTTTTCCTGAATATATTCAGGAAAAAACGCATACGCCCTTTTTGGCCAAGTGCATCATTGTCGACGTTCTGCCTCTTTTCCTATGCTTTAAATGCAATTCCAGTCTACCTCCTGAAATCGGTTTCCTGCAATTCTGCCCCGCTTTCAAGTCCTCTTGGCAGCCTTACTTCAGTATATTTTTGGACGATAGCTGTCATTTATAACTCTGCAGTTTTGTGAATTACAGTGCCCCTGAGCTCCTTTCTTCAACTCGCTTTCTTGTGAGCTGGCCGCAACACCGCACGATTGCTTCAGGCCCTAATCTGGTTCTGGCACGGCACGCTGAGCCTTTGCTTAATTGCTATTCCTGGTGGGAAATGAGAGTTAAATTTGCCCGTCCAGACACCTCGAGCTAGTCTCTCATTGGTCCTCCCTATCCCTGTTCATCTTCAGCAGAAATTGCAAACTGGGCCAAGCAGGAGGTTAAAGGCACTGACTATCCAAGTCGGGAGAGTGTTAGTAAAGCGTCTGGAATGTTGCACCTGAGTACCAGTGGACGAAAACTGAGACATATTTGAACACGTCTCCCAATCACACGGTTGATCATACTCTGGGTTCCACATGCATGTTTCAGCTGAAGGAAGAATCCCTTAAAGCTGGAGAGTTGAGACCCGTGGAATGGGTACCATGCAATATGACTTCAAAGGGTCTTCATTTGCTCACGGAACCTCTCCAATCCTATCACTGCTGCGTTTATGCCCCTGTACACACGCTTGATTCTCTTTCGGAGACATAGCAATCCATAGGTTTTAAGATACTTACTAGTCAGGTACATTCTTAGGCGTTTAATATGGGGGTTGAGTCCATTTCGTTGAGCAAGGAGTAGCTCTTGTCTATTCCATATTTGGCTTAAGGAACTTTATCTGTGCTCATTTCAATCTCTGGTTTTATGTAGCACCCCAACTCACCTTTCCCCTTAAGCAAGCATAAGTTGGTTTTCTAAATTTGAGACCCTCTTCTGTTTTGTAATCCAGTTCCTGTGTAGCCAAGTTTACATTCCGTGTATTAGTGATATCTTATGATGTTTCTTTTTCTGTGTGACTTATTTCAGTGAGAATCATTATACCTGAATCCAGTCTATGCTGCTACGGGCCTGATGACATAGATTTCATTGCTGAGTGATATTGCATTGTACGTAACTAGAACAACTTCTTTATCCATTTTTCACTTTCTGCGATATTGAACTTCTACCGTAAATGAGGTTCTTGTAAACAGAGAGGTCCCAAACTTTGGGGTGGCTGTGTCTTTTTGATTTTAATTTCCCTAAGCTATAGGACTATAAGTGGAAGTGCCCTAGGCTCTGTTGCTTTGTTTTTTAGATGTTTCAGGAAACACCATACACTTCACCCGAGTGGCTGTTGGCAATTTACATCCCGCCCATCAGCATAACAAGGCTCCCAGTTCTCCATGGCCTGTTCTGCCTTTCTAGATTTTACACTTTTTTCAGATGGCCCTTTTGACCGGGGGGAAGTGAGACTTCATTGTAGTGCAGATTTCCTTTGCAAGCTTGCTTGGTTGGCCAAAAAGGGCGTATGCGTCTTTTCCTGAATATATTCAGGAAAAAACGCATACGCCCTTTTTGGCCAAGTGCATCATTGTCGACGTTCTGCCTCTTTTCCTATGCTTTAAATGTAATTCCAGTCTACCTCCTGAAATCGGTTTCCTGCAATTCTGCCCCGCTTTCAAGTCCTCTTGGCAGCCTTACTTCAGTATATTTTTGGACGATAGCTGTCATTTATAACTCTGCAGGTTTGTGAATTACAGTGCCCCTGAGCTCCTTTCTTCAACTCGCTTTCTTGTGAGCTGGCCGCAACACCGCACGATTGCTTCAGGCCCTAATCTGGTTCCGGCACGGCACGCTGAGCCTTTGCTTAATTGCTCTTCCTTGTGGGAAATGAGAGTTAAATTTGCCCGTCCAGACACCTCCAGCTAGTCTCTCATTGGTCCTCCCTATCCCTGTTCATCTTCCGCAGAAATTGCAAACTGGGCCAAGCAGGAGGTTAAAGGCACTGACTCTCCAAGTCGGGAGAGTGTTAGTAAAGCGTCTGGAATGTTGCACCCGAGTACCAGCGGAGGAAAACTGAGACATATTTGAACACGTCTCCCAATCACATGGTTGATCATACTCTGGGTTCCACATGCATGTTTCAGCTGAAGGAAGAATCCCTTAAAGCTGGAGAGTTGAGACCCGTGGAATGGGTACCATGCAATATGACTTCAAAGGGTCTTCATTTGCTCACGGAACCTCTCCAATCCTATCACTGCTGCGTTTATGCCCCTGTACACACGCTTGATTCTCTTTCGGAGACATAGCAATCCATAGGTTTTAAGATACTTACTAGTCAGGTACATTCTTAGGCGTTTAATATGGGGGTTGAGTCCATTTCGTTGAGCAAGGAGTAGCTCTTGTCTATTCCATATTTGGCTTAAGGAACTTTATCTGTGCTCATTTCAATCTCTGGTTTTATGTAGCACCCCAACTCACCTTTCCCCTTAAGCAAGCATAAGTTGGTTTTCTAAATTTGAGACCCTCTTCTGTTTTGTAATCCAGTTCCTGTGTAGCCAAGTTTACATTCCGTGTATTAGTGATATCTTATGATGTTTCTTTTTCTGTGTGACTTATTTCAGTGAGAATCATTATACCTGAATCCAGTCTATGCTGCTACGGGCCTGATGACATAGATTTCATTGCTGAGTGATATTGCATTGTACGTAACTAGAACAACTTCTTTATCCATTTTTCACTTTCTGCGATATTGAACTTCTACCGTAAATGAGGTTCTTGTAAACAGAGAGGTCCCAAACTTTGGGGTGGCTGTGTCTTTTTGATTTTAATTTCCCTAAGCTATAGGACTATAAGTGGAAGTGCCCTAGGCTCTGTTGCTTTGTTTTTTAGATGTTTCAGGAAACACCATACACTTCACCCGAGTGGCTGTTGGCAATTTACATCCCGCCCATCAGCATAACAAGGCTCCCAGTTCTCCATGGCCTGTTCTGCCTTTCTAGATTTTACACTTTTTTCAGATGGCCCTTTTGACCGGGGGGAAGTGAGACTTCATTGTAGTGCAGATTTCCTTTGCAAGCTTGCTTGGTTGGCCAAAAAGGGCGTATGCGTCTTTTCCTGAATATATTCAGGAAAAAACGCATACGCCCTTTTTGGCCAAGTGCATCATTGTCGACGTTCTGCCTCTTTTCCTATGCTTTAAATGTAATTCCAGTCTACCTCCTGAAATCGGTTTCCTGCAATTCTGCCCCGCTTTCAAGTCCTCTTGGCAGCCTTACTTCAGTATATTTTTGGACGATAGCTGTCATTTATAACTCTGCAGGTTTGTGAATTACAGTGCCCCTGAGCTCCTTTCTTCAACTCGCTTTCTTGTGAGCTGGCCGCAACACCGCACGATTGCTTCAGGCCCTAATCTGGTTCCGGCACGGCACGCTGAGCCTTTGCTTAATTGCTCTTCCTTGTGGGAAATGAGAGTTAAATTTGCCCGTCCAGACACCTCCAGCTAGTCTCTCATTGGTCCTCCCTATCCCTGTTCATCTTCCGCAGAAATTGCAAACTGGGCCAAGCAGGAGGTTAAAGGCACTGACTCTCCAAGTCGGGAGAGTGTTAGTAAAGCGTCTGGAATGTTGCACCCGAGTACCAGCGGAGGAAAACTGAGACATATTTGAACACGTCTCCCAATCACATGGTTGATCATACTCTGGGTTCCACATGCATGTTTCAGCTGAAGGAAGAATCCCTTAAAGCTGGAGAGTTGAGACCCGTGGAATGGGTACCATGCAATATGACTTCAAAGGGTCTTCATTTGCTCACCGAACCTCTCCAATCCTATCACTGCTGCGTTTATGCCCCTGTACACACGCTTTTTTCTCTTTCGGAGACATAGCAATCCATAGGTTTTAAGATACTTACTAGTCAGGTACATTCTTAGGCGTTTAATATGGGGTGTTGAGTCCATTTCATTGAGCAAGGAGTAGCTCTTGTCTATTCCATATTTGGCTTAAGGAAATTTATCTGTGCTCATTTCAATCTCTGGTTTTATGCAGCACCCCAACTCACCTTTCCCCTTAAGCAAGCATAAGTTGGTTTTCTAAATTTGAGACCCTGTTCTGTTTTGTAATTCAGTGCCTGTGTAGCCAAGTTTACAATCCGTGTATTAGTGATATCTTATGATGTTTCTTTTTCTGTGTGACTTATTTCAGTTAGAATCATCATACCTGAATCTACTCATTATGCTGCTACAGGAATGATGACATAGATTTCATTGCTGAGTGATATTGCATTGTACGTAAATACCACATATTCTTTATCCATTTTTCACTTTCTGCGATATTGAACTTGTACTGTAAACGAGGTTCTTATAAACAGAGCCGTCCCAAACATTTGGGTGGCTGTGTCTTTTTGATTTTAATTTCCCTAAGCTGTAGGACCATAAGTGGAAGTGCCCTAGGCTCTGTTGCTTTGTTTTTTAGATGTTTCAGGAAACACCATACAATTATCCCGAGTGGCTGTTGGAAATTTACATCCTGAACATCAGCATAACAAGGCTCCCAGTTCTCCATGGCCTGTCCTGCCTTTCTGGATTTTACACTTTTTACAGATGGCCCTTTTGACCCGGGGGAAGTGAGACTTCATTGTAGTGCAGATTTCCTTTGCAAGCTTGCTTGGTTGGCCAAAAAGTGCGTATGCTTTTTTTCCTGAATATATTCAGGAAAAAACGCATATGCCCTTTTTGGCCTAGTGCATCATTGTCGACGTTCTGCGTCTTTTCCTATGCTTTAAATGCAATTCCAGTCTACCTCCTGAAATCGGTTTCCTGCAATTCTGCCCCGCTTTCAAGTCCTCTTGGAAACCTTACTTCAGTATATTTTTGGACGATAGCTGTCATTTATAACCCTGCAGGTTTGTGAATTACAGTGCCCCTGAGCTCCTTTCTTCAACTCGCTTTCTTGTGAGCTGGCCGCAACACCGCAGGATTGCTTCAGGCCCTAATCTGGTTCCGGCACGGAACGCTGAGCCTTTGCTTAATTCCTTTTCCTGGTGGGAAATGAGAGTTAAATTTGCCCGTCCAGACATCTCCAGCTAGTCTCTCATTGGTTCTCCCTATTCCTGTTCATCATCCGCGGAATTTGCAAACTGGGCCAAAGAGGAGGTTAAAGGCACTGACTCTCCAAGTCGGGAGAGTGTTAGTAAAGTGTCTAGAATGTTGCACCCGAGTACCAGGGGATGAGAACTGAGACATATTTGAACATGACTCACGATCACATGGTTGATCATAGTCTGGGTTCCAAATGCATGTTTAGCTGAAGGAAGAATCCCTTAAACCTGGAGAGTTGAGACCCGTGGAATGGGTACCATGCAATATGACTTCAAAGGGTCTTCATTTGTTCACCGAACCTCTCCAATCCTATCACTGCTGCGTTTATGCCCCTGTTCTCACGCTTGATTCTCTTTCAGAGACATAGCAATCCATAGGTATTAAGATACTTACTGTCAGGTACATTATTAGGCGTTTAATATGGGGTTTTGAGTCCATTTCGTTGAGCAAAGAGTAGCTCTTGTCTATTCCATATTTGGCTTAAGGAACTTTATCTGTGCTCATTTCAATCTCTGGTTTTATGCAGCACCCCAACTCACCTTTCCCCTTAAGCAAGCATAAGTTGGTTTTCTAAATTTGAGACCCTGTTCTGTTTTGTAATCCAGTTCCTGTGTAGCCAAGTTTACATTCCATGTATTAGTGATATCTTATGATGTTTCTTTTTCTGTGTGACTTATTTCAGTTAGAATTATCATACCTGAATCCACTCTATGCTGCTACGGACCTGATGACATAGATTTCATTGCTGAGTGATATTGCATTGTACGTAAGTACCACAACTTCTTTATCCATTTTTCACTTTCTGCGATATTGAACTTGTACCGTAAACGAGGTTCTTGTAAACAGAGCCGTCCCAAACTTTGGGGTTTCTGTGTGTTTTTTATTTTAATTTCCCTAAGCTATAGGACCATAAGTGGAAGTGCCCTAGGCTCTGTTGCTTTGTTTTTTAGATGTTTCATGAAACACCATACACTTCTCCTGAGTGGCTGTTGGCGATTTTCATCCCGCCCATCAGCATAACAAGGCTCCCAGTTCTCCATGGCCTGTCCTGCCTTTCTGGATTTTACACTTTTTTCAGTGTTCCTTTTGACCGGGGGAAGTGAGACTTCATTGTAGTGCATATTTCCTTTGCAAGCTTGCTTGGTTGGCCAAAAAGGGCGTATGCGTTTTTTCCTGAATATATTCAGGAAAAAACGCATACGCCCTTTTTGGCCAAGTGCATCATTGTCGACCTTCTGCCTCTTTTCCTATGCTTTAAATGCAATTCCAGTCTACCTCCTGAAATCGGTTTCCTGCAATTCTGCCCGGCTTTCAAGTCCTCTTGGCAGCCTTACTTCAGTATATTTTTGGACGATAGCTGTCATTTATAACTCTGCAGGTTTGTGAATTACAGTGCCCCTGAGCTCCTTTCTTCAACTCGCTTTCTTGTGAGCTGGCCGCAACACCGCACGATTGCTTCAGGCCCTAATCTGGTTCCGGCACGGCACGCTGAGCCTTTGCTTAATTGCTCTTCCTTGTGGGAAATGAGAGTTAAATTTGCCCGTCCAGACACCTCCAGCTAGTCTCTCATTGGTCCTCCCTATCCCTGTTCATCTTCCGCAGAAATTGCAAACTGGGCCAAGCAGGAGGTTAAAGGCACTGACTCTCCAAGTCGGGAGAGTGTTAGTAAAGCGTCTGGAATGTTGCACCCGAGTACCAGCGGAGGAAAACTGAGACATATTTGAACACGTCTCCCAATCACATGGTTGATCATACTCTGGGTTCCACATGCATGTTTCAGCTGAAGGAAGAATCCCTTAAAGCTGGAGAGTTGAGACCCGTGGAATGGGTACCATGCAATATGACTTCAAAGGGTCTTCATTTGCTCACCGAACCTCTCCAATCCTATCACTGCTGCGTTTATGCCCCTGTACACACGCTTGATTCTCTTTCGGAGACATAGCAATCCATAGGTTTTAAGATACATACTAGTCAGGTACATTCTTAGGCGTTTAATATGGGGTGTTGAGTCCATTTCATTGAGCAAGGAGTAGCTCTTGTCTATTCCATATTTGGCTTAAGGAAATTTATCTGTGCTCATTTCAATCTCTGGTTTTATGCAGCACCCCAACTCACCTTTCCCCTTAAGCAAGCATAAGTTGGTTTTCTAAATTTGAGACCCTGTTCTGTTTTGTAATTCAGTGCCTCTGTAGCCAAGTTTACATTCCGTGTATTAGTGATATCTTATGATGTTTCTTTTTCTGTGTGACTTATTTCAGTTAGAATCATCATACCTGAATCTACTCATTATGCTGCTACAGGAATGATGACATAGATTTCATTGCTGAGTGATATTGCATTGTACGTAAATACCACATATTCTTTATCCATTTTTCGCTTTCTGCGATATTGAACTTGTACCGTAAACGAGGTTCTTGTAAAAAGAGCCATCCCAAACTTTGGGGTGGCTGTGTCTTTTTGATTTTAATTTCCCTAAGCTATATGACAATAAGTGGAAGTGCCCTAGGCTCTGTTGCTTTGTTTTTTAGATGTTTCAGGAAACACCATACACTTCTCCCGAGTGTCTGTTGGCAATTTACATCCCGCCCATCAGCATAACAAGGCTCCCAGTTCTCCATGGCCTGTCCTGCCTTTCTGGATTTTACACGTTTTTCAGATGTTCCTTTTGACCGGGAGGGAAGTGAGACTTCAATGTAGTGCAGATTTCCTTTGCAAGCTTGCTTCGTTGGCCAAGAAGTGCGTATGCATTTTTTCCTGAATATATTCAGGAAAAAACGCATACGCCCTTTTTGGCCAAGTGCATCATTGTGGACGTTCTGCCTCTTTTCCTATGCTTTAAATGCAATTCCAGTCTACCTCCTGAAATCGGTTTCCTGCAATTCTGCCCCGCTTTCAAGTCCTCTTGGCAGGCTTACTTCAGTATATTTTTGGACGATAGCTGTCATTTATAACTGTGCAGGTTTGTGAATTAGAGTGCCCCTGAGCTTCTTTCTTCAACTCGCTTTCTTGTGAGCTGGCTGCAACACCGCAGGATTGCTTCAGGCCCTAATCTGGTTCCGGCACGACACGCTGAGCCTTTGCTTAATTCCTCTTCTTGGTGGGAAATGAGAGTTAAATTTGCCCATCCAGACACTTCCAGCTAGTCTCTCATTGGTTCTCCCTATTCCTGTTCATCTTCCGCAGAAATTGCAAACTGGGCCAAACAGGAGGTTAAAGGCACTATCTCTCCAAGTCGGGAGAGTGTTAGTAAAGCATCTGCAAAGTTGCACCCGAGTACCAGGGGAAGAGAACTGAGACATATTGGAACACGTCTCCCGATCACATGATTGATCATACTCTGGGTTCCACATGCATGCTTTAGCTGAAGGAAGAATCCCTTAAAGCTGGAGAGTTGAGACCCGTGGAATGGGTACCATGCAATATGACTTCAAAGGGTCTTCATTTGCTCACCGAACCTCTCAAATCCTATCACTGCTGAGTTTATGCCCCTGTTCTCACGCTTGATTCTCTTTCAGAGACATAGCAATCCATAGGTTTTAAGATACTTACAGTCAGGTACATTATTAGGCATTTAATATGGGGTTTTGAGTCCATTTCGTTGAGCCAGGAGTAGCTCTTGTCTATTGCATATTTGGCTTAAGGAACATTATCTGTGCTCATTTCAATCTCTGGTTTTATGCAGCACCCCAACTCACCTTTCCCCTTAAGCAAGCATAAGTTGGTTTTCTAAATTTGAGACCCTGTTCTGTTTTGTAATCTAGTTCCTGTGTAGCCAAGTTTACATTCCGTGTATTAGTGATATCTTATGATGTTTCATTTTCTGTGTGACTTATTTCAGTTAGAATCATCATACCTGAATCCACTCATTATGCTGCTACGGGCCTGATGACATAGATTTCATTGCTGAGTGATATTGCATTGTACGTAAGTACCACAACTTCTTTATCCATTTTTCACTTTCTGCGATATTGAACTTGTACTGTAAACGAGGTTCTTATAAACAGAGCCGTCCCAAACATTTGGGTGGCTGTGTCTTTTTGATTTTAATTTCCCTAAGCTGTAGGACCATAAGTGGAAGTGCCCTAGGCTCTGTTGCTTTGTTTTTTAGATGTTTCAGGAAACACCATACAATTATCCCGAGTGGCTGTTGGAAATTTACATCCTGAACATCAGCATAACAAGGCTCCCAGTTCTCCATGGCCTGTCCTGCCTTTCTGGATTTTACACTTTTTACAGATGGCCCTTTTGACCCAGGGGAAGTGAGACTTCATTGTAGTGCAGATTTCCTTTGCAAGCTTGCTTGGTTGGCCAAAAAGTGCGTATGCTTTTTTTCCTGAATATATTCAGGAAAAAACGCATATGCCCTTTTTGGCCTAGTGCATCATTGTCCACGTTCTGCCTCTTTTCCTATGCTTTAAATGCAATTCCAGTCTACCTCCTGAAATCGGTTTCCTGCAATTCTGCCCCGCTTTCAAGTCCTCTTGGAAACCTTACTTCAGTATATTTTTGGACGATAGCTGTCATTTATAACTCTGCAGGTTTGTGAATTACAGTGCCCCTGAGCTCCTTTCTTCAACTCGCTTTCTTGTGAGCTGGCCGCAACACCGCAGGATTGCTTCAGGCCCTAATCTGGTTCCGGCACGGAACGCTGAGCCTTTGCTTAATTCCTTTTCCTGGTGGGAAATGAGAGTTAAATTTGCCCGTCCAGACATCTCCAGCTAGTCTCTCATTGGTTCTCCCTATTCCTGTTCATCATCCACGGAATTTGCAAACTGGGCCAAAGAGGAGGTTAAAGGCACTGACTCTCCAAGTCGGGAGAGTGTTAGTAAAGTGTCTAGAATGTTGCACCCGAGTACCAGGGGATGAGAACTGAGACATATTTGAACATGACTCACGATCACATGGTTGATCATACTCTGGGTTCCAAATGCATGTTTAGCTGAAGGAAGAATCTCTTAAACCTGGAGAGTTGAGACCCGTGGAATGGGTACCATGCAATATGACTTCAAAGGGTCTTCATTTGCTCACCGAACCTCTCCAATCCTATCACTGCTGCGTTTATGCCCCTGTTCTCACGCTTGATTCTCTTTCAGAGACATAGCAATCCATAGGTATTAAGATACTTACTGTCAGGTACATTATTAGGCGTTTAATATGGGGTTTTGAGTCCATTTCGTTGAGCAAAGAGTAGCTCTTGTCTATTCCATATTTGGCTTAAGGAACTTTATCTGTGCTCATTTCAATCTCTGGTTTTATGCAGCACCCCAACTCACCTTTCCCCTTAAGCAAGCATAAGTTGGTTTTCTAAATTTGAGACCCTGTTCTGTTTTGTAATCCAGTTCCTGTGTAGCCAAGTTTACATTCCATGTATTAGTGATATCTTATGATGTTTCTTTTTCTGTGTGACTTATTTCAGTTAGAATTATCATACCTGAATCCACTCTATGCTGCTACGGACCTGATGACATAGATTTCATTGCTGAGTGATATTGCATTGTACGTAAGTACCACAACTTCTTTATCCATTTTTCACTTTCTGCGATATTGAACTTGTACCGTAAACGAGGTTCTTGTAAACAGAGCCGTCCCAAACTTTGGGGTTTCTGTGTGTTTTTTATTTTAATTTCCCTAAGCTATAGGACCATAAGTGGAAGTGCCCTAGGCTCTGTTGCTTTGTTTTTTAGATGTTTCAGGAAACACCATACACTTCTCCTGAGTGGCTGTTGGCGATTTTCATCCCGCCCATCAGCATAACAAGGCTCCCAGTTCTCCATGGCCTGTCCTGCCTTTCTGGATTTTACACTTTTTTCACATGGCCCCTTTGACCGGGGGGAAGTGAGACTTCATTGTAGTGCATATTTCCTTTGCAAGCTTGCTTGGTTGGCCAAAAAGGGCGTATGCGTTTTTTCCTGAATATATTCAGGAAAAAACGCATACGCCCTTTTTGGCCAAGTGCATCATTGTCGACGTTCTGCCTCTTTTCCTATGCTTTAAATGCAATTCCAGTCTACCTCTTGAAATCGGTTTCCTGCAATTCTGCCCAGCTTTCAAGTCCTCTTGGCCGCCTTACTTCAGTATATTTTTGGACGATAGCTGTTATTTATAACTCTGCAGGTTTGTGAATTACAGTGCCCCTGAGCTCCTTTCTTCAACTCGCTTTCTTGTGAGCTGGCCGCAACACCGCAGGATTGCTTCAGGCCCTAATCTGGTTCCGGCACTGCACGCTGAGCCTTTGGTTAATTCCTCTTCCTGGTGGGAAATGAGAGTTAAATTTGCCCGTCCAGACACCTCCAGCTAGTGTCTCATTGGTCCTCCCTATCCCTGTTCATCTTCCGCAGAAATTGCAAACTGAGCCAAACAGGAGGTTAAAGGCACTGACTCTCCAAGTCGGGAGAGTCTTAGTAAAGCATGTGGAATGTTGCACCCGAGTACCAGGGGACAAGAACTGAGACATATTTGAACCCGTCTCCCGATCACATGGTTGATCATACTCCGGGATTCACATGCATGTTTTAGCTGAAGGAAGAATCCCTTAAGCCTGGAGAGTTGAGACCCGTGGAATGGGTACCATGCAATATGACTTCAAAGGGTCTTCATTTGCACACCGAACCTCTCCAATCCTATCACTGCTGCGTTTATGCCCCGGTACTCACGCTTGATTCTCTTTCAGAGACATAGCAATCCATAGGTTTTAAGATACTTACTGTCAGGTACATTATTAGGCGTTTAATATGGGGTTTTGAGTCCATTTCGTTGAGCAAGGAGTAGCTCTTGTCTATTCCATATTTGGCTTAAGGAACTTTATCTGTGCTCATTTCAATCTCTGGTTTTATGCAGCACCCCAACTCACCTTTCCCCTTAAACAAGCATAAGTAGGTTTTCTAAATTTGAGACCCTCTTCTGTTTTGTAATCCAGTTCCTGTGTAGCCAAGTTTACATTCCGTGTAATAGTGATATCTTATGATGTTTCTTTTTCTGTGTGACTTATTTCAGTTAGAATCATCATACCTGAATCCACTCATTATGCTGCTATGGGCCAGATGACATAGATTTCATTGCTGAGTGATATTACATTGTACGTAAGTACCATAACTTCTTTATCCATTTTTCACTTTCTGCGATATTGAACATGTACCGTAAACGAGGTTCTTGTAAACAGAGCCATCCCAAACTTTGGGGTGGCTGTGTCTTTTTTATTTTAATTTCCCTAAGCTATAGGACCATAAGTGGAAGTGCCCTAGGCTCTGTTGCTTTGTTTTTTAGATGTTTCAGGAAACACCATACACTTCTCCCGAGTGGCTGTTGGCAATTTACATCCCGCCCATCAGCATAACAAGGCTCCCAGTTCTCCATGGCCTGTCCTGCCTTTCTGGATTTTACACTTTTTTCAGATGGCCCTTTTGACCGGGGGGAAGTGAGACTTCATTGCAGTGCAGATTTCCGTTGCAAGCTTGCTTGGTTGGCCAAAACGGGCGTATGCGTTTTTTCCTGAATATATTCAGGAAAAAACGCATATGCCCTTTTTGGCCTAGGGCATCATTGTCGACGTTCTGCCTCATTTCCTATGCATTAAATGCAATTCCATTCTAACTCCCGAAATCGGTTTCCTGCAATTCTACACCGCTTTCAAGTCCTCTTGGCAGCCTTACTTCAGTATATTTTTGGACGATAGCTGTCATTTATAACTCTGCAGGTTTGTGAATTACAGTGCCCCTGAGCTCCTTTCTTCAACTCGCTTTCTTGTGAGCTGGCCGCAACACCGCAGGATTGCTTCAGGCCCTAATCTGGTTCCGGCACGGCACGCTGAGCCTTTGCTTAATTCCTCTTCCTGGTGGGAAATGAGAGTTAAATTTGCCCGTCCAGACACCTCCAGCTAGTCTCTCATTGGTTCTCCCTATTCCTGTTCATCATCCGCGGAATTTGCAAACTGGGCCAAACAGGAGGTTAAAGGCACTGACTCTCCAAGTCGGGAGAGTGTTAGTAAAGTGTCTAGAATGTTGCACCCGAGTACCAGGGGATGAGAACTGAGACATATTTGAACATGACTCACGATCACACGGTTGATCATAGTCTGGGTTCCAAATGCATGTTTAGCTGAAGGAAGAATCCCTTAAACCTGGAGAGTTGAGACCCGTGGAATGGGTACCATGCAATATGAATTCAAAGGGTCTTCATTTTCTCACCGAACCTCTCCAATCCTATCACTGCTGCGTTTATGCCCCTGTACACACGCTTGATTCTCTTTCAGAGACATAGCAATCCATAGATTTTAAGATACTTATTGTCAGGTACATTATTAGGCGTTTAATATGGGGTTTTGAGTCCATTTCGTTGAGCAAGGGGTAGCTCTTGTCTATTACATATTTGGCTTAAGGAACCTTATCTGTGCTCATTTCAATCTCTGGTTTTATGCAGCACCCCAACTCACCTTTCCCCTTAAGCAAGCATAGGTTGGTTTTCTACATTTGAGACACTGTTCTGTTTTGTAATCCAGTTCCTGTGTAGCCAAGTTTACATTCCGTGTATTAGTGATATCTTATGATGTTTCATTTTCTGTGTGACTTATTTCAGTTAGAATCATCATACCTGAATCCACTCATTATGCTGCTACGGGCCTGATGACATAGATTTCATTGCTGAGTGATATTGTATTGTACGTAAGTACCACAACTTCTTTATCCATTTTTCACTTTGTGCGATATTGAACTTGTACTGTAAACGAGGTTCTTATAAACAGAGCCGTCCCAAACTTTTGGGTGGCTGTGTCTTTTTGATTTTAATTTCCCTAAGCTGTAGGACCATAAGTGGAAGTGCCCTAGGCTCTGTTGCTTTGTTTTTTAGATGTTTCAGGAAACACCATACAATTTTCCCAACTGGCTGTTGGAAATTTACATCCCGCCCATCAGCATAACAAGGCTCCCAGTTCTCCATGGCCTGTCCTGCCTTTCTGGATTTTACACTTTTTACAGATGGCCCTTTTGACCCGGGGGAATAGAGACTTCATTGTAGTGCAGATTTCCTTTGCAAGCTTGCCTGGTTGGCCAAAAAGTGCGTATGCTTTTTTTCCTGAATATATTCAGGAAAAAACGCATATGCACTTTTTGGCCTAGTGCATCATTGTCGACGTTCTGCCTCTTTTCCTATGCTTTAAATGCAATTCCAGTCTACCTCCTGAAATCGGTTTCCTGCAATTCTGCCCCGCTTTCAAGTCCTCTTGGCAGCCTTACTTCAGTATATTTTTGGACGATAGCTGTCATTTATAACTCTGCAGGTTTGTGAATTACAGTGCCCCTGAGCTCCTTTCTTCAACTCGCTTTCTTGTGAGCTGGCCGCAACACCGCAGGATTGCTTCAGGCCCTAATCTGGTTCCGGAACGGCATGCTGAGCCTTTGCTTAATTCCTCTTCCTGGTGGGAAATGAGAGTTAAATTTGCCCGTCCAGACATCTCCAGCTAGTCTCTCATTGGTTCTCCTTATTCCTGTTCATCATCCGCGGAATTTGCAAACTGGGCCAAACAGGAGGTTAAAGGCACTGACTCTCCAAGTCGGGAGAGTGTTAGTAAAGTGTCTGGAATGTTGCACCCGATTACCAGGGGTTGAGAACTGAGACATATTTGAACATGACTCACGATCACACGGTTGATCATAGTCTGGGTTCCAAATGCTTGTTTAGCTGAAGGAAGAATCCCTTAAACCTGGAGAGTTGAGACCCGTGGAACGGGAACCATGCAATATGACTTCAAAGGGTCTTCATTTGCTCACCGAACCTCTCCAATCCTATCACTGCTGCGTTTATGGCGCTGTACTCACGCTTGATTCTCTTTCAGAGACATAGCAATCCATAGACTTTAAGATACTTATTGTCAGGTACATTATTAGGCGTTTAATATGGGGTTTTGAGTCCATTTCGTTGAGCAAGGAGTAACTCTTGTCTGTTACATATTTGGCTTAAGGAACCTTATCTGTGCTCATTTCAATCTCTGGTTTTACGCAGCACCCCAACTCACCTTTCCCCTTAAGCAAGCATAAGTTGTTTTTCTAAATTTGAGACCCTGTTTTGTTTTGTAATTCAGTTCCTGTGTAGCAAGTTTACATTCCGTGTATTAGTGATATCTTATGATGTTTCTTTTTCTGTGTGACTTTTCTCAGTTAGAATCATCATACCTGAATCCACTCATTATGCTGCTACGGGAATGATGACATAGATTTCATTGCTGAGTGATATTGCATTGTACGTAAGTACCAAAATTTCTTTATCCATTTTTCGCTTTATGCGATATTGAACTTGAACCGTAAACGAGGTTCTTGTAAACAGAGCCGTCCCAAACTTTGGCGTGGCTGTGCCTTTTTGATTTTAATTTCCCTAAGCTATAGGACCATAAGTGGAAGTGCCCTAGGCTCTGTTCCTATGTTTTTTAGATGTTTCAGGAAGCACCATACACTTCTCCCCAGTGGCTGTTGGCAATTTACATCCCGCCCATCAGCATAACAAGGCTCCCAGTTCTCCATGGCCTGTCCTGCCTTTCAGGATTTTACACTTTTTTCAGATGGCCCTTTTGACCTGGGGGAAGTGAGACTTCATTGCAGTGCAGATTTCTTTGCAAGCTTGCTTGGTTGGCCAAAAAGGGCGTATGCATTTTTTCCTGAATATATTCAGGAAGAAACACATACGCCATTTTTGGCCAAATGCATCATTGTGGACGTTCTGCCTCTTTTCCTATGCTTTAAATGTAATTCCAGTCTACCTCCTGAAATCGGTTTCCTGCAATTCTGCCCCGCTTTCAAGTCCGCTTGGCAGCCTTACTTCAGTATATTTTTGGATGATAGCTGTCATTTATAACTCTGCAGGTTTGTGAATTACAGTGCCCCTGAGCTCCTTTCTTCAACTCGCTTTCTTGTGAGCTGGCTGCAACACTGCAGGATTGCTTCAGGCCCTAATCTGGTTCTGGCACGGCACGCTGAGCCTTTGGTTAATTCCTCTTCCTGGTGGGAAATGAGAGTTAAATTTTCCCGTCCAGACACCTCCAGCTAGTCTCTCATTGGTTCTCCCTATTCCTGTTCATCTTCCGCGGAATTTGCAAACTGGGCCAAACAGGAGGTTAGAGGCACTGACTCTCCAAGTCGGGAGAGTGTTAGTAAAGCATCTGGAATGTTGCACCCGAGTACCAGGGGACGAGAACTGAGACATATTTCAACACGTCTCCCGATCACACGGTTGATCATACTCTGGGTTCCACATGCATGTTTTAGCTGAAGGAAGAATCCCTTAAACCTGGAGAGTTGAGACCCGTGGAATGGGTACCATGCAATATTACTTCAAAGGGTCTTCATTTGCTCACCAAAACTCTCCAATCCTATCACTGCTGCGTTTCTGCCCCTGTACTCACGATTGATTCACTTTCAGAGACATAGCAATCCATAGGTTTTAAGATACTTACTAGTCAGGTACATTATTAGGCGTTTAATATGGTGTTTTGAGTCCATTTCGTTGAGCAAGGAGTAGCTCTTGTCTATTACATATTTGGCTTAAGGAACTTTATCTGTGCTCATTTCAATCTCTGGTTTTATGCAGCACCCCAACTCACCTTTCCCCTTAAGCAAGCATAAGTTGATTTTCTAAATTTCGGACCATGTTCTGTTTTGAAATTCAGTTCCTGTGTAGCCAAGTTTACATTCCGTGTATTAGTGATATCTTATGATGTTTCTTTTTCTGTGTGACTTATTTCAGTTAGAATCATCATACCTGAATCCACTCATTATGCTGCTATGGGCCTGATGACATAGATGTCATTGCTGAGTGATATTGCATTGTACGTAATTACCACAACTTCTTTATCCATTTTTCCCTTTATGCGATATTGAACTTGTACCGTAAACGAGTTTCTTGTAAACAGAGCCATCCCAAACTTTGGGGTGGCTGTGTCTTTTTGATTTTAATTTCCCTAAGCTATAGGACCATAAGTGGAAGTGCCCTAGGCTCTGTTGCTTTGTTTTTTAGATGTTTCAGGAAACACCATACACTTCTCCCGAGTGGCTGTTGGCAATTTACATCCCGCCCATCAGCATAACAAGGCTCCCAGTTCTCCATGGCCTGTCCTGCCTTTCTGGATTTTACACTTTTTTCAGATGGCCCTTTTGATGGGGGGGGAAGTGAGACTTCATTGTAGTGCAGATTTCCTTTGCAAGCTTGCTTGGTTGGCCAAAAAGGGCGTATGCGTTTTTTCCTGAATATATTCAGGAAAAAACACATACGCCCTTTTTGGCCAAGTGCATCATTGTCGACCTTCTGCCTCTTTTCCTATGCTTTAAATGCAATTCCAGTCTACCTCCTGAAATCGGTTTCCTGCAATTCTGCCCGGCTTTCAAGTCCTCTTGGCAGCCTTACTTCAGTATATTTTTGGATGATAGCTGTCATTTATAACTCTGCAGATTTGTGAATTACAGTGCCCCTGAGCTCCTTTCTTCAACTTGCTTTCTTATGAGCTGGCCGCAACACCGCAGGATTTCTTCAGGCCTTAATCTGGTTCTGGCATGGCACGCTGAGCCTTTGGTTAATTCCTCTTCCTGGTGGGAAATGAGAGTTAAATTTTCCCGTCCAGACACCTCCAGCTAGTCTCTCATTGGTTCTCCCTATTCCTGTTCATCTTCCGCGGAATTTGCAAACTGGGCCAAACAGGAGGTTAAAGGCACTGACTCTCCAAGTCGGGAGAGTGTTAGTAAAGCATCTGGAATGTTGCACCCGAGTACCAGGGGACGAGAACTGAGACATATTTCAACACGTCTCCCGATCACACGGTTGATCATACTCTGGGTTCCACATGCATGTTTTAGCTGAAGGAAGAATCCCTTAAACCTGGAGAGTTGAGACCCGTGGAATGGGTACCATGCAATATGACTTCAAAGGGTCTTCATTTGCTCACCAAAACTCTCCAATCCTATCACTGCTGCGTTTTTGCCCCTGTACTCACGATTGATTCACTTTCAGAGACATAGCAATCCATAGGTTTTAAGATAATTACTAGTCAGGTACATTATTAGGCGTTTAATATGGGGTTTTGAGTCCATTTCGTTGAGCAAGGAGTAGCTCTTGTCTATTACATATTTGGCTTAAGGAACTTTATCTGTGCTCATTTCAATCTCTGGTTTTATGCAGCACCCCAACTCACCTTTCCCCTTAAGCAAGCATAAGTTGGTTTTCTAAATTTGGGACCATGTTCTGTTTTGAAATTCAGTTCCTGTGTAGCCAACTTTACATTCCGTGTATTAGTGATATCTTATGATGTTTCTTTTTCTGTGTGACTTATTTCAGTTAGAATCATCATACCTGAATCCACTCATTATGCTGCTATGGGCCTGATGACATAGATGTCATTGCTGAGTGATATTGCATTGTACGTAAGTACCACAACTGCTTTATCCATTTTTCGCTTTATGCGATATTGAACTTGTACCGTAAATGAGTTTCTTGTAAACAGAGCCATCCCAAACTTTGGGGTGGCTGTGTCTTTTTGATTTTAATTTCCCTAAGCTATAGGACCATAAGTGGAAGTGCCCTAGGCTCTGTTGCTTTGTTTTTTAGATGTTTCAGGAAACACCATACACTTCTCCCGAGTGGCTGTTGGCAAGTTACATCCCGCCCATCAGCATAACAAGGCTCCCAGTTCTCCATGGCCTGTCCTGCCTTTCTGGATTTTACACTTTTTTCAGATGGCCCTTTTGACGGGGGGGGGGGGAAGTGAGACTTCATTGTAGTGCAGATTTCCTTTGCAAGCTTGCTTGGTTGGCCAAAAAGGGCGTATGCGTTTTTTCCTGAATATATTCAGGAAAAAACGCATACGCCCTTTTTGGCCAAGTGCATCATTGTCGACCTTCTGCCTCTTTTCCTATGCTTTAAATGCAATTCCAGTCTACCTCCTGAAATCGGTTTCCTGCAATTCTGCCCGGCTTTCAAGTCCTCTTGGCAGCCTTACTTCAGTATATTTTTGGATGATAGCTGTCATTTATAACTCTGCAGGTTTGTGAATTACAGTGCCCCTGAGCTCCTTTCTTCAACTCGCTTTCTTGTGAGCTGGCCGCAACACCGCAGGATTGCTTCAGGCCCTAATCTGGTTCCAGCATGGCACGCTGAGCCTTTGGTTAATTCCTCTTCCTGGTGGGAAATGAGAGTTAAATTTTCCCGTCCAGACACCTCCAGCTAGTCTCTCATTGGTTCTCCCTATTCCTGTTCATCTTCCGCGGAATTTGCAAACTGGGCCAAACAGGAGGTTAAAGGCACTGACTCTCCAAGTCGGGAGAGTGTTAGTAAAGCATCTGGAATGTTGCACCCGAGTACCAGGGGACGAGAACTGAGACATATTTCAACACGTCTCCCGATCACACGGTTGATCATACTCTGGGTTCCACATGCATGTTTTAGCTGAAGGAAGAATCCCTTAAACCTGGAGAGTTGAGACCCGTGGAATGGGTACCATGCAATATGACTTCAAAGGGTCTTCATTTGCTCACCAAAACTCTCCAATCCTATCACTGCTGCGTTTTTGCCCCTGTACTCACGATTGATTCACTTTCAGAGACATAGCAATCCATAGGTTTTAAGATACTTACTAGTCAGGTACATTATTAGGCGTTTAATATGGGGTTTTGAGTCCATTTCGTTGAGCAAGGAGTAGCTCTTGTCTATTACATATTTGGCTTAAGGAACTTTATCTGTGCTCATTTCAATCTCTGGTTTTATGCAGCACCCCAACTCACCTTTCCCTTAAGCAAGCATAAGTTGGTTTTCTAAATTTGGGACCATGTTCTGTTTTGAAATTCAGTTCCTGTGTAGCCAAGTTTACAATCCGTGTATTAGTGATATCTTATGATGTTTCTTTTTCTGTGTGACTTATTTCAGTTAGAATCATCATACCTGAATCCACTCATTATGCTGCTATGGGCCTGATGACATAGATGTCATTGCTGAGTGATATTGCATTGTACGTAAGTACCACAACTTCTTTATCCATTTTTCGCTTTATGCGATATTGAACTTGTACCGTAAACGAGTTTCTTGTAAACAGAGCCATCCCAAACTTTGGGGTGGCTGTGTCTTTTTGATTTTAATTTCCCTAAGCTATAGGACCATAAGTGGAAGTGCCCTAGGCTCTGTTGCTTTGTTTTTTAGATGTTTCAGGAAACACCATACACTTCTCCCGAGTGGCTGTTGGCAAGTTACATCCCGCCCATCAGCATAACAAGGCTCCCAGTTCTCCATGGCCTGTCCTGCCTTTCTGGATTTTACACATTTTTCAGATGGCCCTTTTGACGGGGGGGGAAGTGAGACTTCATTGTAGTGCAGATTTCCTTTGCAAGCTTGCTTAGTTGGCCAAAAAGGGAGTATGCGTTTTTTCCTGAATATATTCAGGAAAAAACGCATATGCCCTTTTTGGCCAAGTGCATCATTGTCGACCTTCTGCCTCTTTTCCTATGCTTTAAATGCAATTCCAGTCTACCTCCTGAAATCGGTTTCCTGCAATTCTGCCCGGCTTTCAAGTCCTCTTGGCAGCCTTACTTCAGTATATTTTTGGATGATAGCTGTCATTTATAACTCTGCAGGTTTGTGAATTACAGTGCCCCTGAGCTCCTTTCTTCAACTCGCTTTCTTGTGAGCTGGCCGCAACACCGCAGGATTGCTTCAGGCCCTAATCTGGTTCCGGCACGGCACGCTGAGCCTTTGCTTAATTGCTCTTCCTGGTGGGAAATGAGAGTTAAATTTTCCCGTCCAGACACCTCCAGCTAGTCTCTCATTGGTTCTCCCTATTCCTGTTCATCTTCCGCGGAATTTGCAAACTGGGCCAAACAGGAGGTTAAAGGCACTGACTCTCCAAGTCGGGAGAGTGTTAGTAAAGCATCTGGAATGTTGCACCCGAGTACCAGGGGACGAGAACTGAGACATATTTCAACACGTCTCCCGATCACACGGTTGATCATACTCTGGGTTCCACATGCATGTTTTAGCTGAAGGAAGAATCCCTTAAACCTGGAGAGTTGAGACCCGTGGAATGGGTACCATGCAATATGACTTCAAAGGGTCTTCATTTGCTCACCAAAACTCTCCAATCCTATCACTGCTGCGTTTTTGCCCCTGTACTCACGATTGATTCACTTTCAGAGACATAGCAATCCATAGGTTTTAAGATACTTACTAGTCAGGTACATTATTAGGCGTTTAATATGGGGTTTTGAGTCCATTTCGTTGAGCAAGGAGTAGCTCTTGTCTATTACATATTTGGCTTAAGGAACTTTATCTGTGCTCATTTCAATCTCTGGTTTTATGCAGCACCCCAACTCACCTTTCCCCTTAAGCAAGCATAAGTTGGTTTTCTAAATTTGAGACTCTGTTCTGTTTTGTAATCCAGTTCCTGTGTAGCCAAGTTTACATTCCGTGTATTAGTGATATCTTATGATGTTTCTTATTCTGTGTGAATTATTTCAGTTAGAATCATCATACCTGAATCCACTCATTATGCTGCTATGGGCCTGATGACATAGATGTCATTGCTGAGTGATATTGCATTGTACGTAAGTACCACAACTTCTTTATCCATTTTTCGCTTTATGCGATATTGAACTTGCACCGAAAATGAGTTTCTTGTAAACAGAGCCATCCCAAACTTTGGGGTGGCTGTGTCTTTTTGATTTTAATTTCCCTAAGCTATAGGACCATAAGTGGAAGTGCCCTAGGCTCTGTTGCTTTGTTTTTTAGATGTTTCAGGAAACACCATACACTTCTCCCGAGTGGCTGTTGGCAAGTTACATCCCGCCCATCAGCATAACAAGGCTCCCAGTTCTCCATGGCCTGTCCTGCCTTTCTGGATTTTACACTTTTTTCAGATGGCCCTTTTGACGGGGGGGAAGTGAGACTTCATTGTAGTGCAGATTTCCTTTGCAAGCTTGCTTAGTTGGCCAAAAAGGGCGTATGCGTTTTTTCCTGAATATATTCAGGAAAAAACGCATATGCCCTTTTTGGCCAAGTGCATCATTGTCGACCTTCTGCCTCTTTTCCTATGCTTTAAATGCAATTCCAGTCTACCTCCTGAAATCGGTTTCCTGCAATTCTGCCCGGCTTTCAAGTCCTCTTGGCAGCCTTACTTCAGTATATTTTTGGATGATAGCTGTCATTTATAACTCTGCAGGTTTGTGAATTACAGTGCCCCTGAGCTCCTTTCTTCAACTCGCTTTCTTGTGAGCTGGCCGCAACACCGCAGGATTGCTTCAGGCCCTAATCTGGTTCCGGCACGGCACGCTGAGCCTTTGCTTAATTGCTCTTCCTGGTGGGAAATGAGAGTTAAATTTTCCCGTCCAGACACCTCCAGCTAGTCTCTCATTGGTTCTCCCTATTCCTGTTCATCTTCCGCGGAATTTGCAAACTGGGCCAAACAGGAGGTTAAAGGCACTGACTCTCCAAGTCGGGAGAGTGTTAGTAAAGCATCTGGAATGTTGCACCCGAGTACCAGGGGACGAGAACTGAGACATATTTCAACACGTCTCCCGATCACACGGTTGATCATACTCTGGGTTCCACATGCATGTTTTAGCTGAAGGAAGAATCCCTTAAACCTGGAGAGTTGAGACCCGTGGAATGGGTACCATGCAATATGACTTCAAAGGGTCTTCATTTGCTCACCAAAACTCTCCAATCCTATCACTGCTGCGTTTTTGCCCCTGTACTCACGATTGATTCACTTTCAGAGACATAGCAATCCATAGGTTTTAAGATACTTACTAGTCAGGTACATTATTAGGCGTTTAATATGGGGTTTTGAGTCCATTTCGTTGAGCAAGGAGTAGCTCTTGTCTATTACATATTTGGCTTAAGGAACTTTATCTGTGCTCATTTCAATCTCTGGTTTTATGCAGCACCCCAACTCACCTTTCCCCTTAAGCAAGCATAAGTTGGTTTTCTAAATTTGAGACTCTGTTCTGTTTTGTAATCCAGTTCCTGTGTAGCCAAGTTTACATTCCGTGTATTAGTGATATCTTATGATGTTTCTTATTCTGTGTGAATTATTTCAGTTAGAATCATCATACCTGAATCCACTCATTATGCTGCTATGGGCCTGATGACATAGATGTCATTGCTGAGTGATATTGCATTGTACGTAAGTACCACAACTTCTTTATCCATTTTTCGCTTTATGCGATATTGAACTTGCACCGAAAATGAGTTTCTTGTAAACAGAGCCATCCCAAACTTTGGGGTGGCTGTGTCTTTTTGATTTTAATTTCCCTAAGCTATAGGACCATAAGTGGAAGTGCCCTAGGCTCTGTTGCTTTGTTTTTTAGATGTTTCAGGAAACACCATACACTTCTCCCGAGTGGCTGTTGGCAAGTTACATCCCGCCCATCAGCATAACAAGGCTCCCAGTTCTCCATGGCCTGTCCTGCCTTTCTGGATTTTACACTTTTTTCAGATGGCCCTTTTGACGGGGGGGAAGTGAGACTTCATTGTAGTGCAGATTTCCTTTGCAAGCTTGCTTAGTTGGCCAAAAAGGGCGTATGCGTTTTTTCCTGAATATATTCAGGAAAAAACGCATATGCCCTTTTTGGCCAAGTGCATCATTGTCGACCTTCTGCCTCTTTTCCTATGCTTTAAATGCAATTCCAGTCTACCTCCTGAAATCGGTTTCCTGCAATTCTGCCCGGCTTTCAAGTCCTCTTGGCAGCCTTACTTCAGTATATTTTTGGATGATAGCTGTCATTTATAACTCTGCAGGTTTGTGAATTACAGTGCCCCTGAGCTCCTTTCTTCAACTCGCTTTCTTGTGAGCTGGCCGCAACACCGCAGGATTGCTTCAGGCCCTAATCTGGTTCCGGCACGGCACGCTGAGCCTTTGCTTAATTGCTCTTCCTGGTGGGAAATGAGAGTTAAATTTTCCCGTCCAGACACCTCCAGCTAGTCTCTCATTGGTTCTCCCTATTCCTGTTCATCTTCCGCGGAATTTGCAAACTGGGCCAAACAGGAGGTTAAAGGCACTGACTCTCCAAGTCGGGAGAGTGTTAGTAAAGCATCTGGAATGTTGCACCCGAGTACCAGGGGACGAGAACTGAGACATATTTCAACACGTCTCCCGATCACACGGTTGATCATACTCTGGGTTCCACATGCATGTTTTAGCTGAAGGAAGAATCCCTTAAACCTGGAGAGTTGAGACCCGTGGAATGGGTACCATGCAATATGACTTCAAAGGGTCTTCATTTGCTCACCAAAACTCTCCAATCCTATCACTGCTGCGTTTTTGCCCCTGTACTCACGATTGATTCACTTTCAGAGACATAGCAATCCATAGGTTTTAAGATACTTACTAGTCAGGTACATTATTAGGCGTTTAATATGGGGTTTTGAGTCCATTTCGTTGAGCAAGGAGTAGCTCTTGTCTATTACATATTTGACTTAAGGAACTTTATCTGTGCTCATTTCAATCTCTGGTTTTATGCAGCACCCCAACTCACCTTTCCCCTTAAGCAAGCATAAGTTGGTTTTCTAAATTTGGGACCATGTTCTGTTTTGAAATTCAGTTCCTGTGTAGCCAAGTTTACATTCCGTGTATTAGTGATATCTTATGATGTTTCTTTTTCTGTGTGACTTATTTCAGTTAGAATCATCATACCTGAATCCACTCATTATGCTGCTATGGGCCTGATGACATAGATGTCATTGCTGAGTGATATTGCATTGTACGTAAGTACCACAACTTCTTTATCCATTTTTCGCTTTATGCGATATTGAACTTGTACCGTAAACGAGTTTCTTGTAAACAGAGCCATCCCAAACTTTCGGGTGGCTGTGTCTTTTTGATTTTAATTTCCCTAAGCTATAGGACCATAAGTGGAAGTGCCCTAGGCTCTGTTGCTTTGTTTTTTAGATGTTTCAGGAAACACCATACACTTCTCCCGAGTGGCTGTTGGCAAGTTACATCCCGCCCATCAGCATAACAAGGCTCCCAGTTCTCCATGGCCTGTCCTGCCTTTCTGGATTTTACACTTTTTTCAGATGGCCCTTTGACGGGGGGGGGAAGTGAGACTTCATTGTAGTGCAGATTTCCTTTGCAAGCTTGCTTGGTTGGCCAAAAAGGGCGTATGCGTTTTTTCCTGAATATATTCAGGAAAAAACGCATACGCCCTTTTTGGCCAAGTGCATCATTGTCGACCTTCTGCCTCTTTTCCTATGCTTTAAATGCAATTCCAGTCTACCTCCTGAAATCGGTTTCCTGCAATTCTGCCCGGCTTTCAAGTCCTCTTGGCAGCCTTACTTCAGTATATTTTTGGATGATAGCTGTCATTTATAACTCTGCAGGTTTGTGAATTACAGTGCCCCTGAGCTCCTTTCTTCAACTCGCTTTCTTGTGAGCTGGCCGCAACACCGCAGGATTGCTTCAGGCGCTAATCTGGTTCCGGCACGGCACGCTGAGCCTTTGCTTAATTGCTCTTCCTGGTGGGAAATGAGAGTTAAATTTTCCCGTCCAGACACCTCCAGCTAGTCTCTCATTGGTTCTCCCTATTCCTGTTCATCTTCCGCGGAATTTGCAAACTGGGCCAAACAGGAGGTTAAAGGCACTGACTCTCCAAGTCGGGAGAGTGTTAGTAAAGCATCTGGAATGTTGCACCCGAGTACCAGGGGACGAGAACTGAGACATATTTCAACACGTCTCCCGATCACACGGTTGATCATACTCTGGGTTCCACATGCATGTTTTAGCTGAAGGAAGAATCCCTTAAACCTGGAGAGTTGAGACCCGTGGAATGGGTACCATGCAATATGACTTCAAAGGGTCTTCATTTGCTCACCAAAACTCTCCAATCCTATCACTGCTGCGTTTTTGCCCCTGTACTCACGATTGATTCACTTTCAGAGACATAGCAATCCATAGGTTTTAAGATACTTACTAGTCAGGTACATTATTAGGCGTTTAATATGGGGTTTTGAGTCCATTTCGTTGAGCAAGGAGTAGCTCTTGTCTATTACATATTTGGCTTAAGGAACTTTATCTGTGCTCATTTCAATCTCTGGTTTTATGCAGCACCCCAACTCACCTTTCCCCTTAAGCAAGCATAAGTTGGTTTTCTAAATTTGAGACTCTGTTCTGTTTTGTAATCCAGTTCCTGTGTAGCCAAGTTTACATTCCGTGTATTAGTGATATCTTATGATATTTCTTATTCTGTGTGAATTATTTCAGTTAGAATCATCATACCTGAATCCACTCATTATGCTGCTATGGGCCTGATGACATAGATGTCATTGCTGAGTGATATTGCATTGTACGTAAGTACCACAACTTCTTTATCCATTTTTCGCTTTATGCGATATTGAACTTGCACCGAAAATGAGTTTCTTGTAAACAGAGCCATCCCAAACTTTGGGGTGGCTGTGTCTTTTTGATTTTAATTTCCCTAAGCTATAGGACCATAAGTGGAAGTGCCCTAGGCTCTGTTGCTTTGTTTTTTAGATGTTTCAGGAAACACCATACACTTCTCCCGAGTGGCTGTTGGCAAGTAACATCCCGCCCATCAGCATAACAAGGCTCCCAGTTCTCCATGGCCTGTCCTGCCTTTCTGGATTTTACACTTTTTTCAGATGGCCCTTTTGACGGGGGGGAAGTGAGACTTCATTGTAGTTCAGATTTCCTTTGCAAGCTTGCTTGGTTGGCCAAAAAGGGCGTATGCGTTTTTTCCTGAATATATTCAGGAAAAAACGCATACGCCCTTTTTGGCCAAGTACATCATTGTCGACCTTCTGCCTCTTTTCCTATGCTTTAAATGCAATTCCAGTCTACCTCCTGAAATCGGTTTCCTGCAATTCTGCCCGGCTTTCAAGTCCTCTTGGCAGCCTTACTTCAGTATATTTTTGGATGATAGCTGTCATTTATAACTCTGCAGGTTTGTGAATTACAGTGCCCCTGAGCTCCTTTCTTCAACTCGCTTTCTTGTGAGCTGGCCGCAACACCGCAGGATTGCTTCAGGCCCTAATCTGGTTCCGGCATGGCACGCTGATCCTTTGCTTAATTGCTCTTCCTGGTGGGAAATGAGAGTTAAATTTGCCCGTCCAGACACCTCCAGCTAGTCTCTCATTGGTTCTCCCTATTCCTGTTCATCTTCCGCGGAATTTGCAAACTGGGCCAAACAGGAGGTTAAAGGCACTGACTCTCCAAGTCGGGAGAGTGTTAGTAAAGCATCTGGAATGTTGCACCCGAGTACCAGGGGACGAGAACTGAGACATATTTCAACACGTCTCCCGATCACACGGTTGATCATACTCTGGGTTCCACATGCATGTTTTAGCTGAAGGAAGAATCCCTTAAACCTGGAGAGTTGAGACCCGTGGAATGGGTACCATGCAATATGACTTCAAAGGGTCTTCATTTGCTCACCAAAACTCTCCAATCCTATCACTGCTGCGTTTTTGCCCCTGTACTCACGATTGATTCACTTTCAGAGACATAGCAATCCATAGGTTTTAAGATACTTACTAGTCAGGTACATTATTAGGCGTTTAATATGGGGTTTTGAGTCCATTTCGTTGAGCAAGGAGTAGCTCTTGTCTATTACATATTTGGCTTAAGGAACTTTATCTGTGCTCATTTCAATCTCTGGTTTTATGCAGCACCCCAACTCACCTTTCCCCTTAAGCAAGCATAAGTTGGTTTTCTAAATTTGGGATTATGTTCTGTTTTGAAATTCAGTTCCTGTGTAGCCAAGTTTACATTCCGTGTATTAGTGATATCTTATGATGTTTCTTTTTCTGTGTGACTTATTTCAGTTAGAATCATCATACCTGAATCCACTCATCATGCTGCTATGGGCCTGATGACATAGATGTCATTGCTGAGTGATATTGCATTGTACGTAAGTACCACAACTTCTTTATCCATTTTTCGCTTTATGCGATATTGAACTTGTACCGTAAACGAGTTTCTTGTAAACAGAGCCATCCCAAACTTTGGGGTGGCTGTGTCTTTTTGATTTTAATTTCCCTAAGCTATAGGACCATAAGTGGAAGTGCCCTAGGCTCTGTTGCTTTGTTTTTTAGATGTTTCAGGAAACACCATACACTTCTCCCGAGTGGCTGTTGGCAAGTTACATCCCGCCCATCAGCATAACAAGGCTCCCAGTTCTCCATGGCCTGTCCTGCCTTTCTGGATTTTACACTTTTTTCAGATGTCCCTTTTGACGGGGGGGAAGTGAGACTTCATTGTAGTGCAGATTTCCTTTGCAAGCTTGCTTGGTTGGCCAAAAAGGGCGTATGCGTTTTTTCCTGAATATATTCAGGAAAAAACGCATACGCCCTTTTTGGCCAAGTGCATCATTGTCGACCTTCTGCCTCTTTTCCTATGCTTTAAATGCAATTCCAGTCTACCTCCTGAAATCGGTTTCCTGCAATTCTGCCCGGCTTTCAAGTCCTCTTGGCAGCCTTACTTCAGTATATTTTTGGATGATAGCTGTCATTTATAACTCTGCAGGTTTGTGAATTACAGTGCCCCTGAGCTCCTTTCTTCAACTCGCTTTCTTGTGAGCTGGCCGCAACACCGCAGGATTGCTTCAGGCCCTAATCTGGTTCCAGCATGGCACGCTGAGCCTTTGGTTAATTCCTCTTCCTGGTGGGAAATGAGAGTTAAATTTTCCCGTCCAGACACCTCCAGCTAGTCTCTCATTGGTTCTCCCTATTCCTGTTCATCTTCTGCGGAATTTGCAAACTGGGCCAAACAGGAGGTTAAAGGCACTGACTCTCCAAGTCGGGAGAGTGTTAGTAAAGCATCTGGAATGTTGCACCCGAGTACCAGGGGACGAGAACTGAGACATATTTCAACACGTCTCCCGATCACACGGTTGATCATACTCTGGGTTCCACATGCATGTTTTAGCTGAAGGAAGAATCCCTTAAACCTGGAGAGTTGAGACCCGTGGAATGGGTACCATGCAATATGACTTCAAAGGGTCTTCATTTGCTCACCAAAACTCTCCAATCCTATCACTGCTGCGTTTTTGCCCCTGTACTCACGATTGATTCACTTTCAGAGACATAGCAATCCATAGGTTTTAAGATACTTACTAGTCAGGTACATTATTAGGCGTTTAATATGGGGTTTTGAGTCCATTTCGTTGAGCAAGGAGTAGCTCTTGCCTATTACATATTTGGCTTAAGGAACTTTATCTGTGCTCATTTCAATCTCTGGCTTTATGCAGCACCCCAACTCACCTTTCCCCTTAAGCAAGCATAAGTTGGTTTTCTAAATTTGGGACCATGTTCTGTTTTGAAATTCAGTTCCTGTGTAGCCAAGTTTACATTCCGTGTATTAGTGATATCTTATGATGTTTCTTTTTCTGTGTGACTTATTTCAGTTAGAATCATCATACCTGAATCCACTCATTATGCTGCTATGGGCCTGATGACATAGATGTCATTGCTGAGTGATATTGCATTGTACGTAAGTACCACAACTTCTTTATCCATTTTTCGCTTTATGCGATATTGAACTTGTACCGTAAACGAGTTTCTTGTAAACAGAGCCATCCCAAACTTTGGGGTGGCTGTGTCTTTTTGATTTTAATTTCCCTAAGCTATAGGACCATAAGTGGAAGTGCCCTAGGCTCTGTTGCTTTGTTTTTTAGATGTTTCAGGAAACACCATACACTTCTCCCGAGTGGCTGTTGGCAAGTTACATCCCGCCCATCAGCATAACAAGGCTCCCAGTTCTCCATGGCCTGTCCTGCCTTTCTGGATTTTACACTTTTTTCAGATGGCCCTTTGACGGGGGGGGGGAAGTGAGACTTCATTGTAGTGCAGATTTCCTTTGCAAGCTTGCTTGGTTGGCCAAAAAGGGCGTATGCGTTTTTTCCTGAATATATTCAGGAAAAAACGCATACGCCCTTTTTGGCCAAGTGCATCATTGTCGCCCTTCTGCCTCTTTTCCTATGCTTTAAATGCAATTCCAGTCTACCTCCTGAAATCGGTTTCCTGCAATTCTGCCCGGCTTTCAAGTCCTCTTGGCAGCCTTACTTCAGTATATTTTTGGATGATAGCTGTCATTTATAACTCTGCAGGTTTGTGAATTACAGTGCCCCTGAGCTCCTTTCTTCAACTCGCTTTCTTGTGAGCTGGCCGCAACACCGCAGGATTGCTTCAGGCGCTAATCTGGTTCCGGCACGGCACGCTGAGCCTTTGCTTAATTGCTCTTCCTGGTGGGAAATGAGAGTTAAATTTTCCCGTCCAGACACCTCCAGCTAGTCTCTCATTGGTTCTCCCTATTCCTGTTCATCTTCCGCGGAATTTGCAAACTGGGCCAAACAGGAGGTTAAAGGCACTGACTCTCCAAGTCGGGAGAGTGTTAGTAAAGCATCTGGAATGTTGCACCCGAGTACCAGGGGACGAGAACTGAGACATATTTCAACACGTCTCCCGATCACACGGTTGATCATACTCTGGGTTCCACATGCATGTTTTAGCTGAAGGAAGAATCCCTTAAACCTGGAGAGTTGAGACCCGTGGAATGGGTACCATGCAATATGACTTCAAAGGGTCTTCATTTGCTCACCAAAACTCTCCAATCCTATCACTGCTGCGTTTTTGCCCCTGTACTCACGATTGATTCACTTTCAGAGACATAGCAATCCATAGGTTTTAAGATACTTACTAGTCAGGTACATTATTAGGCGTTTAATATGGGGTTTTGAGTCCATTTCGTTGAGCAAGGAGTAGCTCTTGTCTATTACATATTTGGCTTAAGGAACTTTATCTGTGCTCATTTCAATCTCTGGTTTTATGCAGCACCCCAACTCACCTTTCCCCTTAAGCAAGCATAAGTTGGTTTTCTAAATTTGAGACTCTGTTCTGTTTTGTAATCCAGTTCCTGTGTAGCCAAGTTTACATTCCGTGTATTAGTGATATCTTATGATGTTTCTTATTCTGTGTGAATTATTTCAGTTAGAATCATCATACCTGAATCCACTCATTATGCTGCTATGGGCCTGATGACATAGATGTCATTGCTGAGTGATATTGCATTGTACGTAAGTACCACAACTTCTTTATCCATTTTTCGCTTTATGCGATATTGAACTTGCACCGAAAATGAGTTTCTTGTAAACAGAGCCATCCCAAACTTTGGGGTGGCTGTGTCTTTTTGATTTTAATTTCCCTAAGCTATAGGACCATAAGTGGAAGTGCCCTAGGCTCTGTTGCTTTGTTTTTTAGATGTTTCAGGAAACACCATACACTTCTCCCGAGTGGCTGTTGGCAAGTTACATCCCGCCCATCAGCATAACAAGGCTCCCAGTTCTCCATGGCCTGTCCTGCCTTTCTGGATTTTACACTTTTTTCAGATGGCCCTTTTGACGGGGGGGAAGTGAGACTTCATTGTAGTGCAGATTTCCTTTGCAAGCTTGCTTAGTTGGCCAAAAAGGGCGTATGCGTTTTTTCCTGAATATATTCAGGAAAAAACGCATATGCCCTTTTTGGCCAAGTGCATCATTGTCGACCTTCTGCCTCTTTTCCTATGCTTTAAATGCAATTCCAGTCTACCTCCTGAAATCGGTTTCCTGCAATTCTGCCCGGCTTTCAAGTCCTCTTGGCAGCCTTACTTCAGTATATTTTTGGATGATAGCTGTCATTTATAACTCTGCAGGTTTGTGAATTACAGTGCCCCTGAGCTCCTTTCTTCAACTCGCTTTCTTGTGAGCTGGCCGCAACACCGCAGGATTGCTTCAGGCCCTAATCTGGTTCCGGCACGGCACGCTGAGCCTTTGCTTAATTGCTCTTCCTGGTGGGAAATGAGAGTTAAATTTTCCCGTCCAGACACCTCCAGCTAGTCTCTCATTGGTTCTCCCTATTCCTGTTCATCTTCCGCGGAATTTGCAAACTGGGCCAAACAGGAGGTTAAAGGCACTGACTCTCCAAGTCGGGAGAGTGTTAGTAAAGCATCTGGAATGTTGCACCCGAGTACCAGGGGACGAGAACTGAGACATATTTCAACACGTCTCCCGATCACACGGTTGATCATACTCTGGGTTCCACATGCATGTTTTAGCTGAAGGAAGAATCCCTTAAACCTGGAGAGTTGAGACCCGTGGAATGGGTACCATGCAATATGACTTCAAAGGGTCTTCATTTGCTCACCAAAACTCTCCAATCCTATCACTGCTGCGTTTTTGCCCCTGTACTCACGATTGATTCACTTTCAGAGACATAGCAATCCATAGGTTTTAAGATACTTACTAGTCAGGTACATTATTAGGCGTTTAATATGGGGTTTTGAGTCCATTTCGTTGAGCAAGGAGTAGCTCTTGTCTATTACATATTTGACTTAAGGAACTTTATCTGTGCTCATTTCAATCTCTGGTTTTATGCAGCACCCCAACTCACCTTTCCCCTTAAGCAAGCATAAGTTGGTTTTCTAAATTTGGGACCATGTTCTGTTTTGAAATTCAGTTCCTGTGTAGCCAAGTTTACATTCCGTGTATTAGTGATATCTTATGATGTTTCTTTTTCTGTGTGACTTATTTCAGTTAGAATCATCATACCTGAATCCACTCATTATGCTGCTATGGGCCTGATGACATAGATGTCATTGCTGAGTGATATTGCATTGTACGTAAGTACAACAACTTCTTTATCCATTTTTCGCTTTATGCGATATTGAACTTGTACCGTAAACGAGTTTCTTGTAAACAGAGCCATCCCAAACTTTGGGGTGGCTGTGTCTTTTTGATTTTAATTTCCCTAAGCTATAGGACCATAAGTGGAAGTGCCCTAGGCTCTGTTGCTTTGTTTTTTAGATGTTTCAGGAAACACCATACACTTCTCCCGAGTGGCTGTTGGCAAGTTACATCCCGCCCATCAGCATAACAAGGCTCCCAGTTCTCCATGGCCTGTCCTGCCTTTCTGGATTTTACACTTTTTTCAGATGGCCCTTTGACGGGGGGGGGGAAGTGAGACTTCATTGTAGTGCAGATTTCCTTTGCAAGCTTGCTTGGTTGGCCAAAAAGGGCGTATGCGTTTTTTCCTGAATATATTCAGGAAAAAACGCATACGCCCTTTTTGGCCAAGTGCATCATTGTCGACCTTCTGCCTCTTTTCCTATGCTTTAAATGCAATTCCAGTCTACCTCCTGAAATCGGTTTCCTGCAATTCTGCCCGGCTTTCAAGTCCTCTTGGCAGCCTTACTTCAGTATATTTTTGGATGATAGCTGTCATTTATAACTCTGCAGGTTTGTGAATTACAGTGCCCCTGAGCTCCTTTCTTCAACTCGCTTTCTTGTGAGCTGGCCGCAACACCGCAGGATTGCTTCAGGCGCTAATCTGGTTCCGGCACGGCACGCTGAGCCTTTGCTTAATTGCTCTTCCTGGTGGGAAATGAGAGTTAAATTTTCCCGTCCAGACACCTCCAGCTAGTCTCTCATTGGTTCTCCCTATTCCTGTTCATCTTCCGCGGAATTTGCAAACTGGGCCAAACAGGAGGTTAAAGGCACTGACTCTCCAAGTCGGGAGAGTGTTAGTAAAGCATCTGGAATGTTGCACCCGAGTACCAGGGGACGAGAACTGAGACATATTTCAACACGTCTCCCGATCACACGGTTGATCATACTCTGGGTTCCACATGCATGTTTTAGCTGAAGGAAGAATCCCTTAAACCTGGAGAGTTGAGACCCGTGGAATGGGTACCATGCAATATGACTTCAAAGGGTCTTCATTTGCTCACCAAAACTCTCCAATCCTATCACTGCTGCGTTTTTGCCCCTGTACTCACGATTGATTCACTTTCAGAGACATAGCAATCCATAGGTCTTAAGATACTTACTAGTCAGGTACATTATTAGGCGTTTAATATGGGGTTTTGAGTCCATTTCGTTGAGCAAGGAGTAGCTCTTGTCTATTACATATTTGGCTTAAGGAACTTTATCTGTGCTCATTTCAATCTCTGGTTTTATGCAGCACCCCAACTCACCTTTCCCCTTAAGCAAGCATAAGTTGGTTTTCTAAATTTGGGACCATGTTCTGTTTTGAAATTCAGTTCCTGTGTAGCCAAGTTTACATTCCGTGTATTAGTGATATCTTATGATGTTTCTTTTTCTGTGTGACTTATTTCAGTTAGAATCATCATACCTGAATCCACGCATTATGCTGCTATGGGCCTGATGACATAGATGTCATTGCTGAGTGATATTGCATTGTACGTAAGTACCACAACTTCTTTATCCATTTTTCACTTTATGCGATATTGAACTTGTACCGTAAACGAGTTTCTTGTAAACAGAGCCATCCCAAACTTTGGGGTGGCTGTGTCTTTTTTATTTTAATTTCCCTAAGCTATAGGACCATAAGTGGAAGTGCCCTAGGCTCTGTTGCTTTGTTTTTTAGATGTTTCAGGAAACACCATACACTTCTCCCGAGTGGCTGTTGGCAATTTACATCCCGCCCATCAGCATAACAAGGCTCCCAGTTCTCCAAGGCCTGTCCTGCCTTTCTGGATTTTACACTTTTTTCAGATGTCCCTTTTGACGGGGGGGAAGTGAGACTTCATTGTAGTGCAGATTTCCTTTGCAAGCTTGCTTGGTTGGCCAAAAAGGGCGTATGCGTTTTTTCCTGAATATATTCAGGAAAAAACGCATACGCCCTTTTTGGCCAAGTGCATCATTGTCGACCTTCTGCCTCTTTTCCTATGCTTTAAATGCAATTCCAGTCTACCTCCTGAAATCGGTTTCCTGCAATTCTGCCCGGCTTTCAAGTCCTCTTGGCAGCCTTACTTCAGTATATTTTTGGATGATAGCTGTCATTTATAACTCTGCAGGTTTGTGAATTACAGTGCCCCTGAGCTCCTTTCTTCAACTCGCTTTCTTGTGAGCTGGCCGCAACAACGCAGGATTGCTTCAGGCCCTAATCTGGTTCCGGCATGGCACGCTGAGCCTTTGGTTAATTCCTCTTCCTGGTGGGAAATGAGAGTTAAATTTTCCCGTCCAGACACCTCCAGCTAGTCTCTCATTGGTTCTCCCTATTCCTGTTCATCTTCCGCGGAATTTGCAAACTGGGCCAAACAGGAGGTTAAAGGCACTGACTCTCCAAGTCGGGAGAGTGTTAGTAAAGCATCTGGAATGTTGCACCCGAGTACCAGGGGACGAGAACTGAGACATATTTCAACACGTCTCCCGATCACACGGTTGATCATACTCTGGGTTCCACATGCATGTTTTAGCTGAAGGAAGAATCCCTTAAACCTGGAGAGTTGAGACCCGTGGAATGGGTACCATGCAATATGACTTCAAAGGGTCTTCATTTGCTCACCAAAACTCTCCAATCCTATCACTGCTGCGTTTTTGCCCCTGTACTCACGATTGATTCACTTTCAGAGACATAGCAATCCATAGGTTTTAAGATACTTACTAGTCAGGTACATTATTAGGCGTTTAATATGGGGTTTTGAGTCCATTTCGTTGAGCAAGGAGTAGCTCTTGTCTATTACATATTTGGCTTAAGGAACTTTATCTGTGCTCATTTCAATCTCTGGTTTTATGCAGCACCCCAACTCACCTTTCCCCTTAAGCAAGCATAAGTTGGTTTTCTAAATTTGGGACCATGTTCTGTTTTGAAATTCAGTTCCTGTGTAGCCAAGTTTACATTCCGTGTATTAGTGATATCTTATGATGTTTCTTTTTCTGTGTGACTTATTTCAGTTAGAATCATCATACCTGAATCCACTCATTATGCTGCTATGGGCCTGATGACATAGATGTCATTGCTGAGTGATATTGCATTGTACGTAAGTACCACAACTTCTTTATCCATTTTTCGCTTTATGCGATATTGAACTTGTACCGTAAACGAGTTTCTTGTAAACAGAGCCATCCCAAACTTTGGGGTGGCTGTGTCTTTTTGATTTTAATTTCCCTAAGCTATAGGACCATAAGTGGAAGTGCCCTAGGCTCTGTTGCTTTGTTTTTTAGATGTTTCAGGAAACACCATACACTTCTCCCGAGTGGCTGTTGGCAATTTACATCCCGCCCATCAGCATAACAAGGCTCCCAGTTCTCCATGGCCTGTCCTGCCTTTCTGGATTTTACACTTTTTTCAGATGGCCCTTTTGACGGGGGGGAAGTGAGACTTCATTGTAGTGCAGATTTCCTTTGCAAGCTTGCTTGGTTGGCCAAAAAGGGCGTATGCGTTTTTTCCTGAATATATTCAGGAAAAAACGCATACGCCCTTTTTGGCCAAGTGCATCATTGTCGACCTTCTGCCTCTTTTCCTATGCTTTAAATGCAATTCCAGTCTACCTCCTGAAATCGGTTTCCTGCAATTCTGCCCGGCTTTCAAGTCCTCTTGGCAGACTTACTTCAGTATATTTTTGGATGATAGCTGTCATTTATAACTCTGCAGGTTTGTGAATTACAGTGCCCCTGAGCTCCTTTCTTCAACTCGCTTTCTTGTGAGCTGGCCGCAACACCGCAGGATTGCTTCAGGCCCTAATCTGGTTCCGGCATGGCACGCTGAGCCTTTGGTTAATTCCTCTTCCTGGTGGGAAATGAGAGTTAAATTTTCCCGTCCAGACACCTCCAGCTAGTCTCTCATTGGTTCTCCCTATTCCTGTTCATCTTCCGCGGAATTTGCAAACTGGGCCAAACAGGAGGTTAAAGGCACTGACTCTCCAAGTCGGGAGAGTGTTAGTAAAGCATCTGGAATGTTGCACCCGAGTACCAGGGGACGAGAACTGAGACATATTGGAACACGTCTCCCGATCACACGGTTGATCATACTCTGGGTTCCACATGCATGTTTTAGCTGAAGGAAGAATCCCTTAAACCTGGAGAGTTGAGACCCGTGGAATGGGTACCATGCAATATGACTTCAAAGGGTCTTCATTTGCTCACCAAAACTCTCCAATCCTATCACTGCTGCGTTTTTGCCCCTGTACTAACGATTGATTCACTTTCAGAGACATAGCAATCCATAGGTTTTAAGATACTTACTAGTCAGGTACATTATTAGGCGTTTAATATGGGGTTTTGAGTCCATTTCGTTGAGCAAGGAGTAGCTCTTGTCTATTACATATTTGGCTTAAGGAACTTTATCTGTGCTCATTTCAATCTCTGGTTTTATGCAGCACCCCAACTCACCTTTCCCCTTAAGCAAGCATAAGTTGATTTTCTAAATTTGGGACCATGTTCTGTTTTGAAATTCAGTTCCTGTGTAGCCAAGTTTACATTCCGTGTATTAGTGATATCTTATGATGTTTCTTTTTCTGTGTGACTTATTTCAGTTAGAATCAACATACCTGAATCCACTCATTATGCTGCTATGGGCCTGATGACATAGATGTCATTGCTGAGTGATATTGCATTGTACGTAAGTACCACAAATTCTTTATCCATTTTTCGCTTTATGCGATATTGAACTTGTACCGTAAACGAGTTTCTTGTAAACAGAGCCATCCCAAATTTTGGGGTGGCTGTGTCTTTTTGATTTTAATTTCCCTAAGCTATAGGACCATAAGTGGAAGTGCCCTAGGCTCTGTTGCTTTGTTTTTTAGATGTTTCAGGAAACACCATACACTTCTCCCGAGTGGCTGTTGGCAATTTACATCCCGCCCATCAGCATAACAAGGCTCCCAGTTCTCCATGGCCTGTCCTGCCTTTCTGGATTTTACACTTTTTTCAGATGGCCCTTTTGACGGGGGGGAAGTGAGACTTCATTGTAGTGCAGATTTCCTTTGCAAGCTTGCTTGGTTGGCCAAAAAGGGCGTATGCGTTTTTTCCTGAATATATTCAGGAAAAAACGCATACGCCCTTTTTGGCCAAGTGCATCATTGTCGACCTTCTGCCTCTTTTCCTATGCTTTAAATGCAATTCCAGTCTACCTCCTGAAATCGGTTTCCTGCAATTCTGCCCGGCTTTCAAGTCCTCTTGGCAGCCTTACTTCAGTATATTTTTGGATGATAGCTGTCATTTATAACTCTGCAGGTTTGTGAATTACAGTGCCCCTGAGCTCCTTTCTTCAACTCGCTTTCTTGTGAGCTGGCCGCAACACCGCAGGATTGCTTCAGGCCCTAATCTGGTTCCGGCATGGCACGCTGAGCCTTTGGTTAATTCCTCTTCCTGGTGGGAAATGAGAGTTAAATTTTCCCGTCCAGACACCTCCAGCTAGTCTCTCATTGGTTCTCCCTATTCCTGTTCATCTTCCGCGGAATTTGCAAACTGGGCCAAACAGGAGGTTAAAGGCACTGACTCTCCAAGTCGGGAGAGTGTTAGTAAAGCATCTGGAATGTTGCACCCGAGTACCAGGGGACGAGAACTGAGACATATTTCAACACGTCTCCCGATCACACGGTTGATCATACTCTGGGTTCCACATGCATGTTTTAGCTGAAGGAAGAATCCCTTAAACCTGGAGAGTTGAGACCCGTGGAATGGGTACCATGCAATATGACTTCAAAGGGTCTTCATTTGCTCACCAAAACTCTCCAATCCTATCACTGCTGCGTTTTTGCCCCTGTACTCACGATTGATTCACTTTCAGAGACATAGCAATCCATAGGTTTTAAGATACTTACTAGTCAGGTACATTATTAGGCATTTAATATGGGGTTTTGAGTCCATTTCGTTGAGCAAGGAGTAGCTCTTGTCTATTACATATTTGGCTTAAGGAACTTTATCTGTGCTCATTTCAATCTCTGGTTTTATGCAGCACCCCAACTCACCTTTCCCCTTAAGCAAGCATAAGTTGATTTTCTAAATTTGGGACCATGTTCTGTTTTGAAATCCAGTTCCTGTGTAGCCAAGTTTACATTCCGTGTATTAGTGATATCTTATGATGTTTCTTTTTCTGTGTGACTTATTTCAGTTAGAATCATCATACCTGAATCCACTCATTATGCTGCTATGGGCCTGATGACATAGATGTCATTGCTGAGTGATATTGCATTGTACGTAAGTACCACAACTTCTTTATCCATTTTTCGCTTTATGCGATATTGAACTTGTACCGTAAACGAGTTTCTTCTAAACAGAGCCATCCCAAACTTTGGGGTGGCTGTGTCTTTTTGATTTTAATTTCCCTAAGCTATAGGACCATAAGTGGAAGTGCCCTAGGCTCTGTTGCTTTGTTTTTTAGATGTTTCAGGAAACACCATACACTTCTCCCGAGTGGCTGTTGGCAATTTACATCCCGCCCATCAGCATAACAAGGCTCCCAGTTCTCCATGGCCTGTCCTGCCTTTCTGGATTTTACACTTTTTTCAGATGGCCCTTTTGACGGGGGGGAAGTGAGACTTCATTGTAGTGCAGATTTCCTTTGCAAGCTTGCTTGGTTGGCCAAAAAGGGCGTATGCGTTTTTTCCTGAATATATTTAGGAAAAAACGCATACGCCCTTTTTGGCCAAGTGCATCATTGTCGACCTTCTGCCTCTTTTCCTATGCTTTAAATGCAATTCCAGTCTACCTCCTGAAATCGGTTTCCTGCAATTCTGCCCGGCTTTCAAGTCCTCTTGGCAGACTTACTTCAGTATATTTTTGGATGATAGCTGTCATTTATAACTCTGCAGGTTTGTGAATTACAGTGCCCCTGAGCTCCTTTCTTCAACTCGCTTTCTTGTGAGCTGGCCGCAACACCGCAGGATTGCTTCAGGCCCTAATCTGGTTCCGGCATGGCACGCTGAGCCTTTGGTTAATTCCTCTTCCTGGTGGGAAATGAGAGTTAAATTTTCCCGTCCAGACACCTCCAGCTAGTCTCTCATTGGTTCTCCCTATTCCTGTTCATCTTCCGCGGAATTTGCAAACTGGGCCAAACAGGAGGTTAAAGGCACTGACTCTCCAAGTCGGGAGAGTTTTAGTAAAGCATCTGGAATGTTGCACCCGAGTACCAGGGGACGAGAACTGAGACATATTTCAACACGTCTCCCGATCACACGGTTGATCATACTCTGGGTTCCACATGCATGTTTTAGCTGAAGGAAGAATCCCTTAAACCTGGAGAGTTGAGACCCGTGGAATGGGTACCATGCAATATGACTTCAAAGGGTCTTCATTTGCTCACCAAAACTCTCCAATCCTATCACTGCTGCGTTTTTACCCCTGTACTCACGATTGATTCACTTTCAGAGACATAGCAATCCATAGGTTTTAAGATACTTACTAGTCAGGTACATTATTTGGCGTTTAATATGGGGTTTTGAGTCCATTTCGTTGAGCAAGGAGTAGCTCTTGTCTATTACATATTTGGCTTAAGGAACTTTATCTGTGCTCATTTCAATCTCTGGTTTTATGCAGCACCCCAACTCACCTTTCCCCTTAAGCAAGCATAAGTTGATTTTCTAAATTTGGGACCATGTTCTGTTTTGAAATTCAGTTCCTGTGTAGCCAAGTTTACATTCCGTGTATTAGTGATATCTTATGATGTTTCTTTTTCTGTGTGACTTATTTCAGTTAGAATCATCATACCTGAATCCACTCATTATGCTGCTATGGGCCTGATGACATAGATGTCATTGCTGAGTGATATTGCATTGTACGTAAGTACCACAACTTCTTTATCCATTTTTCGCTTTATGCGATATTGAACTTGTACCGTAAACGAGTTTCTTGTAAACAGAGCCATCCCAAATTTTGGGGTGGCTGTGTCTTTTTGATTTTAATTTCCCTAAGCTATAGGACCATAAGTGGAAGTGCCCTAGGCTCTGTTGCTTTGTTTTTTAGATGTTTCAGGAAACACCATACACTTCTCCCGAGTGGCTGTTGGCAATTTACATCCCAACCATCTGCATAACAAGGCTCCCAGTTCTCCATGGCCTGTCCTGCCTTTCTGGATTTTACACTTTTTTCAGATGACCCTTTTGACGGGGGGGAAGTGAGACTTCATTGTAGTGCAGATTTCCTTTGCAAGCTTGCTTGGTTGGCCAAAAAGGGCGTATGCGTTTTTTCCTGAATATATTCAGGAAAAAACGCATACGCCCTTTTTGGCCAAGTGCATCATTGTGGACGTTCTGCCTCTTTTCCTATGCTTTAAATGTAATTCCAGTCTACCTCCTGAAATCGGTTTCCTGCAATTCTGCCCGGCTTTCAAGTCCTCTTGGCAGCCTTACTTCAGTATATTTTTGGATGATAGCTGTCATTTATAACTCTGCAGTTTGTGAATTACAGTGCCCCTGAGCTCCTTTCTTCAACTCGCTTTCTTGTGAGCTGGCCGCAACACCGCAGGATTGCTTCAGGCCCTAATCTGGTTCCGGCATGGCACGCTGAGCCTTTGGTTAATTCCTCTTCCTGGTGGGAAATGAGAGTTAAATTTTCCCGTCCAGACACCTCCAGCTAGTCTCTCATTGGTTCTCCCTATTCCTGTTCATCTTCCGCGGAATTTGCAAACTGGGCCAAACAGGAGGTTAAAGGCACTGACTCTCCAAGTCGGGAGAGTGTTAGTAAAGCATCTGGAATGTTGCACCCGAGTACCAGGGGACGAGAACTGAGACATATTTCAACACGTCTCCCGATCACACGGTTGATCATACTCTGGGTTCCACATGCATGTTTTAGCTGAAGGAAGAATCCCTTAAACCTGGAGAGTTGAGACCCGTGGAATGGGTACCATGCAATATGACTTCAAAGGGTCTTCATTTGCTCACCAAAACTCTCCAATCCTATCACTGCTGCGTTTTTGCCCCTGTACTCACGATTGATTCACTTTCAGAGACATAGCAATCCATAGGTTTTAAGATACTTACTAGTCAGGTACATTATTAGGCATTTAATATGGGGTTTTGAGTCCATTTCGTTGAGCAAGGAGTAGCTCTTGTCTATTACATATTTGGCTTAAGGAACTTTATCTGTGCTCATTTCAATCTCTGGTTTTATGCAGCACCCCAACTCACCTTTCCCCTTAAGCAAGCATAAGTTGATTTTCTAAATTTGGGACCATGTTCTGTTTTGAAATTCAGTTCCTGTGTAGCCAAGTTTACATTCCGTGTATTAGTGATATCTTATGATGTTTCTTTTTCTGTGTGACTTATTTCAGTTAGAATCATCATACCTGAATCCACGCATTATGCTGCTATGGGCCTGATGACATAGATGTCATTGCTGAGTGATATTGCATTGTACGTAAGTACCACAACTTCTTTATCCATTTTTCGCTTTATGCGATATTGAACTTGTACCGTAAACGAGTTTCTTGTAAACAGAGCCATCCCAAACTTTGGGGTGGCTGTGTCTTTTTGATTTTAATTTCCCTAAGCTATAGGACCATAAGTGGAAGTGCCCTAGGCTCTGTTGCTTTGTTTTTTAGATGTTTCAGGAAACACCATACACTTCTCCCGAGTGGCTGTTGGCAATTTACATCCCGCCCATCAGCATAACAAGGCTCCCAGTTCTCCAAGGCCTGTCCTGCCTTTCTGGATTTTACACTTTTTTCAGATGGCCCTTTTGACGGGGGGGAAGTGAGACTTCATTGTAGTGCAGATTTCCTTTGCAAGCTTGCTTGGTTGGCCAAAAAGGGCGTATGCGTTTTTTCCTGAATATATTCAGGAAAAAACGCATACGCCCTTTTTGGCCAAGTGCATCATTGTCGACCTTCTGCCTCTTTTCCTATGCTTTAAATGCAATTCCAGTCTACCTCCTGAAATCGGTTTCCTGCAATTCTGCCCGGCTTTCAAGTCCTCTTGGCAGCCTTACTTCAGTATATTTTTGGATGATAGCTGTCATTTATAACTCTGCAGGTTTGTGAATTACAGTGCCCCTGAGCTCCTTTCTTCAACTCGCTTTCTTGTGAGCTGGCCGCAACACCGCAGGATTGCTTCAGGCCCTAATCTGGTTCCGGCATGGCACGCTGAGCCTTTGGTTAATTCCTCTTCCTGGTGGGAAATGAGAGTTAAATTTTCCCGTCCAGACACCTCCAGCTAGTCTCTCATTGGTTCTCCCTATTCCTGTTCATCTTCCGCGGAATTTGCAAACTGGGCCAAACAGGAGGTTAAAGGCACTGACTCTCCAAGTCGGGAGAGTGTTAGTAAAGCATCTGGAATGTTGCACCCGAGTACCAGGGGACGAGAACTGAGACATATTTCAACACGTCTCCCGATCACACGGTTGATCATACTCTGGGTTCCACATGCATGTTTTAGCTGAAGGAAGAATCCCTTAAACCTGGAGAGTTGAGACCCGTGGAATGGGTACCATGCAATATGACTTCAAAGGGTCTTCATTTGCTCACCAAAACTCTCCAATCCTATCACTGCTGCGTTTTTGCCCCTGTACTCACGATTGATTCACTTTCAGAGACATAGCAATCCATAGGTTTTAAGATACTTACTAGTCAGGTACATTATTAGGCGTTTAATATGGGGTTTTGAGTCCATTTCGTTGAGCAAGGAGTAGCTCTTGTCTATTACATATTTGGCTTAAGGAACTTTATCTGTGCTCATTTCAATCTCTGGTTTTATGCAGCACCCCAACTCACCTTTCCCCTTAACCAAGCATAAGTTGATTTTCTAAATTTGGGACCATGTTCTGTTTTGAAATTCAGTTCCTGTGTAGCCAAGTTTACATTCCGTGTATTAGTGATATCTTATGATGTTTCTTTTTCTGTGTGACTTATTTCAGTTAGAATCATCATACCTGAATCCACTCATTATGCTGCTATGGGCCTGATGACATAGATGTCATTGCTGAGTGATATTGCATTGTACGTAAGTACCACAACTTCTTTATCCAGTTTTCGCTTTATGCGATATTGAACTTGTACCGTAAACGAGTTTCTTGTAAACAGAGCCATCCCAAACTTTGGGGTGGCTGTGTCTTTTTGATTTTAATTTCCCTAAGCTATAGGACCATAAGTGGAAGTGCCCTAGGCTCTGTTGCTTTGTTTTTTAGATGTTTCAGGAAACACCATACACTTCTCCCGAGTGGCTGTTGGCAAGTTACATCCCGCCCATCAGCATAACAAGGCTCCCAGTTCTCCATGGCCTGTCCTGCCTTTCTGGATTTTACACTTTTTTCAGATGGCCCTTTTGACGGGGGGGAAGTGAGACTTCATTGTAGTGCAGATTTCCTTTGCAAGCTTGCTTGGTTGGCCAAAAAGGGCGTATGCGTTTTTTCCTGAATATATTCAGGAAAAAACGCATACGCCCTTTTTGGCCAAGTGCATCATTGTCGACCTTCTGCCTCTTTTCCTATGCTTTAAATGCAATTCCAGTCTACCTCCTGAAATCGGTTTCCTGCAATTCTGCCCGGCTTTCAAGTCCTCTTGGCAGCCTTACTTCAGTATATTTTTGGATGATAGCTGTCATTTATAACTCTGCAGGTTTGTGAATTACAGTGCCCCTGAGCTCCTTTCTTCAACTCGCTTTCTTGTGAGCTGGCCGCAACACCGCAGGATTGCTTCAGGCCCTAATCTGGTTCCGGCATGGCACGCTGAGCCTTTGGTTAATTCCTCTTCCTGGTGGGAAATGAGAGTTAAATTTTCCCGTCCAGACACCTCCAGCTAGTCTCTCATTGGTTCTCCCTATTCCTGTTCATCTTCCGCGGAATTTGCAAACTGGGCCAAACAGGAGGTTAAAGGCACTGACTCTCCAAGTCGGGAGAGTGTTAGTAAAGCATCTGGAATGTTGCACCCGAGTACCAGGGGACGAGAACTGAGACATATTTCAACACGTCTCCCGATCACACGGTTGATCATACTCTGGGTTCCACATGCATGTTTTAGCTGAAGGAAGAATCCCTTAAACCTGGAGAGTTGAGACCCGTGGAATGGGTACCATGCAATATGACTTCAAAGGGTCTTCATTTGCTCACCAAAACTCTCCAATCCTATCACTGCTGCGTTTTTGCCCCTGTACTCACGATTGATTCACTTTCAGAGACATAGCAATCCATAGGTTTTAAGATACTTACTAGTCAGGTACATTATTAGGCGTTTAATATGGGGTTTTGAGTCCATTTCGTTGAGCAAGGAGTAGCTCTTGTCTATTACATATTTGGCTTAAGGAACTTTATCTGTGCTCATTTCAATCTCTGGTTTTATGCAGCACCCCAACTCACCTTTCCCCTTAAGCAAGCATAAGTTGATTTTCTAAATTTGGGACCATGTTCTGTTTTGAAATTCAGTTCCTGTGTAGCCAAGTTTACATTCCGTGTATTAGTGATATCTTATGATGTTTCTTTTTCTGTGTGACTTATTTCAGTTAGAATCATCATACCTGAATCCACTCATTATGCTGCTATGGGCCTGATGACATAGATGTCATTGCTGAGTGATATTGCATTGTACGTAAGTACCACAACTTCTTTATCCATTTTTCGCTTTATGCGATATTGAACTTGTACCGTAAACGAGTTTCTTGTAAACAGAGCCATCCCAAACTTTGGGGTGGCTGTGTCTTTTTGATTTTAATTTCCCTAAGCTATAGGACCATAAGTGGAAGTGCCCTAGGCTCTGTTGCTTTGTTTTTTAGATGTTTCAGGAAACACCATACACTTCTCCCGAGTGGCTGTTGGCAATTTACATCCCGCCCATCAGCATAACAAGGCTCCCAGTTCTCCATGGCCTGTCCTGCCTTTCTGGATTTTACACTTTTTTCAGATGACCCTTTTGACGGGGGGGAAGTGAGACTTCATTGTAGTGCAGATTTCCTTTGCAAGCTTGCTTGGTTGGCCAAAAAGGGCGTATGCGTTTTTTCCTGAATATATTCAGGAAAAAACGCATACGCCCTTTTTGGCCAAGTGCATCATTGTCGACCTTCTGCCTCTTTTCCTATGCTTTAAATGCAATTCCAGTCTACCTCCTGAAATCGGTTTCCTGCAATTCTGCCCGGCTTTCAAGTCCTCTTGGCAGCCTTACTTCAGTATATTTTTGGATGATAGCTGTCATTTATAACTCTGCAGGTTTGTGAATTACAGTGCCCCTGAGCTCCTTTCTTCAACTCGCTTTCTTGTGAGCTGGCCGCAACACCGCAGGATTGCTTCAGGCCCTAATCTGGTTCCGGCATGGCACGCTGAGCCTTTGGTTAATTCCTCTTCCTGGTGGGAAATGAGAGTTAAATTTTCCCGTCCAGACACCTCCAGCTAGTCTCTCATTGGTTCTCCCTATTCCTGTTCATCTTCCGCGGAATTTGCAAACTGGGCCAAACAGGAGGTTAAAGGCACTGACTCTCCAAGTCGGGAGAGTGTTAGTAAAGCATCTGGAATGTTGCACCCGAGTACCAGGGGACGAGAACTGAGACATATTGGAACACGTCTCCCGATCACACGGTTGATCATACTCTGGGTTCCACATGCATGTTTTAGCTGAAGGAAGAATCCCTTAAACCTGGAGAGTTGAGACCCGTGGAATGGGTACCATGCAATATGACTTCAAAGGGTCTTCATTTGCTCACCAAAACTCTCCAATCCTATCACTGCTGCGTTTTTGCCCCTGTACTCACGATTGATTCACTTTCAGAGACATAGCAATCCATAGGTTTTAAGATACTTACTAGTCAGGTACATTATTAGGCGTTTAATATGGTGTTTTGAGTCCATTTCGTTGAGCAAGGAGTAGCTCTTGTCTATTACATATTTGGCTTAAGGAACTTTATCTGTGCTCATTTCAATCTCTGGTTTTATGCAGCACCCCAACTCACCTTTCCCCTTAAGCAAGCATAAGTTGATTTTCTAAATTTGGGACCATGTTCTGTTTTGAAATTCAGTTCCTGTGTAGCCAAGTTTACATTCCGTGTATTAGTGATATCTTATGATGTTTCTTTTTCTGTGTGACTTATTTCAGTTAGAATCATCATACCTGAATCCACTCATTATGCTGCTATGGGCCTGATGACATAGATGTCATTGCTGAGTGATATTGCATTGTACGTAAGTACCACAACTTCTTTATCCATTTTTCGCTTTATGCGATATTGAACTTGTACCGTAAACGAGTTTCTTGTAAACAGAGCCATCCCAAACTTTGGGGTGGCTGTGTCTTTTTGATTTTAATTTCCCTAAGCTATAGGACCATAAGTGGAAGTGCCCTAGGCTCTGTTGCTTTGTTTTTTAGATGTTTCAGGAAACACCATACACTTCTCCCGAGTGGCTGTTGGCAATTTACATCCCGCCCATCAGCATAACAAGGCTCCCAGTTCTCCATGGCCTGTCCTGCCTTTCTGGATTTTACACTTTTTTCAGATGGCCCTTTTGACGGGGGGGAAGTGAGACTTCATTGTAGTGCAGATTTCCTTTGCAAGCTTGCTTGGTTGGCCAAAAAGGGCGTATGCGTTTTTTCCTGAATATATTCAGGAAAAAACGCATACGCCCTTTTTGGCCAAGTGCATCATTGTCGACCTTCTGCCTCTTTTCCTATGCTTTAAATGCAATTCCAGTCTACCTCCTGAAATCGGTTTCCTGCAATTCTGCCCGGCTTTCAAGTCCTCTTGGCAGCCTTACTTCAGTATATTTTTGGATGATAGCTGTCATTTATAACTCTGCAGGTTTGTGAATTACAGTGCCCCTGAGCTCCTTTCTTCAACTCGCTTTCTTGTGAGCTGGCCGCAACACCGCAGGATTGCTTCAGGCCCTAATCTGGTTCCGGCATGGCACGCTGAGCCTTTGGTTAATTCCTCTTCCTGGTGGGAAATGAGAGTTAAATTTTCCCGTCCAGACACCTCCAGCTAGTCTCTCATTGGTTCTCCCTATTCCTGTTCATCTTCCGCGGAATTTGCAAACTGGGCCAAACAGGAGGTTAAAGGCACTGACTCTCCAAGTCGGGAGAGTGTTAGTAAAGCATCTGGAATGTTGCACCCGAGTACCAGGGGACGAGAACTGAGACATATTTCAACACGTCTCCCGATCACACGGTTGATCATACTCTGGGTTCCACATGCATGTTTTAGCTGAAGGAAGAATCCCTTAAACCTGGAGAGTTGAGACCCGTGGAATGGGTACCATGCAATATGACTTCAAAGGGTCTTCATTTGCTCACCAAAACTCTCCAATCCTATCACTGCTGCGTTTTTGCCCCTGTACTCACGATTGATTCACTTTCAGAGACATAGCAATCCATAGGTTTTAAGATACTTACTAGTCAGGTACATTATTAGGCATTTAATATGGGGTTTTGAGTCCATTTCGTTGAGCAAGGAGTAGCTCTTGTCTATTACATATTTGGCTTAAGGAACTTTATCTGTGCTCATTTCAATCTCTGGTTTTATGCAGCACCCCAACTCACCTTTCCCCTTAAGCAAGCATAAGTTGATTTTCTAAATTTGGGACCATGTTCTGTTTTGAAATCCAGTTCCTGTGTAGCCAAGTTTACATTCCGTGTATTAGTGATATCTTATGATGTTTCTTTTTCTGTGTGACTTATTTCAGTTAGAATCATCATACCTGAATCCACTCATTATGCTGCTATGGGCCTGATGACATAGATGTCATTGCTGAGTGATATTGCATTGTACGTAAGTACCACAACTTCTTTATCCATTTTTCGCTTTATGCGATATTGAACTTGTACCGTAAACGAGTTTCTTCTAAACAGAGCCATCCCAAACTTTGGGGTGGCTGTGTCTTTTTGATTTTAATTTCCCTAAGCTATAGGACCATAAGTGGAAGTGCCCTAGGCTCTGTTGCTTTGTTTTTTAGATGTTTCAGGAAACACCATACACTTCTCCCGAGTGGCTGTTGGCAATTTACATCCCGCCCATCAGCATAACAAGGCTCCCAGTTCTCCATGGCCTGTCCTGCCTTTCTGGATTTTACACTTTTTTCAGATGGCCCTTTTGACGGGGGGGAAGTGAGACTTCATTGTAGTGCAGATTTCCTTTGCAAGCTTGCTTGGTTGGCCAAAAAGGGCGTATGCGTTTTTTCCTGAATATATTTAGGAAAAAACGCATACGCCCTTTTTGGCCAAGTGTATCATTGTCGACCTTCTGCCTCTTTTCCTATGCTTTAAATGCAATTCCAGTCTACCTCCTGAAATCGGTTTCCTGCAATTCTGCCCGGCTTTCAAGTCCTCTTGGCAGCCTTACTTCAGTATATTTTTGGATGATAGCTGTCATTTATAACTCTGCAGGTTTGTGAATTACAGTGCCCCTGAGCTCCTTTCTTCAACTCGCTTTCTTGTGAGCTGGCCGCAACACCGCAGGATTGCTTCAGGCCCTAATCTGGTTCCGGCATGGCACGCTGAGCCTTTGGTTAATTCCTCTTCCTGGTGGGAAATGAGAGTTAAATTTTCCCGTCCAGACACCTCCAGCTAGTCTCTCATTGGTTCTCCCTATTCCTGTTCATCTTCCGCGGAATTTGCAAACTGGGCCAAACAGGAGGTTAAAGGCACTGACTCTCCAAGTCGGGAGAGTGTTAGTAAAGCATCTGGAATGTTGCACCCGAGTACCAGGGGACGAGAACTGAGACATATTGGAACACGTCTCCCGATCACACGGTTGATCATACTCTGGGTTCCACATGCATGTTTTAGCTGAAGGAAGAATCCCTTAAACCTGGAGAGTTGAGACCCGTGGAATGGGTACCATGCAATATGACTTCAAAGGGTCTTCATTTGCTCACCAAAACTCTCCAATCCTATCACTGCTGCGTTTTTGCCCCTGTACTCACGATTGATTCACTTTCAGAGACATAGCAATCCATAGGTTTTAAGATACTTACTAGTCAGGTACATTATTAGGCGTTTAATATGGGGTTTTGAGTCCATTTCGTTGAGCAAGGAGTAGCTCTTGTCTATTACATATTTGGCTTAAGGAACTGTATCTGTGCTCATTTCAATCTCTGGTTTTATGCAGCACCCCAACTCACCTTTCCCCTTAAGCAAACATAAGTTGATTTTCTAAATTTGGGACCATGTTCTGTTTTGAAATTCAGTTCCTGTGTAGCCAAGTTTACATTCCGTGTATTAGTGATATCTTATGATGTTTCTTTTTCTGTGTGACTTATTTCAGTTAGAATCATCATACCTGAATCCACGCATTATGCTGCTATGGGCCTGATGACATAGATGTCATTGCTGAGTGATATTGCATTGTACGTAAGTACCACAACTTCTTTATCCATTTTTCGCTTTATGCGATATTGAACTTGTACCGTAAACGAGTTTCTTGTAAACAGAGCCATCCCAAACTTTGGGGTGGCTGTGTCTTTTTGATTTTAATTTCCCTAAGCTATAGGACCATAAGTGGAAGTGCCCTAGGCTCTGTTGCTTTGTTTTTTAGATGTTTCAGGAAACACCATACACTTCTCCCGAGTGGCTGTTGGCAATTTACATCCCGCCCATCAGCATAACAAGGCTCCCAGTTCTCCATGGCCTGTCCTGCCTTTCTGGATTTTACACTTTTTTCAGATGGCCCTTTTGACAGGGGGGAAGTGAGACTTCATTGTAGTGCAGATTTCCTTTGCAAGCTTGCTTGGTTGAACAAAAAGGGCGTATGCGTTTTTTCCTGAATATATTCAGGAAAAAACGCATACGCCCTTTTTGGCCAAGTGCATCATTGTCGACCTTCTGCCTCTTTTCCTATGCTTTAAATGCAATTCCAGTCTACCTCCTGAAATCGGTTTCCTGCAATTCTGCCCGGCTTTCAAGTCCTCTTGGCAGCCTTACTTCAGTATATTTTTGGATGATAGCTGTCATTTATAACTCTGCAGGTTTGTGAATTACAGTGCCCCTGAGCTCCTTTCTTCAACTCGCTTTCTTGTGAGCTGGCCGCAACACCGCAGGATTGCTTCAGGCCCTAATCTGGTTCCGGCATGGCACGCTGAGCCTTTGGTTAATTCCTCTTCCTGGTGGGAAATGAGAGTTAAATTTTCCCGTCCAGACACCTCCAGCTAGTCTCTCATTGGTTCTCCCTATTCCTGTTCATCTTCCGCGGAATTTGCAAACTGGGCCAAACAGGAGGTTAAAGGCACTGACTCTCCAAGTCGGGAGAGTGTTAGTAAAGCATCTGGAATGTTGCACCCGAGTACCAGGGGACGAGAACTGAGACATATTTCAACACGTCTCCCGATCACACGGTTGATCATACTCTGGGTTCCACATGCATGTTTTAGCTGAAGGAAGAATCCCTTAAACCTGGAGAGTTGAGACCCGTGGAATGGGTACCATGCAATATGACTTCAAAGGGTCTTCATTTGCTCACCAAAACTCTCCAATCCTATCACTGCTGCGTTTTTGCCCCTGTACTCACGATTGATTCACTTTCAGAGACATAGCAATCCATAGGTTTTAAGATACTTACTAGTCAGGTACATTATTAGGCGTTTAATATGGGGTTTTGAGTCCATTTCGTTGAGCAAGGAGTAGCTCTTGTCTATTACATATTTGGCTTAAGGAACTTTATCTGTGCTCATTTCAATCTCTGGTTTTATGCAGCACCCCAACTCACCTTTCCCCTTAAGCAAGCATAAGTTGATTTTCTAAATTTGGGACCATGTTCTGTTTTGAAATTCAGTTCCTGTGTAGCCAAGTTTACATTCCGTGTATTAGTGATATCTTATGATGTTTCTTTTTCTGTGTGACTTATTTCAGTTAGAATCATCATACCTGAATCCACTCATTATGCTGCTATGGGCCTGATGACATAGATGTCATTGCTGAGTGATATTGCATTGTACGTAAGTACCACAACTTCTTTATCCAGTTTTCGCTTTATGCGATATTGAACTTGTACCGTAAACGAGTTTCTTGTAAACAGAGCCATCCCAAACTTTGGGGTGGCTGTGTCTTTTTGATTTTAATTTCCCTAAGCTATAGGACCATAAGTGGAAGTGCCCTAGGCTCTGTTGCTTTGTTTTTTAGATGTTTCAGGAAACACCATACACTTCTCCCGAGTGGCTGTTGGCAATTTACATCCCGCCCATCAGCATAACAAGGCTCCCAGTTCTCCATGGCCTGTCCTGCCTTTCTGGATTTTACACTTTTTTCAGATGGCCCTTTTGACGGGGGGGAAGTGAGACTTCATTGTAGTGCAGATTTCCTTTGCAAGCTTGCTTGGTTGGCCAAAAAGGGCGTATGCGTTTTTTCCTGAATATATTCAGGAAAAAACGCATACGCCCTTTTTGGCCAAGTGCATCATTGTCGACCTTCTGCCTCTTTTCCTATGCTTTAAATGCAATTCCAGTCTACCTCCTGAAATCGGTTTCCTGCAATTCTGCCCGGCTTTCAAGTCCTCTTGGCAGCCTTACTTCAGTATATTTTTGGATGATAGCTGTCATTTATAACTCTGCAGGTTTGTGAATTACAGTGCCCCTGAGCTCCTTTCTTCAACTCGCTTTCTTGTGAGCTGGCCGCAACACCGCAGGATTGCTTCAGGCCCTAATCTGGTTCCGGCATGGCACGCTGAGCCTTTGGTTAATTCCTCTTCCTGGTGGGAAATGAGAGTTAAATTTTCCCGTCCAGACACCTCCAGCTAGTCTCTCATTGGTTCTCCCTATTCCTGTTCATCTTCCGCGGAATTTGCAAACTGGGCCAAACAGGAGGTTAAAGGCACTGACTCTCCAAGTCGGGAGAGTGTTAGTAAAGCATCTGGAATGTTGCACCCGAGTACCAGGGGACGAGAACTGAGACATATTGGAACACGTCTCCCGATCACACGGTTGATCATACTCTGGGTTCCACATGCATGTTTTAGCTGAAGGAAGAATCCCTTAAACCTGGAGAGTTGAGACCCGTGGAATGGGTACCATGCAATATGACTTCAAAGGGTCTTCATTTGCTCACCAAAACTCTCCAATCCTATCACTGCTGCGTTTTTGCCCCTGTACTCACGATTGATTCACTTTCAGAGACATAGCAATCCATAGGTTTTAAGATACTTACTAGTCAGGTACATTATTAGGCGTTTAATATGGGGTTTTGAGTCCATTTCGTTGAGCAAGGAGTAGCTCTTGTCTATTACATATTTGGCTTAAGGAACTTTATCTGTGCTCATTTCAATCTCTGGTTTTATGCAGCACCCCAACTCACCTTTCCCCTTAAGCAAGCATAAGTTGATTTTCTAAATTTGGGACCATGTTCTGTTTTGAAATTCAGTTCCTGTGTAGCCAAGTTTACATTCCGTGTATTAGTGATATCTTATGATGTTTCTTTTTCTGTGTGACTTATTTCAGTTAGAATCATCATACCTGAATCCACTCATTATGCTGCTATGGGCCTGATGACATAGATGTCATTGCTGAGTGATATTGCATTGTACGTAAGTACCACAACTTCTTTATCCATTTTTCGCTTTATGCGATATTGAACTTGTACCGTAAACGAGTTTCTTGTAAACAGAGCCATCCCAAACTTTGGGGTGGCTGTGTCTTTTTGATTTTAATTTCCCTAAGCTATAGGACCATAAGTGGAAGTGCCCTAGGCTCTGTTGCTTTGTTTTTTAGATGTTTCAGGAAACACCATACACTTCTCCCGAGTGGCTGTTGGCAATTTACATCCCGCCCATCAGCATAACAAGGCTCCCAGTTCTCCATGGCCTGTCCTGCCTTTCTGGATTTTACACTTTTTTCAGATGGCCCTTTTGACGGGGGGGAAGTGAGACTTCATTGTAGTGCAGATTTCCTTTGCAAGCTTGCTTGGTTGGCCAAAAAGGGCGTATGCGTTTTTTCCTGAATATATTCAGGAAAAAACGCATACGCCCTTTTTGGCCAAGTGCATCATTGTCGACCTTCTGCCTCTTTTCCTATGCTTTAAATGCAATTCCAGTCTACCTCCTGAAATCGGTTTCCTGCAATTCTGCCCGGCTTTCAAGTCCTCTTGGCAGCCTTACTTCAGTATATTTTTGGATGATAGCTGTCATTTATAACTCTGCAGGTTTGTGAATTACAGTGCCCCTGAGCTCCTTTCTTCAACTCGCTTTCTTGTGAGCTGGCCGCAACACCGCAGGATTGCTTCAGGCCCTAATCTGGTTCCGGCATGGCACGCTGAGCCTTTGGTTAATTCCTCTTCCTGGTGGGAAATGAGAGTTAAATTTTCCCGTCCAGACACCTCCAGTTAGTCTCTCATTGGTTCTCCCTATTCCTGTTCATCTTCCGCGGAATTTGCAAACTGGGCCAAACAGGAGGTTAAAGGCACTGACTCTCCAAGTCGGGAGAGTGTTAGTAAAGCATCTGGAATGTTGCACCCGAGTACCAGGGGACGAGAACTGAGACATATTGGAACACGTCTCCCGATCACACGGTTGATCATACTCTGGGTTCCACATGCATGTTTTAGCTGAAGGAAGAATCCCTTAAACCTGGAGAGTTGAGACCCGTGGAATGGGTACCATGCAATATGACTTCAAAGGGTCTTCATTTGCTCACCAAAACTCTCCAATCCTATCACTGCTGCGTTTTTGCCCCTGTACTCACGATTGATTCACTTTCAGAGACATAGCAATCCATAGGTTTTAAGATACTTACTAGTCAGGTACATTATTAGGCGTTTAATATGGGGTTTTGAGTCCATTTCGTTGAGCAAGGAGTAGCTCTTGTCTATTACATATTTGGCTTAAGGAACTTTATCTGTGCTCATTTCAATCTCTGGTTTTATGCAGCACCCCAACTCACCTTTCCCCTTAAGCAAGCATAAGTTGATTTTCTAAATTTGGGACCATGTTCTGTTTTGAAATTCAGTTCCTGTGTAGCCAAGTTTACATTCCGTGTATTAGTGATATCTTATGATGTTTCTTTTTCTGTGTGACTTATTTCAGTTAGAATCATCATACCTGAATCCACTCATTATGCTGCTATGGGCCTGATGACATAGATGTCATTGCTGAGTGATATTGCATTGTACGTAAGTACCACAACTTCTTTATCCATTTTTCGCTTTATGCGATATTGAACTTGTACCGTAAACGAGTTTCTTGTAAACAGAGCCATCCCAAACTTTGGGGTGGCTGTGTCTTTTTGATTTCAATTTCCCTAAGCTATAGGACCATAAGTGGAAGTGCCCTAGGCTCTGTTGCTTTGTTTTTTAGATGTTTCAGGAAACACCATACACTTCTCCCGAGTGGCTGTTGGCAAGTTACATCCCGCCCATCAGCATAACAAGGCTCCCAGTTCTCCATGGCCTGTCCTGCCTTTCTGGATTTTACACTTTTTTCAGATGGCCCTTTTGACGGGGGGGAATTGAGACTTCATTGTAGTGCAGATTTCCTTTGCAAGCTTGGTTAGTTGGCCAAAAAGGGCGTATGCGTTTTTTCCTGAATATATTCAGGAAAAAACGCATACGCCCTTTTTGGCCAAGTGCATCATTGTCGACCTTCTGCCTCTTTTCCTATGCTTTAAATGCAATTCCAGTCTACCTCCTGAAATCGGTTTCCTGCAATTCTGCCCGGCTTTCAAGTCCTCTTGGCAGCCTTACTTCAGTATATTTTTGGATGATAGCTGTCATTTATAACTCTGCAGGTTTGTGAATTACAGTGCCCCTGAGCTCCTTTCTTCAACTCGCTTTCTTGTGAGCTGGCCGCAACACCGCAGGATTGCTTCAGGCCCTAATCTGGTTCCGGCATGGCACGCTGAGCCTTTGGTTAATTCCTCTTCCTGGTGGGAAATGAGAGTTAAATTTTCCCGTCCAGACACCTCCAGCTAGTCTCTCATTGGTTCTCCCTATTCCTGTTCATCTTCCGCGGAATTTGCAAACTGGGCCAAACAGGAGGTTAAAGGCACTGACTCTCCAAGTCGGGAGAGTGTTAGTAAAGCATCTGGAATGTTGCACCCGAGTACCAGGGGACGAGAACTGAGACATATTGGAACACGTCTCCCGATCACACGGTTGATCATACTCTGGGTTCCACATGCATGTTTTAGCTGAAGGAGGAATCCCTTAAACCTGGAGAGTTGAGACCCGTGGAATGGGTACCATGCAATATGACTTCAAAGGGTCTTCATTTGCTCACCAAAACTCTCCAATCCTATCACTGCTGCGTTTTTGCCCCTGTACTCACGATTGATTCACTTTCAGAGACATAGCAATCCATAGGTTTTAAGATACTTACTAGTCAGGTACATTATTAGGCGTTTAATATGGGGTTTTGAGTCCATTTCGTTGAGCAAGGAGTAGCTCTTGTCTATTACATATTTGGCTTAAGGAACTTTATCTGTGCTCATTTCAATCTCTGGTTTTATGCAGCACCCCAACTCACCTTTCCCCTTAAGCAAGCATAAGTTGATTTTCTAAATTTGGGACCATGTTCTGTTTTGAAATTCAGTTCCTGTGTAGCCAAGTTTACATTCCGTGTATTAGTGATATCTTATGATGTTTCTTTTTCTGTGTGACTTATTTCAGTTAGAATCATCATACCTGAATCCACTCATTATGCTGCTATGGGCCTGATGACATAGATGTCATTGCTGAGTGATATTGCATTGTACGTAAGTACCACAACTTCTTTATCCATTTTTCGCTTTATGCGATATTGAACTTGTACCGTAAACGAGTTTCTTGTAAACAGAGCCATCCCAAACTTTGGGGTGGCTGTGTCTTTTTGATTTTAATTTCCCTAAGCTATAGGACCATAAGTGGAAGTGCCCTAGGCTCTGTTGCTTTGTTTTTTAGATGTTTCAGGAAACACCATACACTTCTCCCGAGTGGCTGTTGGCAAGTTACATCCCGCCCATCAGCATAACAAGGCTCCCAGTTCTCCATGGCCTGTCCTGCCTTTCTGGATTTTACACTTTTTTCAGATGGCCCTTTTGACGGGGGGGAAGTGAGACTTCATTGTAGTGCAGATTTCCTTTGCAAGCTTGCTTGGTTGGCCAAAAAGGGCGTATGCGTTTTTTCCTGAATATATTCAGGAAAAAACGCATACGCCCTTTTTGGCCAAGTGCATCATTGTCGACCTTCTGCCTCTTTTCCTATGCTTTAAATGCAATTCCAGTCTACCTCCTGAAATCGGTTTCCTGCAATTCTGCCCGGCTTTCAAGTCCTCTTGGCAGCCTTACTTCAGTATATTTTTGGATGATAGCTGTCCATTTATAACTCTGCAGGTTTGTGAATTACAGTGCCCCTGAGCTCCTTTCTTCAACTCGCTTTCTTGTGAGCTGGCTGCAACACCGCAGGATTCCTTCAGGCCCTAATCTGGTTCCGGCACGGCACGCTGAGCCTTTGGTTAATTCCCTCTTCCTGGTGGGAAATGGGAGTTAAATTTTCCCGTCCAGACACCTCCAGCTAGTCTCTCATTGGTTCTCCTATTCCTGTTCATCTTCCGCGGAATTTGCAAACTGGGCCAAACAGGAGGTTAAAGGCACTGACCTCTCCAAGTCGGGAGAGTGTTAGTAAAGCATCTGGAATGTTGCACCCGAGTACCAGGGGACGAGAACTGAGACATATTGGAACACGTCTCCCGATCACACGGTTGATCATACTCTGGGTTCCACATGCATGTTTTAGCTGAAGGAAGAATCCCTTAAACCTGGAGAGTTGAGACCCGTGGAATGGGTACCATGCAATATGACTTCAAAGGGTCTTCATTTGCTCACCAAAACTCTCCAATCCTATCACTGCTGCGTTTTTGCCCCTGTACTCACGATTGATTCACTTTCAGAGACATAGCAATCCATAGGTTTTAAGATACTTACTAGTCAGGTACATTATTAGGCGTTTAATATGGGGTTTTGAGTCCATTTCGTTGAGCAAGGAGTAGCTCTTGTCTATTACATATTTGGCTTAAGGAACTTTATCTGTGCTCATTTCAATCTCTGGTTTTATGCAGCACCCCAACTCACCTTTCCCCTTAAGCAAGCATAAGTTGATTTTCTAAATTTGGGACCATGTTCTGTTTTGAAATTCAGTTCCTGTGTAGCCAGTTTACATTCCGTGTATTAGTGATATCTTATGATGTTTCTTTTCTGTGTGACTTATTTCAGTTAGAATCATCATACCTGAATCCACTCATTATGCTGCTATGGGCCTGATGACATAGATGTCATTGCTGAGTGATATTGCATTGTACGTAAGTACCACAACTTCTTTATCCAGTTTTCGCTTTATGCGATATTGAACTTGTACCGTAAACGAGTTTCTTGTAAACAGAGCCATCCCAAACTTTGGGGTGGCTGTGTCTTTTTGATTTTAATTTCCCTAAGCTATAGGACCATAAGTGGAAGTGCCCTAGGCTCTGTTGCTTTGTTTTTTAGATGTTTCAGGAAACACCATACACTTCTCCCGAGTGGCTGTTGGCAAGTTACATCCCGCCCATCAGCATAACAAGGCTCCCAGTTCTCCATGGCCTGTCCTGCCTTTCTGGATTTTACACTTTTTTCAGATGGCCCTTTTGACGGGGGGGAAGTGAGACTTCATTGTAGTGCAGATTTCCTTTGCAAGCTTGCTTGGTTGGCCAAAAAGGGCGTATGCGTTTTTTCCTGAATATATTCAGGAAAAAACGCATACGCCCTTTTTGGCCAAGTGCATCATTGTCGACCTTCTGCCTCTTTTCCTATGCTTTAAATGCAATTCCAGTCTACCTCCTGAAATCGGTTTCCTGCAATTCTGCCCGGCTTTCAAGTCCTCTTGGCAGCCTTACTTCAGTATATTTTTGGATGATAGCTGTCATTTATAACTCTGCAGGTTTGTGAATTACAGTGCCCCTGAGCTCCTTTCTTCAACTCGCTTTCTTGTGAGCTGGCCGCAACACCGCAGGATTGCTTCAGGCCCTAATCTGGTTCCGGCATGGCACGCTGAGCCTTTGGTTAATTCCTCTTCCTGGTGGGAAATGAGAGTTAAATTTTCCCGTCCAGACACCTCCAGCTAGTCTCTCATTGGTTCTCCCTATTCCTGTTCATCTTCCGCGGAATTTGCAAACTGGGCCAAACAGGAGGTTAAAGGCACTGACTCTCCAAGTCGGGAGAGTGTTAGTAAAGCATCTGGAATGTTGCACCCGAGTACCAGGGGACGAGAACTGAGACATATTTCAACACGTCTCCCGATCACACGGTTGATCATACTCTGGGTTCCACATGCATGTTTTAGCTGAAGGAAGAATCCCTTAAACCTGGAGAGTTGAGACCCGTGGAATGGGTACCATGCAATATGACTTCAAAGGGTCTTCATTTGCTCACCAAAACTCTCCAATCCTATCACTGCTGCGTTTTTGCCCCTGTACTCACGATTGATTCACTTTCAGAGACATAGCAATCCATAGGTTTTAAGATACTTACTAGTCAGGTACATTATTAGGCATTTAATATGGGGTTTTGAGTCCATTTCGTTGAGCAAGGAGTAGCTCTTGTCTATTACATATTTGGCTTAAGGAACTTTATCTGTGCTCATTTCAATCTCTGGTTTTATGCAGCACCCCAACTCACCTTTCCCCTTAAGCAAGCATAAGTTGATTTTCTAAATTTGGGACCATGTTCTGTTTTGAAATCCAGTTCCTGTGTAGCCAAGTTTACATTCCGTGTATTAGTGATATCTTATGATGTTTCTTTTTCTGTGTGACTTATTTCAGTTAGAATCATCATACCTGAATCCACTCATTATGCTGCTATGGGCCTGATGACATAGATGTCATTGCTGAGTGATATTGCATTGTACGTAAGTACCACAACTTCTTTATCCATTTTTCGCTTTATGCGATATTGAACTTGTACCGTAAACGAGTTTCTTCTAAACAGAGCCATCCCAAACTTTGGGGTGGCTGTGTCTTTTTGATTTTAATTTCCCTAAGCTATAGGACCATAAGTGGAAGTGCCCTAGGCTCTGTTGCTTTGTTTTTTAGATGTTTCAGGAAACACCATACACTTCTCCCGAGTGGCTGTTGGCAATTTACATCCCGCCCATCAGCATAACAAGGCTCCCAGTTCTCCATGGCCTTTCCTGCCTTTCTGGATTTTACACTTTTTTCAGATGGCCCTTTTGACGGGGGGGAAGTGAGACTTCATTGTAGTGCAGATTTCCTTTGCAAGCTTGCTTGGTTGGCCAAAAAGGGCGTATGCGTTTTTTCCTGAATATATTTAGGAAAAAACGCATACGCCCTTTTTGGCCAAGTGCATCATTGTCGACCTTCTGCCTCTTTTCCTATGCTTTAAATGCAATTCCAGTCTACCTCCTGAAATCGGATTCCTGCAATTCTGCCCGGCTTTCAAGTCCTCTTGGCAGACTTACTTCAGTATATTTTTGGATGATAGCTGTCATTTATAACTCTGCAGGTTTGTGAATTACAGTGCCCCTGAGCTCCTTTCTTCAACTCGCTTTCTTGTGAGCTGGCCGCAACACCGCAGGATTGCTTCAGGCCCTAATCTGGTTCCGGCATGGCACGCTGAGCCTTTGGTTAATTCCTCTTCCTGGTGGGAAATGAGAGTTAAATTTTCCCGTCCAGACACCTCCAGCTAGTCTCTCATTGGTTCTCCCTATTCCTGTTCATCTTCCGCGGAATTTGCAAACTGGGCCAAACAGGAGGTTAAAGGCACTGACTCTCCAAGTCGGGAGAGTTTTAGTAAAGCATCTGGAATGTTGCACCCGAGTACCAGGGGACGAGAACTGAGACATATTTCAACACGTCTCCCGATCACACGGTTGATCATACTCTGGGTTCCACATGCATGTTTTAGCTGAAGGAAGAATCCCTTAAACCTGGAGAGTTGAGACCCGTGGAATGGGTACCATGCAATATGACTTCAAAGGGTCTTCATTTGCTCACCAAAACTCTCCAATCCTATCACTGCTGCGTTTTTACCCCTGTACTAACGATTGATTCACTTTCAGAGACATAGCAATCCATAGGTTTTAAGATACTTACTAGTCAGGTACATTATTAGGCGTTTAATATGGGGTTTTCAGTCCATTTCGTTGAGCAAGGAGTAGCTCTTGTCTATTACATATTTGGCTTAAGGAACTTTATCTGTGCTCATTTCAATCTCTGGTTTTATGCAGCACCCCAACTCACCTTTCCCCTTAAGCAAGCATAAGTTGATTTTCTAAATTTGGGACCATGTTCTGTTTTGAAATTCAGTTCCTGTGTAGCCAAGTTTACATTCCGTGTATTAGTGATATCTTATGATGTTTCTTTTTCTGTGTGACTTATTTCAGTTAGAATCATCATACCTGAATCCACTCATTATGCTGCTATGGGCCTGATGACATAGATGTCATTGCTGAGTGATATTGCATTGTACGTAAGTACCACAACTTCTTTATCCATTTTTCGCTTTATGCGATATTGAACTTGTACCGTAAACGAGTTTCTTGTAAACAGAGCCATCCCAAACTTTGGGGTGGCTGTGTCTTTTTGATTTTAATTTCCCTAAGCTATAGGACCATAAGTGGAAGTGCCCTAGGCTCTGTTGCTTTGTTTTTTAGATGTTTCAGGAAACACCATACACTTCTCCCGAGTGGCTGTTGGCAAGTTACATCCCGCCCATCAGCATAACAAGGCTCCCAGTTCTCCATGGCCTGTCCTGCCTTTCTGGATTTTACACTTTTTTCAGATGGCCCTTTTGACGGGGAGGAAGTGAGACTTCATTGTAGTGCAGATTTCCTTTGCAAGCTTGCTTGGTTGGCCAAAAAGGGCGTATGCGTTTTTTCCTGAATATATTCAGGAAAAAACGCATATGCCCTTTTTGGCCAAGTGCATCATTGTCGACCTTCTGCCTCTTTTCCTATGCTTTAAATGCAATTCCAGTCTACCTCCTGAAACGGTTTCCTGCAATTCTGCCCGGCTTTCAAGTCCTCTTGGCAGCCTTACTTCAGTATATTTTTGGATGATAGCTGTCATTTATAACTCTGCAGGTTTGTGAATTACAGTGCCCCTGAGCTGCTTTCTTAAACTCGCTTTCTTGTGAGCTGGCCGCAACACCGCAGGATTGCTTCAGGCCCTAATCTGGTTCCGGCACGGCACGCTGAGCCTTTGGTTAATTCCTCTTCCTGGTGGGAAATGGGAGTTAAATTTTCCCGTCCAGACACCTCCAGCTAGTCTCTCATTGGTTCTCCCTATTCCTGTTCATCTTCCGCGGAATTTGCAAACTGGGCCAAACAGGAGGTTAAAGGCACTGACTCTCCAAGTCGGGAGAGTGTTAGTAAAGCATCTGGAATGTTGCACCCGAGTACCAGGGGACGAGAACTGAGACATATTTCAACACGTCTCCCGATCACACGGTTGATCATACTCTGTGTTCCACATGCATGTTTTAGCTGAAGGAAGAATCCCTTAAACCTGGAGAGTTGAGACCCGTGGAATGGGTACCATGCAATATGACTTCAAAGGGTCTTCATTTGCTCACCAAAACTCTCCAATCCTATCACTGCTGCGTTTTTGCCCCTGTACTCACGATTGATTCACTTTCAGAGACATAGCAATCCATAGGTTTTAAGATACTTACTAGTCAGGTACATTATTAGGCGTTTAATATGGGGTTTTGAGTCCATTTCGTTGAGCAAGGAGTAGCTCTTGTCTATTACATATTTGGCTTAAGGAACTTTATCTGTGCTCATTTCAATCTCTGGTTTTATGCAGCACCCCAACTCACCTTTCCCCTTAAGCAAGCATAAGTTGGTTTTCTAAATTTGGGACCATGTTCTGTTTTGAAATTCAGTTCCTGTGTAGCCAAGTTTACATTCCGTGTATTAGTGATATCTTATGATGTTTCTTTTTCTGTGTGACTTATTTCAGTTAGAATCATCATACCTGAATCCACTCATTATGCTGCTATGGGCCTGATGACATAGATGTCATTGCTGAGTGATATTGCATTGTACGTAAGTACCACAACTTCTTTATCCATTTTTCGCTTTATGCGATATTGAACTTGTACCGTAAACGAGTTTCTTGTAAACAGAGCCATCCCAAACTTTGGGGTGGCTGTGTCTTTTTGATTTTAATTTCCCTAAGCTACAGGACCATAAGTGGAAGTGCCCTAGGCTCTGTTGCTTTGTTTTTTAGATGTTTCAGGAAACACCATACACTTCTCCCGAGTGGCTGTTGGCAATTTACATCCCGCCCATCAGCATAACAAGGCTCCCAGTTCTCCATGGCCTGTCCTGCCTTTCTAGATTTTACACTTTTTTCAGATGGCCCTTTTGACGGGGGGGAAGTGAGACTTCATTGTAGTGCAGATTTCCTTTGCAAGCTTGCTTGGTTGGCCAAAAAGGGCGTATGCGTTTTTTCCTGAATATATTCAGGAAAAAACGCATACGCCCTTTTTGGCCAAGTGCATCATTGTCGACCTTCTGCCTCTTTTCCTATGCCTTAAATGCAATTCCAGTCTACTTCCTGAAATCGGTTTCCTGCAATTCTGCCCGGCTTTCAAGTCCTCTTGGCAGCCTTACTTCAGTATATTTTTGGATGATAGCTGTCATTTATAACTCTGCAGGTTTGTGAATTACAGTGCCCCTGAGCTGCTTTCTTAAACTCGCTTTCTTGTGAGCTGGCCGCAACACCGCAGGATTCCTTCAGGCCCTAATCTGGTTCCGGCACGGCACGCTGAGCCTTTGGTTAATTCCTCTTCCTGGTGGGAAATGGGAGTTAAATTTTCCCGTCCAGACACCTCCAGCTAGTCTCTCATTGGTTCTCCCTATTCCTGTTCATCTTCCGCGGAATTTGCAAACTGGGCCAAACAGGAGGTTAAAGGCACTGACTCTCCAAGTCGGGAGAGTGTTAGTAAAGCATCTGGAATGTTGCACCCGAGTACCAGGGGACGAGAACTGAGACATATTTCAACACGTCTCCCGATCACACGGTTGATCATACTCTGGGTTCCACATGCATGTTTTAGCTGAAGGAAGAATCCCTTAAACCTGGAGAGTTGAGACCCGTGGAATGGGTACCATGCAATATGACTTCAAAGGGTCTTCATTTGCTCACCAAAACTCTCCAATCCTATCACTGCTGCGTTTTTGCCCCTGTACTCACGATTGATTCACTTTCAGAGACATAGCAATCCATAGGTTTTAAGATACTTACTAGTCAGGTACATTATTAGGCGTTTAATATGGGGTTTTGAGTCCATTTCGTTGAGCAAGGAGTAGCTCTTGTCTATTACATATTTGGCTTAAGGAACTTTATCTGTGCTCATTTCAATCTCTGGTTTTATGCAGCACCCCAACTCACCTTTCCCCTTAAGCAAGCATAAGTTGGTTTTCTAAATTTGGGACCATGTTCTGTTTTGAAATTCAGTTCCTGTGTAGCCAAGTTTACATTCCGTGTATTAGTGATATCTTATGATGTTTCTTTTTCTGTGTGACTTATTTCAGTTAGAATCATCATACCTGAATCCACTCATTATGCTGCTATGGGCCTGATGACATAGATGTCATTGCTGAGTGATATTGCATTGTACGTAAGTACCACAACTTCTTTATCCATTTTTCGCTTTATGCGATATTGAACTTGTACCGTAAACGAGTTTCTTGTAAACAGAGCCATCCCAAACTTTGGGGTGGCTGTGTCTTTTTGATTTTAATTTCCCTAAGCTATAGGACCATAAGTGGAAGTGCCCTAGGCTCTGTTGCTTTGTTTTTTAGATGTTTCAGGAAACACCATACACTTCTCCCGAGTGGCTGTTGGCAAGTTACATCCCGCCCATCAGCATAACAAGGCTCCCAGTTCTCCATGGCCTGTCCTGCCTTTCTGGATTTTACACTTTTTTCAGATGGCCCTTTTGATGGGGGGGAAGTGAGACTTCATTGTAGTGCAGATTTCCTTTGCAAGCTTGCTTGGTTGGCCAAAAAGGGCGTATGCGTTTTTTCCTGAATATATTCAGGAAAAAACGCATATGCTCTTTTTGGCCAAGTGCATCATTGTCGACCTTCTGCCTCTTTTCCTATGCTTTAAATGCAATTCCAGTCTACCTCCTGAAATCGGTTTCCTGCAATTCTGCCCGGCTTTCAAGTCCTCTTGGCAGCCTTACTTCAGTATATTTTTGGATGATAGCTGTCATTTATAACTCTGCAGGTTTGTGAATTACAGTGCCCCTGAGCTGCTTTCTTAAACTCGCTTTCTTGTGAGCTGGCCGCAACACCGCAGGATTGCTTCAGGCCCTAATCTGGTTCCGGCACGGCACGCTGAGCCTTTGGTTAATTCCTCTTCCTGGTGGGAAATGGGAGTTAAATTTTCCCGTCCAGACACCTCCAGCTAGTCTCTCATTGGTTCTCCCTATTCCTGTTCATCTTCCGCGGAATTTGCAAACTGGGCCAAACAGGAGGTTAAAGGCACTGACTCTCCAAGTCGGGAGAGTGTTAGTAAAGCATCTGGAATGTTGCACCCGAGTACCAGGGGACGAGAACTGAGACATATTTCAACACGTCTCCCGATCACACGGTTGATCATACTCTGTGTTCCACATGCATGTTTTAGCTGAAGGAAGAATCCCTTAAACCTGGAGAGTTGAGACCCGTGGAATGGGTACCATGCAATATGACTTCAAAGGGTCTTCATTTGCTCACCAAAACTCTCCAATCCTATCACTGCTGCGTTTTTGCCCCTGTACTCACGATTGATTCACTTTCAGAGACATAGCAATCCATAGGTTTTAAGATACTTACTAGTCAGGTACATTCTTAGTCGTTTAATATGGGGTGTTGAGTCCATTTCGTTGAGCAAGGAGTAGCTCTTGTCTATTACATATTTGGCTTAAGGAACTTTATCTGTGCTCATTTCAATCTCTGGTTTTATGCAGCACCCCAACTCACCTTTCCCCTTAAGCAAGCATAAGTTGGTTTTCTAAATTTGAGACCCTGTTCTGTTTTGTAATCCAGTTCCTGTGTAGCCAAGTTTACATTCCGTGTATTAGTGATATCTTATGATGTTTCTTTTCCTGTGTGACTTATTTCAGTTAGAATCATCATACCTGAATCCACTCATTATGCTGCTACGGGCCTGATGACATAGATTTCATTGCTGAGTGATATTGCATTGTACGTAAGTACCACAACTTCTTTATCCATTTTTCACTTTCTGCGATATTGAACTTGTACCGTAAACGAGTTTCTTGTAAACAGAGCCATCCCAAACTTTGGGGTGGCTGTGTCTTTTTGATTTTAATTTCCCTAAGCTATAGGACCATAAGTGGAAGTGCCCTAGGCTCTGTTGCTTTGTTTTTTAGATGTTTCAGGAAACACCATACACTTCTCCCGAGTGGCTGTTGGCAAGTTACATCCCGCCCATCAGCATAACAAGGCTCCCAGTTCTCCATGGCCTGTCCTGCCTTTCTGGATTTTACACTTTTTTCAGATGGCCCTTTTGACGGGGGGGAAGTGAGACTTCATTGTAGTGCAGATTTCCTTTGCAAGCTTGCTTGGTTGGCCAAAAAGGGCGTATGCGTTTTTTCCTGAATATATTCAGGAAAAAACGCATATGCCCTTTTTGGCCAAGTGCATCATTGTCGACCTTCTGCCTCTTTTCCTATGCCTTAAATGCAATTCCAGTCTACCTCCTGAAATCGGTTTCCTGCAATTCTGCCCGGCTTTCAAGTCCTCTTGGCAGCCTTACTTCAGTATATTTTTGGATGATAGCTGTCATTTATAACTCTGCAGGTTTGTGAATTACAGTGCCCCTGAGCTCCTTTCTTCAACTCGCTTTCTTGTGAGCTGGCCGCAACACCGCAGGATTGCTTCAGGCCCTAATCTGGTTCCGGCATGGCACGCTGAGCCTTTGGTTAATTCCTCTTCCTGGTGGGAAATGAGAGTTAAATTTTCCCGTCCAGACACCTCCAGCTAGTCTCTCATTGGTTCTCCCTATTCCTGTTCATCTTCCGCGGAATTTGCAAACTGGGCCAAACAGGAGGTTAAAGGCACTGACTCTCCAAGTCGGGAGAGTGTTAGTAAAGCATCTGGAATGTTGCACCCGAGTACCAGGGGACGAGAACTGAGACATATTTCAACACGTCTCCCGATCACACGGTTGATCATACTCTGGGTTCCACATGCATGTTTTAGCTGAAGGAAGAATCCCTTAAACCTGGAGAGTTGAGACCCGTGGAATGGGTACCATGCAATATGACTTCAAAGGGTCTTCATTTGCTCACCAAAACTCTCCAATCCTATCACTGCTGCGTTTTTGCCCCTGTACTCACGATTGATTCACTTTCAGAGACATAGCAATCCATAGGTTTTAAGATACTTACTAGTCAGGTACATTATTAGGCGTTTAATATGGGGTTTTGAGTCCATTTCGTTGAGCAAGGAGTAGCTCTTGTCTATTACATATTTGGCTTAAGGAACTTTATCTGTGCTCATTTCAATCTCTGGTTTTATGCAGCACCCCAACTCACCTTTCCCCTTAAGCAAGCATAAGTTGATTTTCTAAATTTGGGACCATGTTCTGTTTTGAAATTCAGTTCCTGTGTAGCCAAGTTTACATTCCGTGTATTAGTGATATCTTATGATGTTTCTTTTTCTGTGTGACTTATTTCAGTTAGAATCATCATACCTGAATCCACTCATTATGCTGCTATGGGCCTGATGACATAGATGTCATTGCTGAGTGATATTGCATTGTACGTAAGTACCACAACTTCTTTATCCATTTTCCGCTTTATGCGATATTGAACTTGTACCGTAAACGAGTTTCTTGTAAACAGAGCCATCCCAAACTTTGGGGTGGCTGTGTCTTTTTGATTTTAATTTCCCTAAGCTATAGGACCATAAGTGGAAGTGCCCTAGGCTCTGTTGCTTTGTTTTTTAGATGTTTCAGGAAACACCATACACTTCTCCCGAGTGGCTGTTGGCAATTTACATCCCGCCCATCAGCATAACAAGGCTCCCAGTTCTCCATGGCCTGTCCTGCCTTTCTGGATTTTACACTTTTTTCAGATGGCCCTTTTGACGGGGGGGAAGTGAGACTTCATTGTAGTGCAGATTTCCTTTGCAAGCTTGCTTGGTTGGCCAAAAAGGGCGTATGCGTTTTTTCCTGAATATATTCAGGAAAAAACGCATACGCCCTTTTTGGCCAAGTGCATCATTGTCGACCTTCTGCCTCTTTTCCTATGCTTTAAATGCAATTCCAGTCTACCTCCTGAAATCGGTTTCCTGCAATTCTGCCCGGCTTTCAAGTCCTCTTGGCAGCCTTACTTCAGTATATTTTTGGATGATAGCTGTCATTTATAACTCTGCAGGTTTGTGAATTACAGTGCCCCTGAGCTCCTTTCTTCAACTCGCTTTCTTGTGAGCTGGCCGCAACACCGCAGGATTGCTTCAGGCCCTAATCTGGTTCCGGCATGGCACGCTGAGCCTTTGGTTAATTCCTCTTCCTGGTGGGAAATGAGAGTTAAATTTTCCCGTCCAGACACCTCCAGCTAGTCTCTCATTGGTTCTCCCTATTCCTGTTCATCTTCCGCGGAATTTGCAAACTGGGCCAAACAGGAGGTTAAAGGCACTGACTCTCCAAGTCGGGAGAGTGTTAGTAAAGCATCTGGAATGTTGCACCCGAGTACCAGGGGACGAGAACTGAGACATATTTCAACACGTCTCCCGATCACACGGTTGATCATACTCTGGGTTCCACATGCATGTTTTAGCTGAAGGAAGAATCCCTTAAACCTGGAGAGTTGAGACCCGTGGAATGGGTACCATGCAATATGACTTCAAAGGGTCTTCATTTGCTCACCAAAACTCTCCAATCCTATCACTGCTGCGTTTTTGCCCCTGTACTCACGATTGATTCACTTTCAGAGACATAGCAATCCATAGGTTTTAAGATACTTACTAGTCAGGTACATTATTAGGCGTTTAATATGGGGTTTTGAGTCCATTTCGTTGAGCAAGGAGTAGCTCTTGTCTATTACATATTTGGCTTAAGGAACTTTATCTGTACTCATTTCAATCTCTGGTTTTATGCAGCACCCCAACTCACCTTTCCCCTTAAGCAAGCATAAGTTGATTTTCTAAATTTGGGACCATGTTCTGTTTTGAAATTCAGTTCCTGTGTAGCCAAGTTTACATTCCGTGTATTAGTGATATCTTATGATGTTTCTTTTTCTGTGTGACTTATTTCAGTTAGAATCATCATACCTGAATCCACTCATTATGCTGCTATGGGCCTGATGACATAGATGTCATTGCTGAGTGATATTGCATTGTACGTAAGTACCACAACTTCTTTATCCATTTTCCGCTTTATGCGATATTGAACTTGTACCGTAAACGAGTTTCTTGTAAACAGAGCCATCCCAAACTTTGGGGTGGCTGTGTCTTTTTGATTTTAATTTCCCTAAGCTATAGGACCATAAGTGGAAGTGCCCTAGGCTCTGTTGCTTTGTTTTTTAGATGTTTCAGGAAACACCATACACTTCTCCCGAGTGGCTGTTGGCAATTTACATCCCGCCCATCAGCATAACAAGGCTCCCAGTTCTCCATGGCCTGTCCTGCCTTTCTGGATTTTACACTTTTTTCAGATGGCCCTTTTGACGGGGGGGAAGTGAGACTTCATTGTAGTGCAGATTTCCTTTGCAAGCTTGCTTGGTTGGCCAAAAAGGGCGTATGCGTTTTTTCCTGAATATATTCAGGAAAAAACGCATACGCCCTTTTTGGCCAAGTGCATCATTGTCGACCTTCTGCCTCTTTTCCTATGCCTTAAATGCAATTCCAGTCTACCTCCTGAAATCGGTTTCCTGCAATTCTGCCCGGCTTTCAAGTCCTCTTGGCAGCCTTACTTCAGTATATTTTTGGATGATAGCTGTCATTTATAACTCTGCAGGTTTGTGAATTACAGTGTCCCTGAGCTCCTTTCTTCAACTCGCTTTCTTGTGAGCTGGCCGCAACACCGCAGGATTGCTTCAGGCCCTAATCTGGTTCCGGCATGGCACGCTGAGCCTTTGGTTAATTCCTCTTCCTGGTGGGAAATGAGAGTTAAATTTTCCCGTCCAGACACCTCCAGCTAGTCTCTCATTGGTTCTCCCTATTCCTGTTCATCTTCCGCGGAATTTGCAAACTGGGCCAAACAGGAGGTTAAAGGCACTGACTCTCCAAGTCGGGAGAGTGTTAGTAAAGCATCTGGAATGTTGCACCCGAGTACCAGGGGACGAGAACTGAGACATATTGGAACACGTCTCCCGATCACACGGTTGATCATACTCTGGGTTCCACATGCATGTTTTAGCTGAAGGAAGAATCCCTTAAACCTGGAGAGTTGAGACCCGTGGAATGGGTACCATGCAATATGACTTCAAAGGGTCTTCATTTGCTCACCAAAACTCTCCAATCCTATCACTGCTGCGTTTTTGCCCCTGTACTCACGATTGATTCACTTTCAGAGACATAGCAATCCATAGGTTTTAAGATACTTACTAGTCAGGTACATTATTAGGCGTTTAATATGGGGTTTTGAGTCCATTTCGTTGAGCAAGGAGTAGCTCTTGTCTATTACATATTTGGCTTAAGGAACTTTATCTGTGCTCATTTCAATCTCTGGTTTTATGCAGCACCCCAACTCACCTTTCCCCTTAAGCAAGCATAAGTTGGTTTTCTAAATTTGGGACCATGTTCTGTTTTGAAATTCAGTTCCTGTGTAGCCAAGTTTACATTCCGTGTATTAGTGATATCTTATGATGTTTCTTTTTCTGTGTGACTTATTTCAGTTAGAATCATCATACCTGAATCCACTCATTATGCTGCTATGGGCCTGATGACATAGATGTCATTGCTGAGTGATATTGCATTGTACGTAAGTACCACAACTTCTTTATCCATTTTTCGCTTTATGCGATATTGAACTTGTACCGTAAACGAGTTTCTTGTAAACAGAGCCATCCCAAACTTTGGGGTGGCTGTGTCTTTTTGATTTTAATTTCCCTAAGCTATAGGACCATAAGTGGAAGTGCCCTAGGCTCTGTTGCTTTGTTTTTTAGATGTTTCAGGAAACACCATACACTTCTCCCGAGTGGCTGTTGGCAATTTACATCCCGCCCATCAGCATAACAAGGCTCCCAGTTCTCCATGGCCTGTCCTGCCTTTCTGGATTTTACACTTTTTTCAGATGGCCCTTTTGACGGGGAGGAAGTGAGACTTCATTGTAGTGCAGATTTCCTTTGCAAGCTTGCTTGGTTGGCCAAAAAGGGCGTATGCGTTTTTTCCTGAATATATTCAGGAAAAAACGCATACGCCCTTTTTGGCCAAGTGCATCATTGTCGACCTTCTGCCTCTTTTCCTATGCCTTAAATGCAATTCCAGTCTACCTCCTGAAATCGGTTTCCTGCAATTCTGCCCGGCTTTCAAGTCCTCTTGGCAGACTTACTTCAGTATATTTTTGGATGATAGCTGTCATTTATAACTCTGCAGGTTTGTGAATTACAGTGCCCCTGAGCTCCTTTCTTCAACTCGCTTTCTTGTGAGCTGGCCGCAACACCGCAGGATTGCTTCAGGCCCTAATCTGGTTCCGGCATGGCACGCTGAGCCTTTGGTTAATTCCTCTTCCTGGTGGGAAATGAGAGTTAAATTTTCCCGTCCAGACACCTCCAGCTAGTCTCTCATTGGTTCTCCCTATTCCTGTTCATCTTCCGCGGAATTTGCAAACTGGGCCAAACAGGAGGTTAAAGGCACTGACTCTCCAAGTCGGGAGAGTGTTAGTAAAGCATCTGGAATGTTGCACCCGAGTACCAGGGGACGAGAACTGAGACATATTTCAACACGTCTCCCGATCACACGGTTGATCATACTCTGGGTTCCACATGCATGTTTTAGCTGAAGGAAGAATCCCTTAAACCTGGAGAGTTGAGACCCGTGGAATGGGTACCATGCAATATGACTTCAAAGGGTCTTCATTTGCTCACCAAAACTCTCCAATCCTATCACTGCTGCGTTTTTGCCCCTGTACTCACGATTGATTCACTTTCAGAGACATAGCAATCCATAGGTTTTAAGATACTTACTAGTCAGGTACATTATTAGGCGTTTAATATGGGGTTTTGAGTCCATTTCGTTGAGCAAGGAGTAGCTCTTGTCTATTACATATTTGGCTTAAGGAACTTTATCTGTGCTCATTTCAATCTCTGGTTTTATGCAGCACCCCAACTCACCTTTCCCCTTAAGCAAGCATAAGTTGGTTTTCTAAATTTGGGACCATGTTCTGTTTTGAAATTCAGTTCCTGTGTAGCCAAGTTTACATTCCGTGTATTAGTGATATCTTATGATGTTTCTTTTTCTGTGTGACTTATTTCAGTTAGAATCATCATACCTGAATCCACTCATCATGCTGCTATGGGCCTGATGACATAGATGTCATTGCTGAGTGATATTGCATTGTACGTAATTACCACAACTTCTTTATCCATTTTTCCCTTTATGCGATATTGAACTTGTACCGTAAACGAGTTTCTTGTAAACAGAGCCATCCCAAACTTTGGGGTGGCTGTGTCTTTTTGATTTTAATTTCCCTAAGCTATAGGACCATAAGTGGAAGTGCCCTAGGCTCTGTTGCTTTGTTTTTTAGATGTTTCAGGAAACACCATACACTTCTCCCGAGTGGCTGTTGGCAATTTACATCCCGCCCATCAGCATAACAAGGCTCCCAGTTCTCCATGGCCTGTCCTGCCTTTCTGGATTTTACACTTTTTTCAGATGGCCCTTTTGATGGGGGGGAAGTGAGACTTCATTGTAGTGCAGATTTCCTTTGCAAGCTTGCTTGGTTGGCCAAAAAGGGCGTATGCGTTTTTTCCTGAATATATTCAGGAAAAAACGCATACGCCCTTTTTGGCCAAGTGCATCATTGTCGACCTTCTGCCTCTTTTCCTATGCTTTAAATGCAATTCCAGTCTACCTCCTGAAATCGGTTTCCTGCAATTCTGCCCGGCTTTCAAGTCCTCTTGGCAGCCTTACTTCAGTATATTTTTGGATGATAGCTGTCATTTATAACTCTGCAGGTTTGTGAATTACAGTGCCCCTGAGCTCCTTTCTTCAACTCGCTTTCTTGTGAGCTGGCCGCAACACCGCAGGATTGCTTCAGGCCCTAATCTGGTTCCGGCATGGCACGCTGAGCCTTTGGTTAATTCCTCTTCCTGGTGGGAAATGAGAGTTAAATTTTCCCGTCCAGACACCTCCAGCTAGTCTCTCATTGGTTCTCCCTATTCCTGTTCATCTTCCGCGGAATTTGCAAACTGGGCCAAACAGGAGGTTAAAGGCACTGACTCTCCAAGTCGGGAGAGTGTTAGTAAAGCATCTGGAATGTTGCACCCGAGTACCAGGGGACGAGAACTGAGACATATTGGAACACGTCTCCCGATCACACGGTTGATCATACTCTGGGTTCCACATGCATGTTTTAGCTGAAGGAAGAATCCCTTAAACCTGGAGAGTTGAGACCCGTGGAATGGGTACCATGCAATATGACTTCAAAGGGTCTTCATTTGCTCACCAAAACTCTCCAATCCTATCACTGCTGCGTTTTTGCCCCTGTACTCACGATTGATTCACTTTCAGAGACATAGCAATCCATAGGTTTTAAGATACTTACTAGTCAGGTACATTATTAGGCATTTAATATGGTGTTTTGAGTCCATTTCTTTGAGCAAGGAGTAGCTCTTGTCTATTACATATTTGGCTTAAGGAACTTTATCTGTGCTCATTTCAATCTCTGGTTTTATGCAGCACCCCAACTCACCTTTCCTCTTAAGCAAGCATAAGTTGATTTTCTAAATTTGGGACCATGTTCTGTTTTGAAATTCAGTTCCTGTGTAGCCAAGTTTACATTCCGTGTATTAGTGATATCTTATGATGTTTCTTTTTCTGTGTGACTTATTTCAGTTAGAATCATCATACCTGAATCCACTCATTATGCTGCTATGGGCCTGATGACATAGATGTCATTGCTGAGTGATATTGCATTGTACGTAAGTACCACAACTTCTTTATCCATTTTTCGCTTTATGCGATATTGAACTTGTACCGTAAACGAGTTTCTTGTAAACAGAGCCATCCCAAACTTTGGGGTGGCTGTGTCTTTTTGATTTTAATTTCCCTAAGCTATAGGACCATAAGTGGAAGTGCCCTAGGCTCTGTTGCTTTGTTTTTTAGATGTTTCAGGAAACACCATACACTTCTCCCGAGTGGCTGTTGGCAATTTACATCCCGCCCATCAGCATAACAAGGCTCCCAGTTCTCCATGGCCTGTCCTGCCTTTCTGGATTTTACACTTTTTTCAGATGGCCCTTTTGACGGGGGGGAAGTGAGACTTCATTGTAGTGCAGATTTCCTTTGCAAGCTTGCTTGGTTGGCCAAAAAGGGCGTATGCGTTTTTTCCTGAATATATTCAGGAAAAAACGCATACGCCCTTTTTGGCCAAGTGCATCATTGTCGACCTTCTGCCTCTTTTCCTATGCTTTAAATGCAATTCCAGTCTACCTCCTGAAATCGGTTTCCTGCAATTCTGCCCCGCTTTCAAGTCCTCTTGGCAGCCTTACTTCAGTATATTTTTGGATGATAGCTGTCATTTATAACTCTGCAGGTTTGTGAATTACAGTGCCCCTGAGCTCCTTTCTTCAACTCGCTTTCTTGTGAGCTGGCCGCAACACCGCAGGATTGCTTCAGGCCCTAATCTGGTTCCGGCATGGCACGCTGAGCCTTTGGTTAATTCCTCTTCCTGGTGGGAAATGAGAGTTAAATTTTCCCGTCCAGACATCTCCAGCTAGTCTCTCATTGGTTCTCCCTATTCCTGTTCATCTTCCGCGGAATTTGCAAACTGGGCCAAACAGGAGGTTAAAGGCACTGACTCTCCAAGTCGGGAGAGTGTTAGTAAAGCATCTGGATTGTTGCACCCGAGTACCAGGGGACGAGAACTGAGACATATTTCAACACGTCTCCCGATCACACGGTTGATCATACTCTGGGTTCCACATGCATGTTTTAGCTGAAGGAAGAATCCCTTAAACCTGGAGAGTTGAGACCCGTGGAATGGGTACCATGCAATATGACTTCAAAGGGTCTTCATTTGCTCACCAAAACTCTCCAATCCTATCACTGCTGCGTTTTTGCCCCTGTACTCACGATTGATTCACTTTCAGAGACATAGCAATCCATAGGTTTTAAGATACTTACTAGTCAGTTACATTATTAGGCGTTTAATATGGGGTTTTGAGTCCATTTCGTTGAGCAAGGAGTAGCTCTTGTCTATTACATATTTGGCTTAAGGAACTTTATCTGTGCTCATTTCAATCTCTGGTTTTATGCAGCACCCCAACTCACCTTTCCCCTTAAGCAAGCATAAGTTGGTTTTCTAAATTTGGGACCATGTTCTGTTTTGAAATTCAGTTCCTGTGTAGCCAAGTTTACATTCCGTGTATTAGTGATATCTTATGATGTTTCTTTTTCTGTGTGACTTATTTCAGTTAGAATCATCATACCTGAATCCACTCATCATGCTGCTATGGGCCTGATGACATAGATGTCATTGCTGAGTGATATTGCATTGTACGTAAGTACCACAACTTCTTTATCCATTTTTCGCTTTATGCGATATTGAACTTGTACCGTAAACGAGTTTCTTGTAAACAGAGCCATCCCAAACTTTGGGGTGGCTGTGTCTTTTTGATTTTAATTTCCCTAAGCTATAGGACCATAAGTGGAAGTGCCCTAGGCTCTGTTGCTTTGTTTTTTAGATGTTTCAGGAAGCACCATACACTTCTCCCGAGTGGCTGTTGGCAATTTACATCCCGCCCATCAGCATAACAAGGCTCCCAGTTCTCCATGGCCTGTCCTGCCTTTCTGGATTTTACACTTTTTTCAGATGGCCCTTTTGACGGGGGGGAAGTGAGACTTCATTGTAGTGCAGATTTCCTTTGCAAGCTTGCTTGGTTGGCCAAAAAGGGCGTATGCGTTTTTTCCTGAATATATTCAGGAAAAAACGCATACGCCCTTTTTGGCCAAGTGCATCATTGTCGACCTTCTGCCTCTTTTCCTATGCTTTAAATGCAATTCCAGTCAACCTCCTGAAATCGGTTTCCTGCAATTCTGCCCGGCTTTCAAGTCCTCTTGGCAGCCTTACTTCAGTATATTTTTGGATGATAGCTGTCATTTATAACTCTGCAGGTTTGTGAATTACAGTGCCCCTGAGCTCCTTTCTTCAACTCGCTTTCTTGTGAGCTGGCCGCAACACCGCAGGATTGCTTCAGGCCCTAATCTGGTTCCGGCATGGCACGCTGAGCCTTTGGTTAATTCCTCTTCCTGGTGGGAAATGAGAGTTAAATTTTCCCGTCCAGACACCTCCAGCTAGTCTCTCATTGGTTCTCCCTATTCCTGTTCATCTTCCGCGGAATTTGCAAACTGGGCCAAACAGGAGGTTAAAGGCACTGACTCTCCAAGTCGGGAGAGTGTTAGTAAAGCATCTGGATTGTTGCACCCGAGTACCAGGGGACGAGAACTGAGACATATTTCAACACGTCTCCCGATCACACGGTTGATCATACTCTGGGTTCCACATGCATGTTTTAGCTGAAGGAAGAATCCCTTAAACCTGGAGAGTTGAGACCCGTGGAATGGGTACCATGCAATATGACTTCAAAGGGTCTTCATTTGCTCACCAAAACTCTCCAATCCTATCACTGCTGCGTTTTTGCCCCTGTACTCACGATTGATTCACTTTCAGAGACATAGCAATCCATAGGTTTTAAGATACTTACTAGTCAGGTACATTATTAGGCGTTTAATATGGGGTTTTGAGTCCATTTCGTTGAGCAAGGAGTAGCTCTTGTCTATTACATATTTGGCTTAAGGAACTTTATCTGTGCTCATTTCAATCTCTGGTTTTATGCAGCACCCCAACTCACCTTTCCCCTTAAGCAAGCATAAGTTGATTTTCTAAATTTGGGACCATGTTCTGTTTTGAAATTCAGTTCCTGTGTAGCCAAGTTTACATTCCGTGTATTAGTGATATCTTATGATGTTTCTTTTTCTGTGTGACTTATTTCAGTTAGAATCATCATACCTGAATCCACTCATTATGCTGCTATGGGCCTGATGACATAGATGTCATTGCTGAGTGATATTGCATTGTACGTAATTACCACAACTTCTTTATCCATTTTTCGCTTTATGCGATATTGAACTTGTACCGTAAACGAGTTTCTTGTAAACAGAGCCATCCCAAACTTTGGGGTGGCTGTGTCTTTTTGATTTTAATTTCCCTAAGCTATAGGACCATAAGTGGAAGTGCCCTAGGCTCTGTTGCTTTGTTTTTTAGATGTTTCAGGAAACACCATACACTTCTCCCGAGTGGCTGTTGGCAATTTACATCCCGCCCATCAGCATAACAAGGCTCCCAGTTCTCCATGGCCTGTCCTGCCTTTCTGGATTTTACACTTTTTTCAGATGGCCCTTTTGACGGGGGGAAGTGAGACTTCATTGTAGTGCAGATTTCCTTTGCAAGCTTGCTTGGTTGGCCAAAAAGGGCGTATGCGTTTTTTCCTGAATATATTCAGGAAAAAACGCATACGTCCTTTTTGGCCAAGTGCATCATTGTCGACCTTCTGCCTCTTTTCCTATGCTTTAAATGCAATTCCAGTCTACCTCCTGAAATCGGTTTCCTGCAATTCTGCCCGGCTTTCAAGTCCTCTTGGCAGCCTTACTTCAGTATATTTTTGGATGATAGCTGTCATTTATAACTCTGCAGGTTTGTGAATTACAGTGCCCCTGAGCTCCTTTCTTCAACTCGCTTTCTTGTGAGCTGGCCGCAACACCGCAGGATTGCTTCAGGCCCTAATCTGGTTCCGGCATGGCACGCTGAGCCTTTGGTTAATTCCTCTTCCTGGTGGGAAATGAGAGTTAAATTTTCCCGTCCAGACACCTCCAGCTAGTCTCTCATTGGTTCTCCCTATTCCTGTTCATCTTCCGCGGAATTTGCAAACTGGGCCAAACAGGAGGTTAAAGGCACTGACTCTCCAAGTCGGGAGAGTGTTAGTAAAGCATCTGGATTGTTGCACCCGAGTACCAGGGGACGAGAACTGAGACATATTTCAACACGTCTCCCGATCACACGGTTGATCATACTCTGGGTTCCACATGCATGTTTTAGCTGAAGGAAGAATCCCTTAAACCTGGAGAGTTGAGACCCGTGGAATGGGTACCATGCAATATGACTTCAAAGGGTCTTCATTTGCTCACCAAAACTCTCCAATCCTATCACTGCTGCGTTTTTGCCCCTGTACTCACGATTGATTCACTTTCAGAGACATAGCAATCCATAGGTTTTAAGATACTTACTAGTCAGGTACATTATTAGGCGTTTAATATGGGGTTTTGAGTCCATTTCGTTGAGCAAGGAGTAGCTCTTGTCTATTACATATTTGGCTTAAGGAACTTTATCTGTGCTCATTTCAATCTCTGGTTTTATGCAGCACCCCAACTCACCTTTCCCCTTAAGCAAGCATAAGTTGGTTTTCTAAATTTGGGACCATGTTCTGTTTTGAAATTCAGTTCCTGTGTAGCCAAGTTTACATTCCGTGTATTAGTGATATCTTATGATGTTTCTTTTTCTGTGTGACTTATTTCAGTTAGAATCATCATACCTGAATCCACTCATTATGCTGCTATGGGCCTGATGACATAGATGTCATTGCTGAGTGATATTGCATTGTACGTAAGTACCACAACTTCTTTATCCATTTTTCGCTTTATGCGATATTGAACTTGTACCGTAAACGAGTTTCTTGTAAACAGAGCCATCCCAAACTTTGGGGTGGCTGTGTCTTTTTGATTTTAATTTCCCTAAGCTATAGGACCATAAGTGGAAGTGCCCTAGGCTCTGTTGCTTTGTTTTTTAGATGTTTCAGGAAACACCATACACTTCTCCCGAGTGGCTGTTGGCAATTTACATCCCGCCCATCAGCATAACAAGGCTCCCAGTTCTCCATGGCCTGTCCTGCCTTTCTGGATTTTACACTTTTTTCAGATGGCCCTTTTGACGGGGGGGGAAGTGAGACTTCATTGTAGTGCAGATTTCCTTTGCAAGCTTGCTTGGTTGGCCAAAAAGGGCGTATGCGTTTTTTCCTGAATATATTCAGGAAAAAACGCATACGCCCTTTTTGGCCAAGTGCATCATTGTCGACCTTCTGCCTCTTTTCCTATGCTTTAAATGCAATTCCAGTCTACCTCCTGAAATCGGTTTCCTGCAATTCTGCCCCGCTTTCAAGTCCTCTTGGCAGCCTTACTTCAGTATATTTTTGGATGATAGCTGTCATTTATAACTCTGCAGGTTTGTGAATTACAGTGCCCCTGAGCTCCTTTCTTCAACTCGCTTTCTTGTGAGCTGGCCGCAACACCGCAGGATTGCTTCAGGCCCTAATCTGGTTCCGGCATGGCACGCTGAGCCTTTGGTTAATTCCTCTTCCTGGTGGGAAATGAGAGTTAAATTTTCCCGTCCAGACATCTCCAGCTAGTCTCTCATTGGTTCTCCCTATTCCTGTTCATCTTCCGCGGAATTTGCAAACTGGGCCAAACAGGAGGTTAAAGGCACTGACTCTCCAAGTCGGGAGAGTGTTAGTAAAGCATCTGGATTGTTGCACCCGAGTACCAGGGGACGAGAACTGAGACATATTTCAACACGTCTCCCGATCACACGGTTGATCATACTCTGGGTTCCACATGCATGTTTTAGCTGAAGGAAGAATCCCTTAAACCTGGAGAGTTGAGACCCGTGGAATGGGTACCATGCAATATGACTTCAAAGGGTCTTCATTTGCTCACCAAAACTCTCCAATCCTATCACTGCTGCGTTTTTGCCCCTGTACTCACGATTGATTCACTTTCAGAGACATAGCAATCCATAGGTTTTAAGATACTTACTAGTCAGGTACATTATTAGGCGTTTAATATGGGGTTTTGAGTCCATTTCGTTGAGCAAGGAGTAGCTCTTGTCTATTACATATTTGGCTTAAGGAACTTTATCTGTGCTCATTTCAATCTCTGGTTTTATGCAGCACCCCAACTCACCTTTCCCCTTAAGCAAGCATAAGTTGATTTTCTAAATTTGGGACCATGTTCTGCTTTGAAATTCAGTTCCTGTGTAGCCAAGTTTACATTCCGTGTATTAGTGATATCTTATGATGTTTCTTTTTCTGTGTGACTTATTTCAGTTAGAATCATCATACCTGAATCCACTCATTATGCTGCTATGGGCCTGATGACATAGATGTCATTGCTGAGTGATATTGCATTGTACGTAAGTACCACAACTTCTTTATCCATTTTTCGCTTTATGCGATATTGAACTTGTACCGTAAACGAGTTTCTTGTAAACAGAGCCATCCCAAACTTTGGGGTGGCTGTGTCTTTTTGATTTTAATTTCCCTAAGCTATAGGACCATAAGTGGAAGTGCCCTAGGCTCTGTTGCTTTGTTTTTTAGATGTTTCAGGAAACACCATACACTTCTCCCGAGTGGCTGTTGGCAATTTACATCCCGCCCATCAGCATAACAAGGCTCCCAGTTCTCCATGGCCTGTCCTGCCTTTCTGGATTTTACACTTTTTTCAGGTGGCCCTTTTGACGGGGGGGGGGGGAGTGAGACTTCATTGTAGTGCAGATTTCCTTTGCAAGCTTGCTTGGTTGGCCAAAAAGGGCGTATGCGTTTTTTCCTGAATATATTCAGGAAAAAACGCATACGCCCTTTTTGGCCAAGTGCATCATTGTCGACCTTCTGCCTCTTTTCCTATGCTTTAAATGCAATTCCAGTCAACCTCCTGAAATCGGTTTCCTGCAATTCTGCCCGGCTTTCAAGTCCTCTTGGCAGCCTTACTTCAGTATATTTTTGGATGATAGCTGTCATTTATAACTCTGCAGGTTTGTGAATTACAGTGCCCCTGAGCTCCTTTCTTCAACTCGCTTTCTTGTGAGCTGGCCGCAACACCGCAGGATTGCTTCAGGCCCTAATCTGGTTCTGGCACGGCACGCTGAGCCTTTGCTTAATTCCTCTTCCTGGTGGGAAATGAGAGTTAAATTTTCCCGTCCAGACACCTCCAGCTAGTCTCTCATTGGTTCTCCCTATTCCTGTTCATCTTCCGCGGAATTTGCAAACTGGGCCAAACAGGAGGTTAAAGGCACTGACTCTCCAAGTCGGGAGAGTGTTAGTAAAGCATCTGGAATGTTGCACCCGAGTACCAGGGGACAAGAAATGAGACATATTTCAACACGTCTCCCGATCACACGGTTGATCATACTCTGGGTTCCACATGCATGTTTTAGCTGAAGGAAGAATCCCTTAAACCTGGAGAGTTGAGACCCGTGGAATGGGTACCATGCAATATGACTTCAAAGGGTCTTCATTTGCTCACCAAAACTCTCCAATCCTATCACTGCTGCGTTTTTGCCCCTGTACTCCCGATTGATTCACTTTCAGAGACATAGCAATCCATAGGTTTTAAGATACTTACTAGTCAGGTACATTATTAGGCGTTTAATATGGGGTTTTGAGTCCATTTCGTTGAGCAAGGAGTAGCTCTTGTCTATTACATATTTGGCTTAAGGAACTTTATCTGTGCTCATTTCAATCTCTGGTTTTATGCAGCACCCCAACTCACCTTTCCCCTTAAGCAAGCATAAGTTGGTTTTCTAAATTTGGGACCATGTTCTGTTTTGAAATTCAGTTCCTGTGTAGGCAAGTTTACATTCCGTGTATTAGTGATATCTTATGATGTTTCTTTTTCTGTGTGACTTATTTCAGTTAGAATCATCATACCTGAATCCACTCATTATGCTGCTATGGGCCTGATGACATAGATGTCATTGCTGAGTGATATTGCATTGTACGTAATTACCACAACTTCTTTATCCATTTTTCGCTTTATGCGATATTGAACTTGCACCGTAAACGAGTTTCTTGTAAACAGAGCCATCCCAAACTTTGGGGTGGCTGTGTCTTTTTGATTTTAATTTCCCTAAGCTATAGGACCATAAGTGGAAGTGCCCTAGGCTCTGTTGCTTTGTTTTTTAGATGTTTCAGGAAACACCATACACTTCTCCCGAGTGGCTGTTGGCAATTTACATCCCGCCCATCAGCATAACAAGGCTCCCAGTTCTCCATGGCCTGTCCTGCCTTTCTGGATTTTACACTTTTTTCAGATGGCCCTTTTGACGGGGGGAAGTGAGACTTCATTGTAGTGCAGATTTCCTTTGCAATCTTGCTTGGTTGGCCAAAAAGGGCGTATGCGTTTTTTCCTGAATATATTCAGGAAAAAACGCATACGCCCTTTTTGGCCAAGTGCATCATTGTCGACCTTCTGCCTCTTTTCCTATGCTTTAAATGCAATTCCAGTCTACCTCCTGAAATCGGTTTCCTGCAATTCTGCCCGGCTTTCAAGTCCTCTTGGCAGCCTTACTTCAGTATATTTTTGGATGATAGCTGTCATTTATAACTCTGCAGGTTTGTGAATTACAGTGCCCCTGAGCTCCTTTCTTCAACTCGCTTTCTTGTGAGCTGGCCGCAACACCGCAGGATTGCTTCAGGCCCTAATCTGGTTCCGGCATGGCACGCTGAGCCTTTGGTTAATTCCTCTTCCTGGTGGGAAATGAGAGTTAAATTTTCCCGTCCAGACACCTCCAGCTAGTCTCTCATTGGTTCTCCCTATTCCTGTTCATCTTCCGCGGAATTTGCAAACTGGGCCAAACAGGAGGTTAAAGGCACTGACTCTCCAAGTCGGGAGAGTGTTAGTAAAGCATCTGGAATGTTGCACCCGAGTACCAGGGGACGAGAACTGAGACATATTTCAACACGTCTCCCGATCACACGGTTGATCATACTCTGGGTTCCACATGCATGTTTTAGCTGAAGGAAGAATCCCTTAAACCTGGAGAGTTGAGACCCGTGGAATGGGTACCATGCAATATGACTTCAAAGGGTCTTCATTTGCTCACCAAAACTCTCCAATCCTATCACTGCTGCGTTTTTGCCCCTGTACTCACGATTGATTCACTTTCAGAGACATAGCAATCCATAGGTTTTAAGATACTTACTAGTCAGGTACATTATTAGGCGTTTAATATGGGGTTTTGAGTCCATTTCGTTGAGCAAGGAGTAGCTCTTGTCTATTACATATTTGGCTTAAGGAACTTTATCTGTGCTCATTTCAATCTCTGGTTTTATGCAGCACCCCAACTCACCTTTCCCCTTAAGCAAGCATAAGTTGATTTTCTAAATTTGGGACCATGTTCTGCTTTGAAATTCAGTTCCTGTGTAGCCAAGTTTACATTCCGTGTATTAGTGATATCTTATGATGTTTCTTTTTCTGTGTGACTTATTTCAGTTAGAATCATCATACCTGAATCCACTCATTATGCTGCTATGGGCCTGATGACATAGATGTCATTGCTGAGTGATATTGCATTGTACGTAAGTACCACAACTTCTTTATCCATTTTTCGCTTTATGCGATATTGAACTTGTACCGTAAACGAGTTTCTTGTAAACAGAGCCATCCCAAACTTTGGGGTGGCTGTGTCTTTTTGATTTTAATTTCCCTAAGCTATAGGACCATAAGTGGAAGTGCCCTAGGCTCTGTTGCTTTGTTTTTTAGATGTTTCAGGAAACACCATACACTTCTCCCGAGTGGCTGTTGGCAATTTACATCCCGCCCATCAGCATAACAAGGCTCCCAGTTCTCCATGGCCTGTCCTGCCTTTCTGGATTTTACACTTTTTTCAGGTGGCCCTTTTGACGGGGGGGGGGGGGGGAGTGAGACTTCATTGTAGTGCAGATTTCCTTTGCAAGCTTGCTTGGTTGGCCAAAAAGGGCGTATGCGTTTTTTCCTGAATATATTCAGGAAAAAACGCATACGCCCTTTTTGGCCAAGTGCATCATTGTCGACCTTCTGCCTCTTTTCCTATGCTTTAAATGCAATTCCAGTCAACCTCCTGAAATCGGTTTCCTGCAATTCTGCCCGGCTTTCAAGTCCTCTTGGCAGCCTTACTTCAGTATATTTTTGGATGATAGCTGTCATTTATAACTCTGCAGGTTTGTGAATTACAGTGCCCCTGAGCTCCTTTCTTCAACTCGCTTTCTTGTGAGCTGGCCGCAACACCGCAGGATTGCTTCAGGCCCTAATCTGGTTCTGGCACGGCACGCTGAGCCTTTGCTTAATTCCTCTTCCTGGTGGGAAATGAGAGTTAAATTTTCCCGTCCAGACACCTCCAGCTAGTCTCTCATTGGTTCTCCCTATTCCTGTTCATCTTCCGCGGAATTTGCAAACTGGGCCAAACAGGAGGTTAAAGGCACTGACTCTCCAAGTCGGGAGAGTGTTAGTAAAGCATCTGGAATGTTGCACCCGAGTACCAGGGGACAAGAAATGAGACATATTTCAACACGTCTCCCGATCACACGGTTGATCATACTCTGGGTTCCACATGCATGTTTTAGCTGAAGGAAGAATCCCTTAAACCTGGAGAGTTGAGACCCGTGGAATGGGTACCATGCAATATGACTTCAAAGGGTCTTCATTTGCTCACCAAAACTCTCCAATCCTATCACTGCTGCGTTTTTGCCCCTGTACTCCCGATTGATTCACTTTCAGAGACATAGCAATCCATAGGTTTTAAGATACTTACTAGTCAGGTACATTATTAGGCGTTTAATATGGGGTTTTGAGTCCATTTCGTTGAGCAAGGAGTAGCTCTTGTCTATTACATATTTGGCTTAAGGAACTTTATCTGTGCTCATTTCAATCTCTGGTTTTATGCAGCACCCCAACTCACCTTTCCCCTTAAGCAAGCATAAGTTGGTTTTCTAAATTTGGGACCATGTTCTGTTTTGAAATTCAGTTCCTGTGTAGCCAAGTTTACATTCCGTGTATTAGTGATATCTTATGATGTTTCTTTTTCTGTGTGACTTATTTCAGTTAGAATCATCATACCTGAATCCACTCATTATGCTGCTATGGGCCTGATGACATAGATGTCATTGCTGAGTGATATTGCATTGTACGTAATTACCACAACTTCTTTATCCATTTTTCGCTTTATGCGATATTGAACTTGCACCGTAAACGAGTTTCTTGTAAACAGAGCCATCCCAAACTTTGGGGTGGCTGTGTCTTTTTGATTTTAATTTCCCTAAGCTATAGGACCATAAGTGGAAGTGCCCTAGGCTCTGTTGCTTTGTTTTTTAGATGTTTCAGGAAACACCATACACTTCTCCCGAGTGGCTGTTGGCAATTTACATCCCGCCCATCAGCATAACAAGGCTCCCAGTTCTCCATGGCCTGTCCTGCCTTTCTGGATTTTACACTTTTTTCAGATGGCCCTTTTGACGGGGGGAAGTGAGACTTCATTGTAGTGCAGATTTCCTTTGCAAGCTTGCTTGGTTGGCCAAAAAGGGCGTATGCGTTTTTTCCTGAATATATTCAGGAAAAAACGCATACGCCCTTTTTGGCCAAGTGCATCATTGTCGACCTTCTGCCTCTTTTCCTATGCTTTAAATGCAATTCCAGTCTACCTCCTGAAATCGGTTTCCTGCAATTCTGCCCGGCTTTCAAGTCCTCTTGGCAGCCTTACTTCAGTATATTTTTGGATGATAGCTGTCATTTATAACTCTGCAGGTTTGTGAATTACAGTGCCCCTGAGCTCCTTTCTTCAACTCGCTTTCTTGTGAGCTGGCCGCAACACCGCAGGATTGCTTCAGGCCCTAATCTGGTTCCGGCATGGCACGCTGAGCCTTTGGTTAATTCCTCTTCCTGGTGGGAAATGAGAGTTAAATTTTCCCGTCCAGACACCTCCAGCTAGTCTCTCATTGGTTCTCCCTATTCCTGTTCATCTTCCGCGGAATTTGCAAACTGGGCCAAACAGGAGGTTAAAGGCACTGACTCTCCAAGTCGGGAGAGTGTTAGTAAAGCATCTGGAATGTTGCACCCGAGTACCAGGGGACGAGAACTGAGACATATTTCAACACGTCTCCCGATCACACGGTTGATCATACTCTGGGTTCCACATGCATGTTTTAGCTGAAGGAAGAATCCCTTAAACCTGGAGAGTTGAGACCCGTGGAATGGGTACCATGCAATATGACTTCAAAGGGTCTTCATTTGCTCACCAAAATTCTCCAATCCTATCACTGCTGCGTTTTTGCCCCTGTACTCACGATTGATTCACTTTCAGAGACATAGCAATCCATAGGTTTTAAGATACTTACTAGTCAGGTACATTATTAGGCGTTTCATATGGGGTTTTGAGTCCATTTCGTTGAGCAAGGAGTAGCTCTTGTCTATTACATATTTGGCTTAAGGAACTTTATCTGTGCTCATTTCAATCTCTGGTTTTATGCAGCACCCCAACTCACCTTTCCCCTTAAGCAAGCATAAGTTGATTTTCTAAATTTGGGACCATGTTCTGTTTTGAAATTCAGTTCCTGTGTAGCCAAGTTTACATTCCGTGTATTAGTGATATCTTATGATGTTTCTTTTTCTGTGTGACTTATTTCAGTTAGAATCATCATACCTGAATCCACTCATTATGCTGCTATGGGCCTGATGACATAGATGTCATTGCTGAGTGATATTGCATTGTACGTAAGTACCACAACTTCTTTATCCATTTTTCGCTTTATGCGATATTGAACTTGTACCGTAAACGAGTTTCTTGTAAACAGAGCCATCCCAAACTTTGGGGTGGCTGTGTCTTTTTTATTTTAATTTCCCTAAGCTATAGGACCATAAGTGGAAGTGCCCTAGGCTCTGTTGCTTTGTTTTTTAGATGTTTCAGGAAACACCATACACTTCTCCCGAGTGGCTGTTGGCAATTTACATCCCGCCCATCAGCATAACAAGGCTCCCCGTTCTCCATGGCCTGTCCTGCCTTTCTGGATTTTACACTTTTTTCAGATGGCCCTTTTGACGGGGGGGGAAGTGAGACTTCATTGTAGTGCAGATTTCCTTTGCAAGCTTGCTTGGTTGGCCAAAAAGGGCGTATGCGTTTTTTCCTGAATATATTCAGGAAAAAACGCATACGCCCTTTTTGGCCAAGTGCATCATTGTCGACCTTCTGCCTCTTTTCCTATGCTTTAAATGCAATTCCAGTCAACCTCCTGAAATCGGTTTCCTGCAATTCTGCCCGGCTTTCAAGTCCTCTTGGCAGCCTTACTTCAGTATATTTTTGGATGATAGCTGTCATTTATAACTCTGCAGGTTTGTGAATTACAGTGCCCCTGAGCTCCTTTCTTCAACTCGCTTTCTTGTGAGCTGGCCGCAACACCGCAGGATTGCTTCAGGCCCTAATCTGGTTCTGGCACGGCACGCTGAGCCTTTGCTTAATTCCTCTTCCTGGTGGGAAATGAGAGTTAAATTTTCCCGTCCAGACACCTCCAGCTAGTCTCTCATTGGTTCTCCCTATTCCTGTTCATCTTCCGCGGAATTTGCAAACTGGGCCAAACAGGAGGTTAAAGGCACTGACTCTCCAAGTCGGGAGAGTGTTAGTAAAGCATCTGGAATGTTGCACCCGAGTACCAGGGGACAAGAACTGAGACATATTTCAACACGTCTCCCGATCACACGGTTGATCATACTCTGGGTTCCACATGCATGTTTTAGCTGAAGGAAGAATCCCTTAAACCTGGAGAGTTGAGACCCGTGGAATGGGTACCATGCAATATGACTTCAAAGGGTCTTCATTTGCTCACCAAAACTCTCCAATCCTATCACTGCTGCGTTTTTGCCCCTGTACTCCCGATTGATTCACTTTCAGAGACATAGCAATCCATAGGTTTTAAGATACTTACTAGTCAGGTACATTATTAGGCGTTTAATATGGGGTTTTGAGTCCATTTCGTTGAGCAAGGAGTAGCTCTTGTCGATTACATATTTGGCTTAAGGAACTTTATCTGTGCTCATTTCAATCTCTGGTTTTATGCAGCACCCCAACTCACCTTTCCCCTTAAGCAAGCATAAGTTGGTTTTCTAAATTTGGGACCATGTTCTGTTTTGAAATTCAGTTCCTGTGTAGCCAAGTTTACATTCCGTGTATTAGTGATATCTTATGATGTTTCTTTTTCTGTGTGACTTATTTCAGTTAGAATCATCATACCTGAATCCACTCATTATGCTGCTATGGGCCTGATGACATAGATGTCATTGCTGAGTGATATTGCATTGTACGTAATTACCACAACTTCTTTATCCATTTTTCGCTTTATGCGATATTGAACTTGCACCGTAAACGAGTTTCTTGTAAACAGAGCCATCCCAAACTTTGGGGTGGCTGTGTCTTTTTGATTTTAATTTCCCTAAGCTATAGGACCATAAGTGGAAGTGCCCTAGGCTCTGTTGCTTTGTTTTTTAGATGTTTCAGGAAACACCATACACTTCTCCCGAGTGGCTGTTGGCAATTTACATCCCGCCCATCAGCATAACAAGGCTCCCAGTTCTCCATGGCCTGTCCTGCCTTTCTGGATTTTACACTTTTTTCAGATGGCCCTTTTGACGGGGGGAAGTGAGACTTCATTGTAGTGCAGATTTCCTTTGCAAGCTTGCTTGGTTGGCCAAAAAGGGCGTATGCGTTTTTTCCTGAATATATTCAGGAAAAAACGCATACGCCCTTTTTGGCCAAGTGCATCATTGTCGACCTTCTGCCTCTTTTCCTATGCTTTAAATGCAATTCCAGTCTACCTCCTGAAATCGGTTTCCTGCAATTCTGCCCGGCTTTCAAGTCCTCTTGGCAGCCTTACTTCAGTATATTTTTGGATGATAGCTGTCATTTATAACTCTGCAGGTTTGTGAATTACAGTGCCCCTGAGCTCCTTTCTTCAACTCGCTTTCTTGTGAGCTGGCCGCAACACCGCAGGATTGCTTCAGGCCCTAATCTGGTTCTGGCACGGCACGCTGAGCCTTTGCTTAATTCCTCTTCCTGGTGGGAAATGAGAGTTAAATTTTCCCGTCCAGACACCTCCAGCTAGTCTCTCATTGGTTCTCCCTATTCCTGTTCATCTTCCGCGGAATTTGCAAACTGGGCCAAACAGGAGGTTAAAGGCACTGACTCTCCAAGTCGGGAGAGTGTTAGTAAAGCATCTGGAATGTTGCACCCGAGTACCAGGGGACAAGAACTGAGACATATTTCAACACGTCTCCCGATCACACTGTTGATCATACTCTGGGTTCCACATGCATGTTTTAGCTGAAGGAAGAATCCCTTAAACCTGGAGAGTTGAGACCCGTGGAATGGGTACCATGCAATATGACTTCAAAGGGTCTTCATTTGCTCACCAAAACTCTCCAATCCTATCACTGCTGCGTTTTTGCCCCTGTACTCCCGATTGATTCACTTTCAGAGACATAGCAATCCATAGGTTTTAAGATACTTACTAGTCAGGTACATTATTAGGCGTTTAATATGGGGTTTTGAGTCCATTTCGTTGAGCAAGGAGTAGCTCTTGTCTATTACATATTTGGCTTAAGGAACTTTATCTGTGCTCATTTCAATCTCTGGTTTTATGCAGCACCCCAACTCACCTTTCCCCTTAAGCAAGCATAAGTTGATTTTCTAAATTTGGGACCATGTTCTGTTTTGAAATTCAGTTCCTGTGTAGCCAAGTTTACATTCCGTGTATTAGTGATATCTTATGATGTTTCTTTTTCTGTGTGACTTATTTCAGTTAGAATCATCATACCTGAATCCACTCATTATGCTGCTATGGGCCTGATGACATAGATGTCATTGCTGAGTGATATTGCATTGTACGTAAGTACCACAACTTCTTTATCCATTTTTCGCTTTATGCGATATTGAACTTGTACCGTAAACGAGTTTCTTGTAAACAGAGCCATCCCAAACTTTGGGGTGGCTGTGTCTTTTTGATTTTAATTTCCCTAAGCTATAGGACCATAAGTGGAAGTGCCCTAGGCTCTGTTGCTTTGTTTTTTAGATGTTTCAGGAAACACCATACACTTCTCCCGAGTGGCTGTTGGCAATTTACATCCCGCCCATCAGCATAACAAGGCTCCCCGTTCTCCATGGCCTGTCCTGCCTTTCTGGATTTTACACTTTTTTCAGATGGCCCTTTTGACGGGGGGGGGGAAGTGAGACTTCATTGTAGTGCAGATTTCCTTTGCAAGCTTGCTTGGTTGGCCAAAAAGGGCGTATGCGTTTTTTCCTGAATATATTCAGGAAAAAACGCATACGCCCTTTTTGGCCAAGTGCATCATTGTCGACCTTCTGCCTCTTTTCCTATGCTTTAAATGCAATTCCAGTCAACCTCCTGAAATCGGTTTCCTGCAATTCTGCCCGGCTTTCAAGTCCTCTTGGCAGCCTTACTTCAGTATATTTTTGGATGATAGCTGTCATTTATAACTCTGCAGGTTTGTGAATTACAGTGCCCCTGAGCTCCTTTCTTCAACTCGCTTTCTTGTGAGCTGGCCGCAACACCGCAGGATTGCTTCAGGCCCTAATCTGGTTCTGGCACGGCACGCTGAGCCTTTGCTTAATTCCTCTTCCTGGTGGGAAATGAGAGTTAAATTTTCCCGTCCAGACACCTCCAGCTAGTCTCTCATTGGTTCTCCCTATTCCTGTTCATCTTCCGCGGAATTTGCAAACTGGGCCAAACAGGAGGTTAAAGGCACTGACTCTCCAAGTCGGGAGAGTGTTAGTAAAGCATCTGGAATGTTGCACCCGAGTACCAGGGGACAAGAACTGAGACATATTTCAACACGTCTCCCGATCACACGGTTGATCATACTCTGGGTTCCACATGCATGTTTTAGCTGAAGGAAGAATCCCTTAAACCTGGAGAGTTGAGACCCGTGGAATGGGTACCATGCAATATGACTTCAAAGGGTCTTCATTTGCTCACCAAAACTCTCCAATCCTATCACTGCTGCGTTTTTGCCCCTGTACTCACGATTGATTCACTTTCAGAGACATAGCAATCCATAGGTTTTAAGATACTTACTAGTCAGGTACATTATTAGGCGTTTAATATGGGGTTTTGAGTCCATTTCGTTGAGCAAGGAGTAGCTCTTGTCTATTACATATTTGGCTTAAGGAACTTTATCTGTGCTCATTTCAATCTCTGGTTTTATGCAGCACCCCAACTCACCTTTCCCCTTAAGCAAGCATAAGTTGATTTTCTAAATTTGGGACCATGTTCTGTTTTGAAATTCAGTTCCTGTGTAGCCAAGTTTACATTCCGTGTATTAGTGATATCTTATGATGTTTCTTTTTCTGTGTGACTTATTTCAGTTAGAATCATCATACCTGAATCCACTCATTATGCTGCTATGGGCCTGATGACATAGATGTCATTGCTGAGTGATATTGCATTGTACGTAAGTACCACAACTTCTTTATCCATTTTTCGCTTTATGCGATATTGAACTTGTACCGTAAACGAGTTTCTTGTAAACAGAGCCATCCCAAACTTTGGGGTGGCTGTGTCTTTTTGATTTTAATTTCCCTAAGCTATAGGACCATAAGTGGAAGTGCCCTAGGCTCTGTTGCTTTGTTTTTTAGATGTTTCAGGAAACACCATACACTTCTCCCGAGTGGCTGTTGGCAATTTACATCCCGCCCATCAGCATAACAAGGCTCCCCGTTCTCCATGGCCTGTCCTGCCTTTCTGGATTTTACACTTTTTTCAGATGGCCCTTTTGACGGGGGGGGGGAAGTGAGACTTCATTGTAGTGCAGATTTCCTTTGCAAGCTTGCTTGGTTGGCCAAAAAGGGCGTATGCGTTTTTTCCTGAATATATTCAGGAAAAAACGCATACACCCTTTTTGGCCAAGTGCATCATTGTCGACCTTCTGCCTCTTTTCCTATGCTTTAAATGCAATTCCAGTCAACCTCCTGAAATCGGTTTCCTGCAATTCTGCCCGGCTTTCAAGTCCTCTTGGCAGCCTTACTTCAGTATATTTTTGGATGATAGCTGTCATTTATAACTCTGCAGGTTTGTGAATTACAGTGCCCCTGAGCTCCTTTCTTCAACTCGCTTTCTTGTGAGCTGGCCGCAACACCGCAGGATTGCTTCAGGCCCTAATCTGGTTCTGGCACGGCACGCTGAGCCTTTGCTTAATTCCTCTTCCTGGTGGGAAATGAGAGTTAAATTTTCCCGTCCAGACACCTCCAGCTAGTCTCTCATTGGTTCTCCCTATTCCTGTTCATCTTCCGCGGAATTTGCAAACTGGGCCAAACAGGAGGTTAAAGGCACTGACTCTCCAAGTCGGGAGAGTGTTAGTAAAGCATCTGGAATGTTGCACCCGAGTACCAGGGGACGAGAACTGAGACATATTTCAACACGTCTCCCGATCACACGGTTGATCATACTCTGGGTTCCACATGCATGTTTTAGCTGAAGGAAGAATCCCTTAAACCTGGAGAGTTGAGACCCGTGGAATGGGTACCATGCAATATGACTTCAAAGGGTCTTCATTTGCTCACCAAAACTCTCCAATCCTATCACTGCTGCGTTTTTGCCCCTGTACTCACGATTGATTCACTTTCAGAGACATAGCAATCCATAGGTTTTAAGATACTTACTAGTCAGGTACATTATTAGGCGTTTAATATGGGGTTTTGAGTCCATTTCGTTGAGCAAGGAGTAGCTCTTGTCTATTACATATTTGGCTTAAGGAACTTTATCTGTGCTCATTTCAATCTCTGGTTTTATGCAGCACCCCAACTCACCTTTCCCCTTAAGCAAGCATAAGTTGGTTTTCTAAATTTGGGACCATGTTCTGTTTTGAAATTCAGTTCCTGTGTAGCCAAGTTTACATTCCGTGTATTAGTGATATCTTATGATGTTTCTTTTTCTGTGTGACTTATTTCAGTTAGAATCATCATACCTGAATCCACTCATCATGCTGCTATGGGCCTGATGACATAGATGTCATTGCTGAGTGATATTGCATTGTACGTAAGTACCACAACTTCTTTATCCATTTTTCGCTTTATGCGATATTGTACTTGTACCGTAAACGAGTTTCTTGTAAACAGAGCCATCCCAAACTTTGGGGTGGCTGTGTCTTTTTGATTTTAATTTCCCTAAGCTATAGGACCATAAGTGGAAGTGCCCTAGGCTCTGTTGCTTTGTTTTTTAGATGTTTCAGGAAGCACCATACACTTCTCCCGAGTGGCTGTTGGCAATTTACATCCCGCCCATCAGCATAACAAGGCTCCCAGTTCTCCATGGCCTGTCCTGCCTTTCTGGATTTTACACTTTTTTCAGATGGCCCTTTTGACGGGGGGGAAGTGAGACTTCATTGTAGTGCAGATTTCCTTTGCAAGCTTGCTTGGTTGGCCAAAAAGGGCGTATGCGTTTTTTCCTGAATATATTCAGGAAAAAACGCATACGCCCTTTTTGGCCAAGTGCATCATTGTCGACCTTCTGCCTCTTTTCCTATGCTTTAAATGCAATTCCAGTCAACCTCCTGAAATCGGTTTCCTGCAATTCTGCCCGGCTTTCAAGTCCTCTTGGCAGCCTTACTTCAGTATATTTTTGGATGATAGCTGTCATTTATAACTCTGCAGGTTTGTGAATTACAGTGCCCCTGAGCTCCTTTCTTCAACTCGCTTTCTTGTGAGCTGGCCGCAACACCGCAGGATTGCTTCAGGCCCTAATCTGGTTCCGGCATGGCACGCTGAGCCTTTGCTTAATTCCTCTTCCTGGTGGGAAATGAGAGTTAAATTTTCCCGTCCAGACACCTCCAGCTAGTCTCTCATTGGTTCTCCCTATTCCTGTTCATCTTCCGCGGAATTTGCAAACTGGGCCAAACAGGAGGTTAAAGGCACTGACTCTCCAAGTCGGGAGAGTGTTAGTAAAGCATCTGGAATGTTGCACCCGAGTACCAGGGGACGAGAACTGAGACATATTTCAACACGTCTCCCGATCACACGGTTGATCATACTCTGGGTTCCACATGCATGTTTTAGCTGAAGGAAGAATCCCTTAAACCTGGAGAGTTGAGACCCGTGGAATGGGTACCATGCAATATGACTTCAAAGGGTCTTCATTTGCTCACCAAAACTCTCCAATCCTATCACTGCTGCGTTTTTGCCCCTGTACTCACGATTGATTCACTTTCAGAGACATAGCAATCCATAGGTTTTAAGATACTTACTAGTCAGGTACATTATTAGGCGTTTAATATGGGGTTTTGAGTCCATTTCGTTGAGCAAGGAGTAGCTCTTGTCTATTACATATTTGGCTTAAGGAACTTTATCTGTGCTCATTTCAATCTCTGGTTTTATGCAGCACCCCAACTCACCTTTCCCCTTAAGCAAGCATAAGTTGATTTTCTAAATTTGGGACCATGTTCTGTTTTGAAATTCAGTTCCTGTGTAGCCAAGTTTACATTCCGTGTATTAGTGATATCTTATGATGTTTCTTTTTCTGTGTGACTTATTTCAGTTAGAATCATCATACCTGAATCCACTCATTATGCTGCTATGGGCCTGATGACATAGATGTCATTGCTGAGTGATATTGCATTGTACGTAATTACCACAACTTCTTTATCCATTTTTCGCTTTATGCGATATTGAACTTGTACCGTAAACGAGTTTCTTGTAAACAGAGCCATCCCAAACTTTGGGGTGGCTGTGTCTTTTTGATTTTAATTTCCCTAAGCTATAGGACCATAAGTGGAAGTGCCCTAGGCTCTGTTGCTTTGTTTTTTAGATGTTTCAGGAAACACCATACACTTCTCCCGAGTGGCTGTTGGCAATTTACATCCCGCCCATCAGCATAACAAGGCTCCCAGTTCTCCATGGCCTGTCCTGCCTTTCTGGATTTTACACTTTTTTCAGATGGCCCTTTTGACGGGGGGAAGTGAGACTTCATTGTAGTGCAGATTTCCTTTGCAAGCTTGCTTGGTTGGCCAAAAAGGGCGTATGCGTTTTTTCCTGAATATATTCAGGAAAAAACGCATACGCCCTTTTTGGCCAAGTGCATCATTGTCGACCTTCTGCCTCTTTTCCTATGCTTTAAATGCAATTCCAGTCTACCTCCTGAGATCGGTTTCCTGCAATTCTGCCCGGCTTTCAAGTCCTCTTGGCAGCCTTACTTCAGTATATTTTTGGATGATAGCTGTCATTTATAACTCTGCAGGTTTGTGAATTACAGTGCCCCTGAGCTCCTTTCTTCAACTCGCTTTCTTGTGAGCTGGCCGCAACACCGCAGGATTGCTTCAGGCCCTAATCTGGTTCCGGCATGGCACGCTGAGCCTTTGGTTAATTCCTCTTCCTGGTGGGAAATGAGAGTTAAATTTTCCCGTCCAGACACCTCCAGCTAGTCTCTCATTGGTTCTCCCTATTCCTGTTCATCTTCCGCGGAATTTGCAAACTGGGCCAAACAGGAGGTTAAAGGCACTGACTCTCCAAGTCGGGAGAGTGTTAGTAAAGCATCTGGAATGTTGCACCCGAGTACCAGGGGACGAGAACTGAGACATATTTCAACACGTCTCCCGATCACACGGTTGATCATACTCTGGGTTCCACATGCATGTTTTAGCTGAAGGAAGAATCCCTTAAACCTGGAGAGTTGAGACCCGTGGAATGGGTACCATGCAATATGACTTCAAAGGGTCTTCATTTGCTCACCAAAACTCTCCAATCCTATCACTGCTGCGTTTTTGCCCCTGTACTCACGATTGATTCACTTTCAGAGACATAGCAATCCATAGGTTTTAAGATACTTACTAGTCAGGTACATTATTAGGCGTTTAATATGGGGTTTTGAGTCCATTTCGTTGAGCAAGGAGTAGCTCTTGTCTATTACATATTTGGCTTAAGGAACTTTATCTGTGCTCATTTCAATCTCTGGTTTTATGCAGCACCCCAACTCACCTTTCCCCTTAAGCAAGCATAAGTTGATTTTCTAAATTTGGGACCATGTTCTGTTTTGAAATTCAGTTCCTGTGTAGCCAAGTTTACATTCCGTGTATTAGTGATATCTTATGATGTTTCTTTTTCTGTGTGACTTATTTCAGTTAGAATCATCATACCTGAATCCACTCATTATGCTGCTATGGGCCTGATGACATAGATGTCATTGCTGAGTGATATTGCATTGTACGTAAGTACCACAACTTCTTTATCCATTTTTCGCTTTATGCGATATTGAACTTGTACCGTAAACGAGTTTCTTGTAAACAGAGCCATCCCAAACTTTGGGGTGGCTGTGTCTTTTTGATTTTAATTTCCCTAAGCTATAGGACCATAAGTGGAAGTGCCCTAGGCTCTGTTGCTTTGTTTTTTAGATGTTTCAGGAAACACCATACACTTCTCCGGAGTGGCTGTTGGCAATTTACATCCCGCCCATCAGCATAACAAGGCTCCCCGTTCTCCATGGCCTGTCCTGCCTTTCTGGATTTTACACTTTTTTCAGATGGCCCTTTTGACGGGGGGGGGGGGGAAGTGAGACTTCATTGTAGTGCAGATTTCCTTTGCAAGCTTGCTTGGTTGGCCAAAAAGGGCGTATGCGTTTTTTCCTGAATATATTCAGGAAAAAACGCATACGCCCTTTTTGGCCAAGTGCATCATTGTCGACCTTCTGCCTCTTTTCCTATGCTTTAAATGCAATTCCAGTCTACCTCCTGAAATCGGTTTCCTGCAATTCTGCCCGGCTTTCAAGTCCTCTTGGCAGCCTTACTTCAGTATATTTTTGGATGATAGCTGTCATTTATAACTCTGCAGGTTTGTGAATTACAGTGCCCCTGAGCTCCTTTCTTCAACTCGCTTTCTTGTGAGCTGGCTGCAACACCGCAGGATTGCTTCAGGCCCTAATCTGGTTCTGGCACGGCACGCTGAGCCTTTGCTTAATTCCTCTTCCTGGTGGGAAATGAGAGTTAAATTTTCCCGTCCAGACACCTCCAGCTAGTCTCTCATTGGTTCTCCCTATTCCTGTTCATCTTCCGCGGAATTTGCAAACTGGGCCAAACAGGAGGTTAAAGGCACTGACTCTCCAAGTCGGGAGAGTGTTAGTAAAGCATCTGGAATGTTGCACCCGAGTACCAGGGGACGAGAACTGAGACATATTTCAACACGTCTCCCGATCACACGGTTGATCATACTCTGGGTTCCACATGCATGTTTTAGCTGAAGGAAGAATCCCTTAAACCTGGAGAGTTGAGACCCGTGGAATGGGTACCATGCAATATGACTTCAAAGGGTCTTCATTTGCTCACCAAAACTCTCCAATCCTATCACTGCTGCGTTTTTGCCCCTGTACTCCCGATTGATTCACTTTCAGAGACATAGCAATCCATAGGTTTTAAGATACTTACTAGTCAGGTACATTATTAGGCGTTTAATATGGGGTTTTGAGTCCATTTCGTTGAGCAAGGAGTAGCTCTTGTCTATTACATATTTGGCTTAAGGAACTTTATCTGTGCTCATTTCAATCTCTGGTTTTATGCAGCACCCCAACTCACCTTTCCCCTTAAGCAAGCATAAGTTGATTTTCTAAATTTGGGACCATGTTCTGTTTTGAAATTCAGTTCCTGTGTAGCCAAGTTTACATTCCGTGTATTAGTGATATCTTATGATGTTTCTTTTTCTGTGTGACTTATTTCAGTTAGAATCATCATACCTGAATCCACTCATTATGCTGCTATGGGCCTGATGACATAGATGTCATTGCTGAGTGATATTGCATTGTACGTAAGTACCACAACTTCTTTATCCATTTTTCGCTTTATGCGATATTGAACTTGTACCGTAAACGAGTTTCTTGTAAACAGAGCCATCCCAAACTTTGGGGTGGCTGTGTCTTTTTGATTTTAATTTCCCTAAGCTATAGGACCATAAGTGGAAGTGCCCTAGGCTCTGTTGCTTTGTTTTTTAGATGTTTCAGGAAACACCATACACTTCTCCCGAGTGGCTGTTGGCAATTTACATCCCGCCCATCAGCATAACAAGGCTCCCCGTTCTCCATGGCCTGTCCTGCCTTTCTGGATTTTACACTTTTTTCAGATGGCCCTTTTGACGGGGGGGGGGAAGTGAGACTTCATTGTAGTGCAGATTTCCTTTGCAAGCTTGCTTGGTTGGCCAAAAAGGGCGTATGCGTTTTTTCCTGAATATATTCAGGAAAAAACGCATACGCCCTTTTTGGCCAAGTGCATCATTGTCGACCTTCTGCCTCTTTTCCTATGCTTTAAATGCAATTCCAGTCAACCTCCTGAAATCGGTTTCCTGCAATTCTGCCCGGCTTTCAAGTCCTCTTGGCAGCCTTACTTCAGTATATTTTTGGATGATAGCTGTCATTTATAACTCTGCAGGTTTGTGAATTACAGTGCCCCTGAGCTCCTTTCTTCAACTCGCTTTCTTGTGAGCTGGCCGCAACACCGCAGGATTGCTTCAGGCCCTAATCTGGTTCTGGCACGGCACGCTGAGCCTTTGCTTAATTCCTCTTCCTGGTGGGAAATGAGAGTTAAATTTTCCCGTCCAGACACCTCCAGCTAGTCTCTCATTGGTTCTCCCTATTCCTGTTCATCTTCCGCGGAATTTGCAAACTGGGCCAAACAGGAGGTTAAAGGCACTGACTCTCCAAGTCGGGAGAGTGTTAGTAAAGCATCTGGAATGTTGCACCCGAGTACCAGGGGACGAGAACTGAGACATATTTCAACACGTCTCCCGATCACACGGTTGATCATACTCTGGGTTCCACATGCATGTTTTAGCTGAAGGAAGAATCCCTTAAACCTGGAGAGTTGAGACCCGTGGAATGGGTACCATGCAATATGACTTCAAAGGGTCTTCATTTGCTCACCAAAACTCTCCAATCCTATCACTGCTGCGTTTTTGCCCCTGTACTCCCGATTGATTCACTTTCAGAGACATAGCAATCCATAGGTTTTAAGATACTTACTAGTCAGGTACATTATTAGGCGTTTAATATGGGGTTTTGAGTCCATTTCGTTGAGCAAGGAGTAGCTCTTGTCTATTACATATTTGGCTTAAGGAACTTTATCTGTGCTCATTTCAATCTCTGGTTTTATGCAGCACCCCAACTCACCTTTCCCCTTAAGCAAGCATAAGTTGATTTTCTAAATTTGGGACCATGTTCTGTTTTGAAATTCAGTTCCTGTGTAGCCAAGTTTACATTCCGTGTATTAGTGATATCTTATGATGTTTCTTTTTCTGTGTGACTTATTTCAGTTAGAATCATCATACCTGAATCCACTCATTATGCTGCTATGGGCCTGATGACATAGATGTCATTGCTGAGTGATATTGCATTGTACGTAAGTACCACAACTTCTTTATCCATTTTTCGCTTTATGCGATATTGAACTTGTACCGTAAACGAGTTTCTTGTAAACAGAGCCATCCCAAACTTTGGGGTGGCTGTGTCTTTTTGATTTTAATTTCCCTAAGCTATAGGACCATAAGTGGAAGTGCCCTAGGCTCTGTTGCTTTGTTTTTTAGATGTTTCAGGAAACACCATACACTTCTCCCGAGTGGCTGTTGGCAATTTACATCCCGCCCATCAGCATAACAAGGCTCCCCGTTCTCCATGGCCTGTCCTGCCTTTCTGGATTTTACACTTTTTTCAGATGGCCCTTTTGACGGGGGGGGGAAGTGAGACTTCATTGTAGTGCAGATTTCCTTTGCAAGCTTGCTTGGTTGGCCAAAAAGGGCGTATGCGTTTTTTCCTGAATATATTCAGGAAAAAACGCATACGCCCTTTTTGGCCAAGTGCATCATTGTCGACCTTCTGCCTCTTTTCCTATGCTTTAAATGCAATTCCAGTCAACCTCCTGAAATCGGTTTCCTGCAATTCTGCCCGGCTTTCAAGTCCTCTTGGCAGCCTTACTTCAGTATATTTTTGGATGATAGCTGTCATTTATAACTCTGCAGGTTTGTGAATTACAGTGCCCCTGAGCTCCTTTCTTCAACTCGCTTTCTTGTGAGCTGGCCGCAACACCGCAGGATTGCTTCAGGCCCTAATCTGGTTCTGGCACGGCACGCTGAGCCTTTGCTTAATTCCTCTTCCTGGTGGGAAATGAGAGTTAAATTTTCCCGTCCAGACACCTCCAGCTAGTCTCTCATTGGTTCTCCCTATTCCTGTTCATCTTCCGCGGAATTTGCAAACTGGGCCAAACAGGAGGTTAAAGGCACTGACTCTCCAAGTCGGGAGAGTGTTAGTAAAGCATCTGGAATGTTGCACCCGAGTACCAGGGGACGAGAACTGAGACATATTTCAACACGTCTCCCGATCACACGGTTGATCACACTCTGGGTTCCACATGCATGTTTTAGCTGAAGGAAGAATCCCTTAAACCTGGAGAGTTGAGACCCGTGGAATGGGTACCATGCAATATGACTTCAAAGGGTCTTCATTTGCTCACCAAAACTCTCCAATCCTATCACTGCTGCGTTTTTGCCCCTGTACTCCCGATTGATTCACTTTCAGAGACATAGCAATCCATAGGTTTTAAGATACTTACTAGTCAGGTACATTATTAGGCGTTTAATATGGGGTTTTGAGTCCATTTCGTTGAGCAAGGAGTAGCTCTTGTCTATTACATATTTGGCTTAAGGAACTTTATCTGTGCTCATTTCAATCTCTGGTTTTATGCAGCACCCCAACTCACCTTTCCCCTTAAGCAAGCATAAGTTGATTTTCTAAATTTGGGACCATGTTCTGTTTTGAAATTCAGTTCCTGTGTAGCCAAGTTTACATTCCGTGTATTAGTGATATCTTATGATGTTTCTTTTTCTGTGTGACTTATTTCAGTTAGAATCATCATACCTGAATCCACTCATTATGCTGCTATGGGCCTGATGACATAGATGTCATTGCTGAGTGATATTGCATTGTACGTAAGTACCACAACTTCTTTATCCATTTTTCGCTTTATGCGATATTGAACTTGTACCGTAAACGAGTTTCTTGTAAACAGAGCCATCCCAAACTTTGGGGTGGCTGTGTCTTTTTGATTTTAATTTCCCTAAGCTATAGGACCATAAGTGGAAGTGCCCTAGGCTCTGTTGCTTTGTTTTTTAGATGTTTCAGGAAACACCATACACTTCTCCCGAGTGGCTGTTGGCAATTTACATCCCGCCCATCAGCATAACAAGGCTCCCCGTTCTCCATGGCCTGTCCTGCCTTTCTGGATTTTACACTTTTTTCAGATGGCCCTTTTGACGGGGGGGGGGAGTGAGACTTCATTGTAGTGCAGATTTCCTTTGCAAGCTTGCTTGGTTGGCCAAAAAGGGCGTATGCGTTTTTTCCTGAATATATTCAGGAAAAAACGCATACGCCCTTTTTGGCCAAGTGCATCATTGTCGACCTTCTGCCTCTTTTCCTATGCTTTAAATGCAATTCCAGTCAACCTCCTGAAATCGGTTTCCTGCAATTCTGCCCGGCTTTCAAGTCCTCTTGGCAGCCTTACTTCAGTATATTTTTGGATGATAGCTGTCATTTATAACTCTGCAGGTTTGTGAATTACAGTGCCCCTGAGCTCCTTTCTTCAACTCGCTTTCTTGTGAGCTGGCCGCAACACCGCAGGATTGCTTCAGGCCCTAATCTGGTTCTGGCACGGCACGCTGAGCCTTTGCTTAATTCCTCTTCCTGGTGGGAAATGAGAGTTAAATTTTCCCGTCCAGACACCTCCAGCTAGTCTCTCATTGGTTCTCCCTATTCCTGTTCATCTTCCGCGGAATTTGCAAACTGGGCCAAACAGGAGGTTAAAGGCACTGACTCTCCAAGTCGGGAGAGTGTTAGTAAAGCATCTGGAATGTTGCACCCGAGTACCAGGGGACAAGAACTGAGACATATTTCAACACGTCTCCCGATCACACGGTTGATCACACTCTGGGTTCCACATGCATGTTTTAGCTGAAGGAAGAATCCCTTAAACCTGGAGAGTTGAGACCCGTGGAATGGGTACCATGCAATATGACTTCAAAGGGTCTTCATTTGCTCACCAAAACTCTCCAATCCTATCACTGCTGCGTTTTTGCCCCTGTACTCCCGATTGATTCACTTTCAGAGACATAGCAATCCATAGGTTTTAAGATACTTACTAGTCAGGTACATTATTAGGCGTTTAATATGGGGTTTTGAGTCCATTTCGTTGAGCAAGGAGTAGCTCTTGTCTATTACATATTTGGCTTAAGGAACTTTATCTGTGCTCATTTCAATCTCTGGTTTTATGCAGCACCCCAACTCACCTTTCCCCTTAAGCAAGCATAAGTTGGTTTTCTAAATTTGGGACCATGTTCTGTTTTGAAATTCAGTTCCTGTGTAGCCAAGTTTACATTCCGTGTATTAGTGATATCTTATGATATTTCTTTTTCTGTGTGACTTATTTCAGTTAGAATCATCATACCTGAATCCACTCATTATGCTGCTATGGGCCTGATGACATAGATGTCATTGCTGAGTGATATTGCATTGTACGTAATTACCACAACTTCTTTATCCATTTTTCGCTTTATGCGATATTGAACTTGCACCGTAAACGAGTTTCTTGTAAACAGAGCCATCCCAAACTTTGGGGTGGCTGTGTCTTTTTGATTTTAATTTCCCTAAGCTATAGGACCATAAGTGGAAGTGCCCTAGGCTCTGTTGCTTTGTTTTTTAGATGTTTCAGGAAACACCATACACTTCTCCCGAGTGGCTTTTGGCAATTTACATCCCGCCCATCAGCATAACAAGGCTCCCAGTTCTCCATGGCCTGTCCTGCCTTTCTGGATTTTACACTTTTTTCAGATGGCCCTTTTGACGGGGGGAAGTGAGACTTCATTGTAGTGCAGATTTCCTTTGCAAGCTTGCTTGGTTGGCCAAAAAGGGCGTATGCGTTTTTTCCTGAATATATTCAGGAAAAAACGCATACGCCCTTTTTGGCCAAGTGCATCATTGTCGACCTTCTGCCTCTTTTCCTATGCTTTAAATGCAATTCCAGTCAACCTCCTGAAATCGGTTTCCTGCAATTCTGCCCGGCTTTCAAGTCCTCTTGGCAGCCTTACTTCAGTATATTTTTGGATGATAGCTGTCATTTATAACTCTGCAGGTTTGTGAATTACAGTGCCCCTGAGCTCCTTTCTTCAACTCGCTTTCTTGTGAGCTGGCCGCAACACCGCAGGATTGCTTCAGGCCCTAATCTGGTTCTGGCACGGCACGCTGAGCCTTTGCTTAATTCCTCTTCCTGGTGGGAAATGAGAGTTAAATTTTCCCGTCCAGACACCTCCAGCTAGTCTCTCATTGGTTCTCCCTATTCCTGTTCATCTTCCACGGAATTTGCAAACTGGGCCAAACAGGAGGTTAAAGGCACTGACTCTCCAAGTCGGGAGAGTGTTAGTAAAGCATCTGGAATGTTGCACCCGAGTACCAGGGGACGAGAACTGAGACATATTTCAACACGTCTCCCGATCACACGGTTGATCATACTCTGGGTTCCACATGCATGTTTTAGCTGAAGGAAGAATCCCTTAAACCTGGAGAGTTGAGACCCGTGGAATGGGTACCATGCAATATGACTTCAAAGGGTCTTCATTTGCTCACCAAAACTCTCCAATCCTATCACTGCTGCGTTTTTGCCCCTGTACTCCCGATTGATTCACTTTCAGAGACATAGCAATCCATAGGTTTTAAGATACTTACTAGTCAGGTACATTATTAGGCGTTTAATATGGGGTTTTGAGTCCATTTCGTTGAGCAAGGAGTAGCTCTTGTCTATTACATATTTGGCTTAAGGAACTTTATCTGTGCTCATTTCAATCTCTGGTTTTATGCAGCACCCCAACTCACCTTTCCCCTTAAGCAAGCATAAGTTGATTTTCTAAATTTGGGACCATGTTCTGTTTTGAAATTCAGTTCCTGTGTAGCCAAGTTTACATTCCGTGTATTAGTGATATCTTATGATGTTTCTTTTTCTGTGTGACTTATTTCAGTTAGAATCATCATACCTGAATCCACTCATTATGCTGCTATGGGCCTGATGACATAGATGTCATTGCTGAGTGATATTGCATTGTACGTAAGTACCACAACTTCTTTATCCATTTTTCGCTTTATGCGATATTGAACTTGTACCGTAAACGATTTTCTTGTAATCAGAGCCATCCCAAACTTTGGGGTGGCTGTGTCTTTTTGATTTTAATTTCCCTAAGCTATAGGACCATAAGTGGAAGTGCCCTAGGCTCTGTTGCTTTGTTTTTTAGATGTTTCAGGAAACACCATACACTTCTCCCGAGTGGCTGTTGGCAATTTACATCCCGCCCATCAGCATAACAAGGCTCCCCGTTCTCCATGGCCTGTCCTGCCTTTCTGGATTTTACACTTTTTTCAGATGGCCCTTTTGACGGGGGGGAAGTGAGACTTCATTGTAGTGCAGATTTCCTTTGCAAGCTTGCTTGGTTGGCCAAAAAGGGCGTATGCGTTTTTTCCTGAATATATTCAGGAAAAAACGCATACGCCCTTTTTGGCCAAGTGCATCATTGTCGACCTTCTGCCTCTTTTCCTATGCTTTAAATGCAATTCCAGTCAACCTCCTGAAATCGGTTTCCTGCAATTCTGCCCGGCTTTCAAGTCCTCTTGGCAGCCTTACTTCAGTATATTTTTGGATGATAGCTGTCATTTATAACTCTGCAGGTTTGTGAATTACAGTGCCCCTGAGCTCCTTTCTTCAACTCGCTTTCTTGTGAGCTGGCCGCAACACCGCAGGATTGCTTCAGGCCCTAATCTGGTTCTGGCACGGCACGCTGAGCCTTTGCTTAATTCCTCTTCCTGGTGGGAAATGAGAGTTAAATTTTCCCGTCCAGACACCTCCAGCTAGTCTCTCATTGGTTCTCCCTATTCCTGTTCATCTTCCGCGGAATTTGCAAACTGGGCCAAACAGGAGGTTAAAGGCACTGACTCTCCAAGTCGGGAGAGTGTTAGTAAAGCATCTGGAATGTTGCACCCGAGTACCAGGGGACAAGAACTGAGACATATTTCAACACGTCTCCCGATCACACGGTTGATCATACTCTGGGTTCCACATGCATGTTTTAGCTGAAGGAAGAATCCCTTAAACCTGGAGAGTTGAGACCCGTGGAATGGGTACCATGCAATATGACTTCAAAGGGTCTTCATTTGCTCACCAAAACTCTCCAATCCTATCACTGCTGCGTTTTTGCCCCTGTACTCCCGATTGATTCACTTTCAGAGACATAGCAATCCATAGGTTTTAAGATACTTACTAGTCAGGTACATTATTAGGCGTTTAATATGGGGTTTTGAGTCCATTTCGTTGAGCAAGGAGTAGCTCTTGTCTATTACATATTTGGCTTAAGGAACTTTATCTGTGCTCATTTCAATCTCTGGTTTTATGCAGCACCCCAACTCACCTTTCCCCTTAAGCAAGCATAAGTTGGTTTTCTAAATTTGGGACCATGTTCTGTTTTGAAATTCAGTTCCTGTGTAGCCAAGTTTACATTCCGTGTATTAGTGATATCTTATGATATTTCTTTTTCTGTGTGACTTATTTCAGTTAGAATCATCATACCTGAATCCACTCATTATGCTGCTATGGGCCTGATGACATAGATGTCATTGCTGAGTGATATTGCATTGTACGTAATTACCACAACTTCTTTATCCATTTTTCGCTTTATGCGATATTGAACTTGCACCGTAAACGAGTTTCTTGTAAACAGAGCCATCCCAAACTTTGGGGTGGCTGTGTCTTTTTGATTTTAATTTCCCTAAGCTATAGGACCATAAGTGGAAGTGCCCTAGGCTCTGTTGCTTTGTTTTTTAGATGTTTCAGGAAACACCATACACTTCTCCCGAGTGGCTGTTGGCAATTTACATCCCGCCCATCAGCATAACAAGGCTCCCAGTTCTCCATGGCCTGTCCTGCCTTTCTGGATTTTACACTTTTTTCAGATGGCCCTTTTGACGGGGGGAAGTGAGACTTCATTGTAGTGCAGATTTCCTTTGCAAGCTTGCTTGGTTGGCCAAAAAGGGCGTATGCGTTTTTTCCTGAATATATTCAGGAAAAAACGCATACGCCCTTTTTGGCCAAGTGCATCATTGTCAACCTTCTGCCTCTTTTCCTATGCTTTAAATGCAATTCCAGTCTACCTCCTGAAATCGGTTTCCTGCAATTCTGCCCGGCTTTCAAGTCCTCTTGGCAGCCTTACTTCAGTATATTTTTGGATGATAGCTGTCATTTATAACTCTGCAGGTTTGTGAATTACAGTGCCCCTGAGCTCCTTTCTTCAACTCGCTTTCTTGTGAGCTGGCCGCAACACCGCAGGATTGCTTCAGGCCCTAATCTGGTTCCGGCATGGCACGCTGAGCCTTTGGTTAATTCCTCTTCCTGGTGGTAAATGAGAGTTAAATTTTCCCGTCCAGACACCTCCAGCTAGTCTCTCATTGGTTCTCCCTATTCCTGTTCATCTTCCGCGGAATTTGCAAACTGGGCCAAACAGGAGGTTAAAGGCACTGACTCTCCAAGTCGGGAGAGTGTTAGTAAAGCATCTGGAATGTTGCACCCGAGTACCAGGGGACGAGAACTGAGACATATTTCAACACGTCTCCCGATCACACGGTTGATCATACTCTGGGTTCCACATGCATGTTTTAGCTGAAGGAAGAATCCCTTAAACCTGGAGAGTTGAGACCCGTGGAATGGGTACCATGCAATATGACTTCAAAGGGTCTTCATTTGCTCACCAAAACTCTCCAATCCTATCACTGCTGCGTTTTTGCCCCTGTACTCACGATTGATTCACTTTCAGAGACATAGCAATCCATAGGTTTTAAGATACTTACTAGTCAGGTACATTATTAGGCGTTTAATATGGGGTTTTGAGTCCATTTCGTTGAGCAAGGAGTAGCTCTTGTCTATTACATATTTGGCTTAAGGAACTTTATCTGTGCTCATTTCAATCTCTGGTTTTATGCAGCACCCCAACTCACCTTTCCCCTTAAGCAAGCATAAGTTGGTTTTCTAAATTTGGGACCATGTTCTGTTTTGAAATTCAGTTCCTGTGTAACCAAGTTTACATTCCGTGTATTAGTGATATCTTATGATGTTTCTTTTTCTGTGTGACTTATTTCAGTTAGAATCATCATACCTGAATCCACTCATCATGCTGCTATGGGCCTGATGACATAGATGTCATTGCTGAGTGATATTGCATTGTACGTAAGTACCACAACTTCTTTATCCATTTTTCGCTTTATGCGATATTGTACTTGTACCGTAAACGAGTTTCTTGTAAACAGAGCCATCCCAAACTTTGGGGTGGCTGTGTCTTTTTGATTTTAATTTCCCTAAGCTATAGGACCATAAGTGGAAGTGCCCTAGGCTCTGTTGCTTTGTTTTTTAGATGTTTCAGGAAGCACCATACACTTCTCCCGAGTGGCTGTTGGCAATTTACATCCCGCCCATCAGCATAACAAGGCTCCCAGTTCTCCATGGCCTGTCCTGCCTTTCTGGATTTTACACTTTTTTCAGATGGCCCTTTTGACGGGGGGGAAGTGAGACTTCATTGTAGTGCAGATTTCCTTTGCAAGCTTGCTTGGTTGGCCAAAAAGGGCGTATGCGTTTTTTCCTGAATATATTCAGGAAAAAACGCATACGCCCTTTTTGGCCAAGTGCATCATTGTCGACCTTCTGCCTCTTTTCCTATGCTTTAAATGCAATTCCAGTCTACCTCCTGAAATCGGTTTCCTGCAATTCTGCCCGGCTTTCAAGTCCTCTTGGCAGCCTTACTTCAGTATATTTTTGGATGATAGCTGTCATTTATAACTCTGCAGGTTTGTGAATTACAGTGCCCCTGAGCTCCTTTCTTCAACTCGCTTTCTTGTGAGCTGGCCGCAACACCGCAGGATTGCTTCAGGCCCTAATCTGGTTCCGGCATGGCACGCTGAGCCTTTGGTTAATTCCTCTTCCTGGTGGGAAATGAGAGTTAAATTTTCCCGTCCAGACACCTCCAGCTAGTCTCTCATTGGTTCTCCCTATTCCTGTTCATCTTCCGCGGAATTTGCAAACTGGGCCAAACAGGAGGTTAAAGGCACTGACTCTCCAAGTCGGGAGAGTGTTAGTAAAGCATCTGGAATGTTGCACCCGAGTACCAGGGGACGAGAACTGAGACATATTTCAACACGTCTCCCGATCACACGGTTGATCATACTCTGGGTTCCACATGCATGTTTTAGCTGAAGGAAGAATCCCTTAAACCTGGAGAGTTGAGACCCTTGGAATGGGTACCATGCAATATGACTTCAAAGGGTCTTCATTTGCTCACCAAAACTCTCCAATCCTATCACTGCTGCGTTTTTGCCCCTGTACTCACGATTGATTCACTTTCAGAGACATAGCAATCCATAGGTTTTAAGATACTTACTAGTCAGGTACATTATTAGGCGTTTAATATGGGGTTTTGAGTCCATTTCGTTGAGCAAGGAGTAGCTCTTGTCTATTACATATTTGGCTTAAGGAACTTTATCTGTGCTCATTTCAATCTCTGGTTTTATGCAGCACCCCAACTCACCTTTCCCCTTAAGCAAGCATAAGTTGATTTTCTAAATTTGGGACCATGTTCTGTTTTGAAATTCAGTTCCTGTGTAGCCAAGTTTACATTCCGTGTATTAGTGATATCTTATGATGTTTCTTTTTCTGTGTGACTTATTTCAGTTAGAATCATCATACCTGAATCCACTCATTATGCTGCTATGGGCCTGATGACATAGATGTCATTGCTGAGTGATATTGCATTGTACGTAATTACCACAACTTCTTTATCCATTTTTCGCTTTATGCGATATTGAACTTGTACCGTAAACGAGTTTCTTGTAAACAGAGCCATCCCAAACTTTGGGGTGGCTGTGTCTTTTTGATTTTAATTTCCCTAAGCTATAGGACCATAAGTGGAAGTGCCCTAGGCTCTGTTGCTTTGTTTTTTAGATGTTTCAGGAAACACCATACACTTCTCCCGAGTGGCTGTTGGCAATTTACATCCCGCCCATCAGCATAACAAGGCTCCCAGTTCTCCATGGCCTGTCCTGCCTTTCTGGATTTTACACTTTTTTCAGATGGCCCTTTTGACGGGGGGAAGTGAGACTTCATTGTAGTGCAGATTTCCTTTGCAAGCTTGCTTGGTTGGCCAAAAAGGGCGTATGCGTTTTTTCCTGAATATATTCAGGAAAAAACGCATACGCCCTTTTTGGCCAAGTGCATCATTGTCGACCTTCTGCCTCTTTTCCTATGCTTTAAATGCAATTCCAGTCTACCTCCTGAAATCGGTTTCCTGCAATTCTGCCCGGCTTTCAAGTCCTCTTGGCAGCCTTACTTCAGTATATTTTTGGATGATAGCTGTCATTTATAACTCTGCAGGTTTGTGAATTACAGTGCCCCTGAGCTCCTTTCTTCAACTCGCTTTCTTGTGAGCTGGCCGCAACACCGCAGGATTGCTTCAGGCCCTAATCTGGTTCCGGCATGGCACGCTGAGCCTTTGGTTAATTCCTCTTCCTGGTGGGAAATGAGAGTTAAATTTTCCCGTCCAGACACCTCCAGCTAGTCTCTCATTGGTTCTCCCTATTCCTGTTCATCTTCCGCGGAATTTGCAAACTGGGCCAAACAGGAGGTTAAAGGCACTGACTCTCCAAGTCGGGAGAGTGTTAGTAAAGCATCTGGAATGTTGCACCCGAGTACCAGGGGATGAGAACTGAGACATATTTCAACACGTCTCCTGATCACACGGTTGATCATACTCTGGGTTCCACATGCATGTTTTAGCTGAAGGAAGAATCCCTTAAACCTGGAGAGTTGAGACCCGTGGAATGGGTACCATGCAATATGACTTCAAAGGGTCTTCATTTGCTCACCAAAACTCTCCAATCCTATCACTGCTGCGTTTTTGCCCCTGTACTCACGATTGATTCACTTTCAGAGACATAGCAATCCATAGGTTTTAAGATACTTACTGGTCAGGTACATTATTAGGCGTTTAATATGGGGTTTTGAGTCCATTTCGTTGAGCAAGGAGTAGCTCTTGTCTATTACATATTTGGCTTAAGGAACTTTATCTGTGCTCATTTCAATCTCTGGTTTTATGCAGCACCCCAACTCACCTTTCCCCTTAAGAAAGCATAAGTTGGTTTTCTAAATTTGGGACCATGTTCTGTTTTGAAATTCAGTTCCTGTGTAGCCAAGTTTACATTCCGTTTATTAGTGATATCTTATGATGTTTCTTTTTCTGTGTGACTTATTTCAGTTAGAATCATCATACCTGAATCCACTCATCATGCTGCTATGGGCCTGATGACATAGATGTCATTGCTGAGTGATATTGCATTGTACGTAAGTACCACAACTTCTTTATCCATTTTTCGCTTTATGCGATATTGAACTTGTACCGTAAACGAGTTTCTTGTAAACAGAGCCATCCCAAACTTTGGGGTGGCTGTGTCTTTTTGATTTTAATTTCCCTAAGCTATAGGACCATAAGTGGAAGTGCCCTAGGCTCTGTTGCTTTGTTTTTTAGATGTTTCAGGAAACACCATACACTTCTCCCGAGTGGCTGTTGGCAAGTTACATCCCGCCCATCAGCATAACAAGGCTCCCAGTTCTCCATGGCCTGTCCTGCCTTTCTGGATTTTACACTTTTTTCAGATGGCCCTTTTGACGGGGGGAAGTGAGACTTCATTGTAGTGCAGATTTCCTTTGCAAGCTTGCTTGGTTGGCCAAAAAGGGCGTATGCGTTTTTTCCTGAATATATTCAGGAAAAAACGCATACGCCCTTTTTGGCCAAGTGCATCATTGTCGACCTTCTGCCTCTTTTCCTATGCTTTAAATGCAATTCCAGTCTACCTCCTGAAATCGGTTTCCTGCAATTCTGCCCGGCTTTCAAGTCCTCTTGGCAGCCTTACTTCAGTATATTTTTGGATGATAGCTGTCATTTATAACTCTGCAGGTTTGTGAATTACAGTGCCCCTGAGCTCCTTTCTTCAACTCGCTTTCTTGTGAGCTGGCCGCAACACCGCAGGATTGCTTCAGGCCCTAATCTGGTTCCGGCATGGCACGCTGAGCCTTTGGTTAATTCCTCTTCCTGGTGGGAAATGAGAGTTAAATTTTCCCGTCCAGACACCTCCAGCTAGTCTCTCATTGGTTCTCCCTATTCCTGTTCATCTTCCGCGGAATTTGCAAACTGGGCCAAACAGGAGGTTAAAGGCACTGACTCTCCAAGTCGGGAGAGTGTTAGTAAAGCATCTGGAATGTTGCACCCGAGTACCAGGGGACGAGAACTGAGATATATTTCAACACGTCTCCCGATCACATGGTTGATCATACTCTGGGTTCCACATGCATGTTTTAGCTGAAGGAAGAATCCCTTAAACCTGGAGAGTTGAGACCCGTGGAATGGGTACCATGCAATATGACTTCAAAGGGTCTTCATTTGCTCACCAAAACTCTCCAATCCTATCACTGCTGCGTTTTTGCCCCTGTACTCACGATTGATTCACTTTCAGAGACATAGCAATCCATAGGTTTTAAGATACTTACTAGTCAGGTACATTATTAGGCGTTTAATATGGGGTTTTGAGTCCATTTCGTTGAGCAAGGAGTAGCTCTTGTCTATTACATATTTGGCTTAAGGAACTTTATCTGTGCTCATTTCAATCTCTGGTTTTATGCAGCACCCCAACTCACCTTTCCCCTTAGGCAAGCATAAGTTGATTTTCTAAATTTGGGACCATGTTCTGTTTTGAAATTCAGTTCCTGTGTAGCCAAGTTTACATTCCGTGTATTAGTGATATCTTATGATGTTTCTTTTTCTGTGTGACTTATTTCAGTTAGAATCATCATACCTGAATCCACTCATTATGCTGCTATGGGCCTGATGACATAGATGTCATTGCTGAGTGATATTGCATTGTACGTAAGTACCACAACTTCTTTATCCATTTTTCGCTTTATGCGATATTGAACTTGTACCGTAAACGAGTTTCTTGTAAACAGAGCCATCCCAAACTTTGGGGTGGCTGTGTCTTTTTGATTTTAATTTCCCTAAGCTATAGGACCATAAGTGGAAGTGCCCTAGACTCTGTTGCTTTGTTTTTTAGATGTTTCAGGAAACACCATACACTTCTCCCGAGTGGCTGTTGGCAATTTACATCCCGCCCATCAGCATAACAAGGCTCCCAGTTCTCCATAGCCTGTCTTGCCTTTCTGGATTTTACACTTTTTTCAGATGGCCCTTTTGACGGGGGGGAAGTGAGACTTCATTGTAGTGCAGATTTCCTTTGCAAGCTTGCTTGGTTGGCCAAAAAGGGCGTATGCGTTTTTTCCTGAATATATTCAGGAAAAAACGCATACGCCCTTTTTGGCCAAGTGCATCATTGTCGACCTTCTGCCTCTTTTCCTATGCTTTAAATGCAATTCCAGTCTACCTCCTGAAATCGGTTTCCTGCAATTCTGCCCGGCTTTCAAGTCCTCTTGGCAGCCTTACTTCAGTATATTTTTGGATGATAGCTGTCATTTATAACTCTGCAGGTTTGTGAATTACAGTGCCCCTGAGCTCCTTTCTTCAACTCGCTTTCTTGTGAGCTGGCCGCAACACCGCAGGATTGCTTCAGGCCCTAATCTGGTTCCGGCATGGCACGCTGAGCCTTTGGTTAATTCCTCTTCCTGGTGGGAAATGAGAGTTAAATTTTCCCGTCCAGACACCTCCAGCTAGTCTCTCATTGGTTCTCCCTATTCCTGTTCATCTTCCGCGGAATTTGCAAACTGGGCCAAACAGGAGGTTAAAGGCACTGACTCTCCAAGTCGGGAGAGTGTTAGTAAAGCATCTGGAATGTTGCACCCGAGTACCAGGGGACGAGAACTGAGACATATTTCAACACGTCTCCCGATCACACGGTTGATCATACTCTGGGTTCCACATGCATGTTTTAGCTGAAGGAAGAATCCCTTAAACCTGGAGAGTTGAGACCCGTGGAATGGGTACCATGCAATATGACTTCAAAGGGTCTTCATTTGCTCACCAAAACTCTCCAATCCTATCACTGCTGCGTTTTTGCCCCTGTACTCACGATTGATTCACTTTCAGAGACATAGCAATCCATAGGTTTTAAGATACTTACTAGTCAGGTACATTATTAGGCGTTTAATATGGGGTTTTGAGTCCATTTCGTTGAGCAAGGAGTAGCTCTTGTCTATTACATATTTGGCTTAAGGAACTTTATCTGTGCTCATTTCAATCTCTGGTTTTATGCAGCACCCCAACTCACCTTTCCCCTTAAGCAAGCATAAGTTGGTTTTCTAAATTTGGGACCATGTTCTGTTTTGAAATTCAGTTCCTGTGTAGCCAAGTTTACATTCCGTGTATTAGTGATATCTTATGATGTTTCTTTTTCTGTGTGACTTATTTCAGTTAGAATCATCATACCTGAATCCACTCATCATGCTGCTATGGGCCTGATGACATAGATGTCATTGCTGAGTGATATTGCATTTTACGTAAGTACCACAACTTCTTTATCCATTTTTCGCTTTATGCGATATTGAACTTGTACCGTAAACGAGTTTCTTGTAAACAGAGCCATCCCAAACTTTGGGGTGGCTGTGTCTTTTTGATTTTAATTTCCCTAAGCTATAGGACCATAAGTGGAAGTGCCCTAGGCTCTGTTGCTTTGTTTTTTAGATGTTTCAGGAAACACCATACACTTCTCCCGAGTGGCTGTTGGCAATTTACATCCCGCCCATCAGCATAACAAGGCTCCCAGTTCTCCATGGCCTGTCCTGCCTTTCTGGATTTTACACTTTTTTCAGATGGCCCTTTTGACGGGGGGGAAGTGAGACTTCATTGTAGTGCAGATTTCCTTTGCAAGCTTGCTTGGTTGGCCAAAAAGGGCGTATGCGTTTTTTCCTGAATATATTCAGGAAAAAACGCATACGCCCTTTTTGGCCAAGTGCATCATTGTCGACCTTCTGCCTCTTTTCCTATGCTTTAAATGCAATTCCAGTCTACCTCCTGAAATCGGTTTCCTGCAATTCTGCCCGGCTTTCAAGTCCTCTTGGCAGCCTTACTTCAGTATATTTTTGGATGATAGCTGTCATTTATAACTCTGCAGGTTTGTGAATTACAGTGCCCCTGAGCTCCTTTCTTCAACTCGCTTTCTTGTGAGCTGGCCGCAACACCGCAGGATTGCTTCAGGCCCTAATCTGGTTCCGGCATGGCACGCTGAGCCTTTGGTTAATTCCTCTTCCTGGTGGGAAATGAGAGTTAAATTTTCCCGTCCAGACACCTCCAGCTAGTCTCTCATTGGTTCTCCCTATTCCTGTTCATCTTCCGCGGAATTTGCAAACTGGGCCAAACAGGAGGTTAAAGGCACTGACTCTCCAAGTCGGGAGAGTGTTAGTAAAGCATCTGGAATGTTGCACCCGAGTACCAGGGGACGAGAACTGAGACATATTTCAACACGTCTCCCGATCACACGGTTGATCATACTCTGGGTTCCACATGCATGTTTTAGCTGAAGGAAGAATCCCTTAAACCTGGAGAGTTGAGACCCGTGGAATGGGTACCATGCAATATGACTTCAAAGGGTCTTCATTTGCTCACCAAAACTCTCCAATCCTATCACTGCTGCGTTTTTGCCCCTGTACTCACGATTGATTCACTTTCAGAGACATAGCAATCCATAGGTTTTAAGATACTTACTAGTCAGGTACATTATTAGGCGTTTAATATGGGGTTTTGAGTCCATTTCGTTGAGCAAGGAGTAGCTCTTGTCTATTACATATTTGGCTTAAGGAACTTTATCTGTGCTCATTTCAATCTCTGGTTTTATGCAGCACCCCAACTCACCTTTCCCCTTAAGCAAGCATAAGTTGATTTTCTAAATTTGGGACCATGTTCTGTTTTGAAATTCAGTTCCTGTGTAGCCAAGTTTACATTCCGTGTATTAGTGATATCTTATGATGTTTCTTTTTCTGTGTGACTTATTTCAGTTAGAATCATCATACCTGAATCCACTCATTATGCTGCTATGGGCCTGATGACATAGATGTCATTGCTGAGTGATATTGCATTGTACGTAATTACCACAACTTCTTTATCCATTTTTCGCTTTATGCGATATTGAACTTGTACCGTAAACGAGTTTCTTGTAAACAGAGCCATCCCAAACTTTGGGGTGGCTGTGTCTTTTTGATTTTAATTTCCCTAAGCTATAGGACCATAAGTGGAAGTGCCCTAGGCTCTGTTGCTTTGTTTTTTAGATGTTTCAGGAAACACCATACACTTCTCCCGAGTGGCTGTTGGCAATTTACATCCCGCCCATCAGCATAACAAGGCTCCCAGTTCTCCATGGCCTGTCCTGCCTTTCTGGATTTTACACTTTTTTCAGATGGCCCTTTTGACGGGGGGAAGTGAGACTTCATTGTAGTGCAGATTTCCTTTGCAAGCTTGCTTGGTTGGCCAAAAAGGGCGTATGCGTTTTTTCCTGAATATATTCAGGAAAAAACGCATACGCCCTTTTTGGCCAAGTGCATCATTGTCGACCTTCTGCCTCTTTTCCTATGCTTTAAATGCAATTCCAGTCTACCTCCTGAAATCGGTTTCCTGCAATTCTGCCCGGCTTTCAAGTCCTCTTGGCAGCCTTACTTCAGTATATTTTTGGATGATAGCTGTCATTTATAACTCTGCAGGTTTGTGAATTACAGTGCCCCTGAGCTCCTTTCTTCAACTCGCTTTCTTGTGAGCTGGCCGCAACACCGCAGGATTGCTTCAGGCCCTAATCTGGTTCCGGCATGGCACGCTGAGCCTTTGGTTAATTCCTCTTCCTGGTGGGAAATGAGAGTTAAATTTTCCCGTCCAGACACCTCCAGCTAGTCTCTCATTGGTTCTCCCTATTCCTGTTCATCTTCCGCGGAATTTGCAAACTGGGCCAAACAGGAGGTTAAAGGCACTGACTCTCCAAGTCGGGAGAGTGTTAGTAAAGCATCTGGAATGTTGCACCCGAGTACCAGGGGATGAGAACTGAGACATATTTCAACACGTCTCCTGATCACACGGTTGATCATACTCTGGGTTCCACATGCATGTTTTAGCTGAAGGAAGAATCCCTTAAACCTGGAGAGTTGAGACCCGTGGAATGGGTACCATGCAATATGACTTCAAAGGGTCTTCATTTGCTCACCAAAACTCTCCAATCCTATCACTGCTGCGTTTTTGCCCCTGTACTCACGATTGATTCACTTTCAGAGACATAGCAATCCATAGGTTTTAAGATACTTACTGGTCAGGTACATTATTAGGCGTTTAATATGGGGTTTTGAGTCCATTTCGTTGAGCAAGGAGTAGCTCTTGTCTATTACATATTTGGCTTAAGGAACTTTATCTGTGCTCATTTCAATCTCTGGTTTTATGCAGCACCCCAACTCACCTTTCCCCTTAAGAAAGCATAAGTTGGTTTTCTAAATTTGGGACCATGTTCTGTTTTGAAATTCAGTTCCTGTGTAGCCAAGTTTACATTCCGTGTATTAGTGATATCTTATGATGTTTCTTTTTCTGTGTGACTTATTTCAGTTAGAATCATCATACCTGAATCCACTCATCATGCTGCTATGGGCCTGATGACATAGATGTCATTGCTGAGTGATATTGCATTGTACGTAAGTACCACAACTTCTTTATCCATTTTTCGCTTTATGCGATATTGAACTTGTACCGTAAACGAGTTTCTTGTAAACAGAGCCATCCCAAACTTTGGGGTGGCTGTGTCTTTTTGATTTTAATTTCCCTAAGCTATAGGACCATAAGTGGAAGTGCCCTAGGCTCTGTTGCTTTGTTTTTTAGATGTTTCAGGAAACACCATACACTTCTCCCGAGTGGCTGTTGGCAAGTTACATCCCGCCCATCAGCATAACAAGGCTCCCAGTTCTCCATGGCCTGTCCTGCCTTTCTGGATTTTACACTTTTTTCAGATGGCCCTTTTGACGGGGGGAAGTGAGACTTCATTGTAGTGCAGATTTCCTTTGCAAGCTTGCTTGGTTGGCCAAAAAGGGCGTATGCGTTTTTTCCTGAATATATTCAGGAAAAAACGCATACGCCCTTTTTGGCCAAGTGCATCATTGTCGACCTTCTGCCTCTTTTCCTATGCTTTAAATGCAATTCCAGTCTACCTCCTGAAATCGGTTTCCTGCAATTCTGCCCGGCTTTCAAGTCCTCTTGGCAGCCTTACTTCAGTATATTTTTGGATGATAGCTGTCATTTATAACTCTGCAGGTTTGTGAATTACAGTGCCCCTGAGCTCCTTTCTTCAACTCGCTTTCTTGTGAGCTGGCCGCAACACCGCAGGATTGCTTCAGGCCCTAATCTGGTTCCGGCATGGCACGCTGAGCCTTTGGTTAATTCCTCTTCCTGGTGGGAAATGAGAGTTAAATTTTCCCGTCCAGACACCTCCAGCTAGTCTCTCATTGGTTCTCCCTATTCCTGTTCATCTTCCGCGGAATTTGCAAACTGGGCCAAACAGGAGGTTAAAGGCACTGACTCTCCAAGTCGGGAGAGTGTTAGTAAAGCATCTGGAATGTTGCACCCGAGTACCAGGGGACGAGAACTGAGATATATTTCAACACGTCTCCCGATCACATGGTTGATCATACTCTGGGTTCCACATGCATGTTTTAGCTGAAGGAAGAATCCCTTAAACCTGGAGAGTTGAGACCCGTGGAATGGGTACCATGCAATATGACTTCAAAGGGTCTTCATTTGCTCACCAAAACTCTCCAATCCTATCACTGCTGCGTTTTTGCCCCTGTACTCACGATTGATTCACTTTCAGAGACATAGCAATCCATAGGTTTTAAGATACTTACTAGTCAGGTACATTATTAGGCGTTTAATATGGGGTTTTGAGTCCATTTCGTTGAGCAAGGAGTAGCTCTTGTCTATTACATATTTGGCTTAAGGAACTTTATCTGTGCTCATTTCAATCTCTGGTTTTATGCAGCACCCCAACTCACCTTTCCCCTTAGGCAAGCATAAGTTGATTTTCTAAATTTGGGACCATGTTCTGTTTTGAAATTCAGTTCCTGTGTAGCCAAGTTTACATTCCGTGTATTAGTGATATCTTATGATGTTTCTTTTTCTGTGTGACTTATTTCAGTTAGAATCATCATACCTGAATCCACTCATTATGCTGCTATGGGCCTGATGACATAGATGTCATTGCTGAGTGATATTGCATTGTACGTAAGTACCACAACTTCTTTATCCATTTTTCGCTTTATGCGATATTGAACTTGTACCGTAAACGAGTTTCTTGTAAACAGAGCCATCCCAAACTTTGGGGTGGCTGTGTCTTTTTGATTTTAATTTCCCTAAGCTATAGGACCATAAGTGGAAGTGCCCTAGGCTCTGTTGCTTTGTTTTTTAGATGTTTCAGGAAACACCATACACTTCTCCCGAGTGGCTGTTGGCAATTTACATCCCGCCCATCAGCATAACAAGGCTCCCAGTTCTCCATGGCCTGTCCTGCCTTTCTGGATTTTACACTTTTTTCAGATGGCCCTTTTGACGGGGGGAAGTGAGACTTCATTGTAGTGCAGATTTCCTTTGCAAGCTTGCTTGGTTGGCCAAAAAGGGCGTATGCGTTTTTTCCTGAATATATTCAGGAAAAAACGCATACGCCCTTTTTGGCCAAGTGCATCATTGTCGACCTTCTGCCTCTTTTCCTATGCTTTAAATGCAATTCCAGTCTACCTCCTGAAATCGGTTTCCTGCAATTCTGCCCGGCTTTCAAGTCCTCTTGGCAGCCTTACTTCAGTATATTTTTGGATGATAGCTGTCATTTATAACTCTGCAGGTTTGTGAATTACAGTGCCCCTGAGCTCCTTTCTTCAACTCGCTTTCTTGTGAGCTGGCCGCAACACCGCAGGATTGCTTCAGGCCCTAATCTGGTTCCGGCATGGCACGCTGAGCCTTTGGTTAATTCCTCTTCCTGGTGGGAAATGAGAGTTAAATTTTCCCGTCCAGACACCTCCAGCTAGTCTCTCATTGGTTCTCCCTATTCCTGTTCATCTTCCGCGGAATTTGCAAACTGGGCCAAACAGGAGGTTAAAGGCACTGACTCTCCAAGTCGGGAGAGTGTTAGTAAAGCATCTGGAATGTTGCACCCGAGTACCAGGGGATGAGAACTGAGACATATTTCAACACGTCTCCTGATCACACGGTTGATCATACTCTGGGTTCCACATGCATGTTTTAGCTGAAGGAAGAATCCCTTAAACCTGGAGAGTTGAGACCCGTGGAATGGGTACCATGCAATATGACTTCAAAGGGTCTTCATTTGCTCACCAAAACTCTCCAATCCTATCACTGCTGCGTTTTTGCCCCTGTACTCACGATTGATTCACTTTCAGAGACATAGCAATCCATAGGTTTTAAGATACTTACTGGTCAGGTACATTATTAGGCGTTTAATATGGGGTTTTGAGTCCATTTCGTTGAGCAAGGAGTAGCTCTTGTCTATTACATATTTGGCTTAAGGAACTTTATCTGTGCTCATTTCAATCTCTGGTTTTATGCAGCACCCCAACTCACCTTTCCCCTTAAGAAAGCATAAGTTGGTTTTCTAAATTTGGGACCATGTTCTGTTTTGAAATTCAGTTCCTGTGTAGCCAAGTTTACATTCCGTGTATTAGTGATATCTTATGATGTTTCTTTTTCTGTGTGACTTATTTCAGTTAGAATCATCATACCTGAATCCACTCATCATGCTGCTATGGGCCTGATGACATAGATGTCATTGCTGAGTGATATTGCATTGTACGTAAGTACCACAACTTCTTTATCCATTTTTCGCTTTATGCGATATTGAACTTGTACCGTAAACGAGTTTCTTGTAAACAGAGCCATCCCAAACTTTGGGGTGGCTGTGTCTTTTTGATTTTAATTTCCCTAAGCTATAGGACCATAAGTGGAAGTGCCCTAGGCTCTGTTGCTTTGTTTTTTAGATGTTTCAGGAAACACCATACACTTCTCCCGAGTGGCTGTTGGCAAGTTACATCCCGCCCATCAGCATAACAAGGCTCCCAGTTCTCCATGGCCTGTCCTGCCTTTCTGGATTTTACACTTTTTTCAGATGGCCCTTTTGACGGGGGGAAGTGAGACTTCATTGTAGTGCAGATTTCCTTTGCAAGCTTGCTTGGTTGGCCAAAAAGGGCGTATGCGTTTTTTCCTGAATATATTCAGGAAAAAACGCATACGCCCTTTTTGGCCAAGTGCATCATTGTCGACCTTCTGCCTCTTTTCCTATGCTTTAAATGCAATTCCAGTCTACCTCCTGAAATCGGTTTCCTGCAATTCTGCCCGGCTTTCAAGTCCTCTTGGCAGCCTTACTTCAGTATATTTTTGGATGATAGCTGTCATTTATAACTCTGCAGGTTTGTGAATTACAGTGCCCCTGAGCTCCTTTCTTCAACTCGCTTTCTTGTGAGCTGGCCGCAACACCGCAGGATTGCTTCAGGCCCTAATCTGGTTCCGGCATGGCACGCTGAGCCTTTGGTTAATTCCTCTTCCTGGTGGGAAATGAGAGTTAAATTTTCCCGTCCAGACACCTCCAGCTAGTCTCTCATTGGTTCTCCCTATTCCTGTTCATCTTCCGCGGAATTTGCAAACTGGGCCAAACAGGAGGTTAAAGGCACTGACTCTCCAAGTCGGGAGAGTGTTAGTAAAGCATCTGGAATGTTGCACCCGAGTACCAGGGGACGAGAACTGAGATATATTTCAACACGTCTCCCGATCACATGGTTGATCATACTCTGGGTTCCACATGCATGTTTTAGCTGAAGGAAGAATCCCTTAAACCTGGAGAGTTGAGACCCGTGGAATGGGTACCATGCAATATGACTTCAAAGGGTCTTCATTTGCTCACCAAAACTCTCCAATCCTATCACTGCTGCGTTTTTGCCCCTGTACTCACGATTGATTCACTTTCAGAGACATAGCAATCCATAGGTTTTAAGATACTTACTAGTCAGGTACATTATTAGGCGTTTAATATGGGGTTTTGAGTCCATTTCGTTGAGCAAGGAGTAGCTCTTGTCTATTACATATTTGGCTTAAGGAACTTTATCTGTGCTCATTTCAATCTCTGGTTTTATGCAGCACCCCAACTCACCTTTCCCCTTAGGCAAGCATAAGTTGATTTTCTAAATTTGGGACCATGTTCTGTTTTGAAATTCAGTTCCTGTGTAGCCAAGTTTACATTCCGTGTATTAGTGATATCTTATGATGTTTCTTTTTCTGTGTGACTTATTTCAGTTAGAATCATCATACCTGAATCCACTCATTATGCTGCTATGGGCCTGATGACATAGATGTCATTGCTGAGTGATATTGCATTGTACGTAAGTACCACAACTTCTTTATCCATTTTTCGCTTTATGCGATATTGAACTTGTACCGTAAACGAGTTTCTTGTAAACAGAGCCATCCCAAACTTTGGGGTGGCTGTGTCTTTTTGATTTTAATTTCCCTAAGCTATAGGACCATAAGTGGAAGTGCCCTAGACTCTGTTGCTTTGTTTTTTAGATGTTTCAGGAAACACCATACACTTCTCCCGAGTGGCTGTTGGCAATTTACATCCCGCCCATCAGCATAACAAGGCTCCCAGTTCTCCATAGCCTGTCTTGCCTTTCTGGATTTTACACTTTTTTCAGATGGCCCTTTTGACGGGGGGGAAGTGAGACTTCATTGTAGTGCAGATTTCCTTTGCAAGCTTGCTTGGTTGGCCAAAAAGGGCGTATGCGTTTTTTCCTGAATATATTCAGGAAAAAACGCATACGCCCTTTTTGGCCAAGTGCATCATTGTCGACCTTCTGCCTCTTTTCCTATGCTTTAAATGCAATTCCAGTCTACCTCCTGAAATCGGTTTCCTGCAATTCTGCCCGGCTTTCAAGTCCTCTTGGCAGCCTTACTTCAGTATATTTTTGGATGATAGCTGTCATTTATAACTCTGCAGGTTTGTGAATTACAGTGCCCCTGAGCTCCTTTCTTCAACTCGCTTTCTTGTGAGCTGGCCGCAACACCGCAGGATTGCTTCAGGCCCTAATCTGGTTCCGGCATGGCACGCTGAGCCTTTGGTTAATTCCTCTTCCTGGTGGGAAATGAGAGTTAAATTTTCCCGTCCAGACACCTCCAGCTAGTCTCTCATTGGTTCTCCCTATTCCTGTTCATCTTCCGCGGAATTTGCAAACTGGGCCAAACAGGAGGTTAAAGGCACTGACTCTCCAAGTCGGGAGAGTGTTAGTAAAGCATCTGGAATGTTGCACCCGAGTACCAGGGGACGAGAACTGAGACATATTTCAACACGTCTCCCGATCACACAGTTGATCATACTCTGGGTTCCACATGCATGTTTTAGCTGAAGGAAGAATCCCTTAAACCTGGAGAGTTGAGACCCGTGGAATGGGTACCATGCAATATGACTTCAAAGGGTCTTCATTTGCTCACCAAAACTCTCCAATCCTATCACTGCTGCGTTTTTGCCCCTGTACTCACGATTGATTCACTTTCAGAGACATAGCAATCCATAGGTTTTAAGATACTTACTAGTCAGGTACATTATTAGGCGTTTAATATGGGGTTTTGAGTCCATTTCGTTGAGCAAGGAGTAGCTCTTGTCTATTACATATTTGGCTTAAGGAACTTTATCTGTGCTCATTTCAATCTCTGGTTTTATGCAGCACCCCAACTCACCTTTCCCCTTAAGCAAGCATAAGTTGGTTTTCTAAATTTGGGACCATGTTCTGTTTTGAAATTCAGTTCCTGTGTAGCCAAGTTTACATTCCGTGTATTAGTGATATCTTATGATGTTTCTTTTTCTGTGTGACTTATTTCAGTTAGAATCATCATACCTGAATCCACTCATTATGCTGCTATGGGCCTGATGACATAGATGTCATTGCTGAGTGATATTGCATTGTACGTAAGTACCACAACTTCTTTATCCATTTTTCGCTTTATGCGATATTGAACTTGTACCGTAAACGAGTTTCTTGTAAACAGAGCCATCCCAAACTTTGGGGTGGCTGTGTCTTTTTGATTTTAATTTCCCTAAGCTATAGGACCATAAGTGGAAGTGCCCTAGACTCTGTTGCTTTGTTTTTTAGATGTTTCAGGAAACACCATACACTTCTCCCGAGTGGCTGTTGGCAATTTACATCCCGCCCATCAGCATAACAAGGCTCCCAGTTCTCCATAGCCTGTCTTGCCTTTCTGGATTTTACACTTTTTTCAGATGGCCCTTTTGACGGGGGGGAAGTGAGACTTCATTGTAGTGCAGATTTCCTTTGCAAGCTTGCTTGGTTGGCCAAAAAGGGCGTATGCGTTTTTTCCTGAATATATTCAGGAAAAAACGCATACGCCCTTTTTGGCCAAGTGCATCATTGTCGACCTTCTGCCTCTTTTCCTATGCTTTAAATGCAATTCCAGTCTACCTCCTGAAATCGGTTTCCTGCAATTCTGCCCGGCTTTCAAGTCCTCTTGGCAGCCTTACTTCAGTATATTTTTGGATGATAGCTGTCATTTATAACTCTGCAGGTTTGTGAATTACAGTGCCCCTGAGCTCCTTTCTTCAACTCGCTTTCTTGTGAGCTGGCCGCAACACCGCAGGATTGCTTCAGGCCCTAATCTGGTTCCGGCATGGCACGCTGAGCCTTTGGTTAATTCCTCTTCCTGGTGGGAAATGAGAGTTAAATTTTCCCGTCCAGACACCTCCAGCTAGTCTCTCATTGGTTCTCCCTATTCCTGTTCATCTTCCGCGGAATTTGCAAACTGGGCCAAACAGGAGGTTAAAGGCACTGACTCTCCAAGTCGGGAGAGTGTTAGTAAAGCATCTGGAATGTTGCACCCGAGTACCAGGGGACGAGAACTGAGACATATTTCAACACGTCTCCCGATCACACAGTTGATCATACTCTGGGTTCCACATGCATGTTTTAGCTGAAGGAAGAATCCCTTAAACCTGGAGAGTTGAGACCCGTGGAATGGGTACCATGCAATATGACTTCAAAGGGTCTTCATTTGCTCACCAAAACTCTCCAATCCTATCACTGCTGCGTTTTTGCCCCTGTACTCACGATTGATTCACTTTCAGAGACATAGCAATCCATAGGTTTTAAGATACTTACTAGTCAGGTACATTATTAGGCGTTTAATATGGGGTTTTGAGTCCATTTCGTTGAGCAAGGAGTAGCTCTTGTCTATTACATATTTGGCTTAAGGAACTTTATCTGTGCTCATTTCAATCTCTGGTTTTATGCAGCACCCCAACTCACCTTTCCCCTTAAGCAAGCATAAGTTGGTTTTCTAAATTTGGGACCATGTTCTGTTTTGAAATTCAGTTCCTGTGTAGCCAAGTTTACATTCCGTGTATTAGTGATATCTTATGATGTTTCTTTTTCTGTGTGACTTATTTCAGTTAGAATCATCATACCTGAATCCACTCATCATGCTGCTATGGGCCTGATGACATAGATGTCATTGCTGAGTGATATTGCATTTTACGTAAGTACCACAACTTCTTTATCCATTTTTCGCTTTATGCGATATTGAACTTGTACCGTAAACGAGTTTCTTGTAAACAGAGCCATCCCAAACTTTGGGGTGGCTGTGTCTTTTTGATTTTAATTTCCCTAAGCTATAGGACCATAAGTGGAAGTGCCCTAGGCTCTGTTGCTTTGTTTTTTAGATGTTTCAGGAAACACCATACACTTCTCCCGAGTGGCTGTTGGCAATTTACATCCCGCCCATCAGCATAACAAGGCTCCCAGTTCTCCATGGCCTGTCCTGCCTTTCTGGATTTTACACTTTTTTCAGATGGCCCTTTTGACGGGGGGGAAGTGAGACTTCATTGTAGTGCAGATTTCCTTTGCAAGCTTGCTTGGTTGGCCAAAAAGGGCGTATGCGTTTTTTCCTGAATATATTCAGGAAAAAACGCATACGCCCTTTTTGGCCAAGTGCATCATTGTCGACCTTCTGCCTCTTTTCCTATGCTTTAAATGCAATTCCAGTCTACCTCCTGAAATCGGTTTCCTGCAATTCTGCCCGGCTTTCAAGTCCTCTTGGCAGCCTTACTTCAGTATATTTTTGGATGATAGCTGTCATTTATAACTCTGCAGGTTTGTGAATTACAGTGCCCCTGAGCTCCTTTCTTCAACTCGCTTTCTTGTGAGCTGGCCACAACACCGCAGGATTGCTTCAGGCCCTAATCTGGTTCCGGCATGGCACGCTGAGCCTTTGGTTAATTCCTCTTCCTGGTGGGAAATGAGAGTTAAATTTTCCCGTCCAGACACCTCCAGCTAGTCTCTCATTGGTTCTCCCTATTCCTGTTCATCTTCCGCGGAATTTGCAAACTGGGCCAAACAGGAGGTTAAAGGCACTGACTCTCCAAGTCGGGAGAGTGTTAGTAAAGCATCTGGAATGTTGCACCCGAGTACCAGGGGACGAGAACTGAGACATATTTCAACACGTCTCCCGATCACACGGTTGATCATACTCTGGGTTCCACATGCATGTTTTAGCTGAAGGAAGAATCCCTTAAACCTGGAGAGTTGAGACCCGTGGAATGGGTACCATGCAATATGACTTCAAAGGGTCTTCATTTGCTCACCAAAACTCTCCAATCCTATCACTGCTGCGTTTTTGCCCCTGTACTCACGATTGATTCACTTTCAGAGACATAGCAATCCATAGGTTTTAAGATACTTACTAGTCAGGTACATTATTAGGCGTTTAATATGGGGTTTTGAGTCCATTTCGTTGAGCAAGGAGTAGCTCTTGTCTATTACATATTTGGCTTAAGGAACTTTATCTGTGCTCATTTCAATCTCTGGTTTTATGCAGCACCCCAACTCACCTTTCCCCTTAGGCAAGCATAAGTTGATTTTCTAAATTTGGGACCATGTTCTGTTTTGAAATTCAGTTCCTGTGTAGCCAAGTTTACATTCCGTGTATTAGTGATATCTTATGATGTTTCTTTTTCTGTGTGACTTATTTCAGTTAGAATCATCATACCTGAATCCACTCATTATGCTGCTATGGGCCTGATGACATAGATGTCATTGCTGAGTGATATTGCATTGTACGTAAGTACCACAACTTCTTTATCCATTTTTCGCTTTATGCGATATTGAACTTGTACCGTAAACGAGTTTCTTGTAAACAGAGCCATCCCAAACTTTGGGGTGGCTGTGTCTTTTTGATTTTAATTTCCCTAAGCTATAGGACCATAAGTGGAAGTGCCCTAGACTCTGTTGCTTTGTTTTTTAGATGTTTCAGGAAACACCATACACTTCTCCCGAGTGGCTGTTGGCAATTTACATCCCGCCCATCAGCATAACAAGGCTCCCAGTTCTCCATAGCCTGTCCTGCCTTTCTGGATTTTACACTTTTTTCAGATGGCCCTTTTGACGGGGGGGAAGTGAGACTTCATTGTAGTGCAGATTTCCTTTGCAAGCTTGCTTGGTTGGCCAAAAAGGGCGTATGCGTTTTTTCCTGAATATATTCAGGAAAAAACGCATACGCCCTTTTTGGCCAAGTGCATCATTGTCGACCTTCTGCCTCTTTTCCTATGCTTTAAATGCAATTCCAGTCTACCTCCTGAAATCGGTTTCCTGCAATTCTGCCCGGCTTTCAAGTCCTCTTGGCAGCCTTACTTCAGTATATTTTTGGATGATAGCTGTCATTTATAACTCTGCAGGTTTGTGAATTACAGTGCCCCTGAGCTCCTTTCTTCAACTCGCTTTCTTGTGAGCTGGCCGCAACACCGCAGGATTGCTTCAGGCCCTAATCTGGTTCCGGCATGGCACGCTGAGCCTTTGGTTAATTCCTCTTCCTGGTGGGAAATGAGAGTTAAATTTTCCCGTCCAGACACCTCCAGCTAGTCTCTCATTGGTTCTCCCTATTCCTGTTCATCTTCCGCGGAATTTGCAAACTGGGCCAAACAGGAGGTTAAAGGCACTGACTCTCCAAGTCGGGAGAGTGTTAGTAAAGCATCTGGAATGTTGCACCCGAGTACCAGGGGACGAGAACTGAGACATATTTCAACACGTCTCCCGATCACACGGTTGATCATACTCTGGGTTCCACATGCATGTTTTAGCTGAAGGAAGAATCCCTTAAACCTGGAGAGTTGAGACCCGTGGAATGGGTACCATGCAATATGACTTCAAAGGGTCTTCATTTGCTCACCAAAACTCTCCAATCCTATCACTGCTGCGTTTTTGCCCCTGTACTCACGATTGATTCACTTTCAGAGACATAGCAATCCATAGGTTTTAAGATACTTACTAGTCAGGTACATTATTAGGCGTTTAATATGGGGTTTTGAGTCCATTTCGTTGAGCAAGGAGTAGCTCTTGTCTATTACATATTTGGCTTAAGGAACTTTATCTGTGCTCATTTCAATCTCTGGTTTTATGCAGCACCCCAACTCACCTTTCCCCTTAAGCAAGCATAAGTTGGTTTTCTAAATTTGGGACCATGTTCTGTTTTGAAATTCAGTTCCTCTGTAGCCAAGTTTACATTCCGTGTATTAGTGATATCTTATGATGTTTCTTTTTCTGTGTGACTTATTTCAGTTAGAATCATCATACCTGAATCCACTCATTATGCTGCTATGGGCCTGATGACATAGATGTCATTGCTGAGTGATATTGCATTGTACGTAAGTACCACAACTTCTTTATCCATTTTTCGCTTTATGCGATATTGAACTTGTACCGTAAACGAGTTTCTTGTAAACAGAGCCATCCCAAACTTTGGGGTGGCTGTGTCTTTTTGATTTTAATTTCCCTAAGCTATAGGACCATAAGTGGAAGTGCCCTAGGCTCTGTTGCTTTGTTTTTTAGATGTTTCAGGAAACACCATACACTTCTCCCGAGTGGCTGTTGGCAATTTACATCCCGCCCATCAGCATAACAAGGCTCCCAGTTCTCCATGGCCTGTCCTGCCTTTCTGGATTTTACACTTTTTTCAGATGGCCCTTTTGACGGGGGGGGGAAGTGAGACTTCATTGTAGTGCAGATTTCCTTTGCAAGCTTGCTTGGTTGGCCAAAAAGGGCGTATGCGTTTTTTCCTGAATATATTCAGGAAAAAACGCATACGCCCTTTTTGGCCAAGTGCATCATTGTCGACCTTCTGCCTCTTTTCCTATGCTTTAAATGCAATTCCAGTCTACCTCCTGAAATCGGTTTCCTGCAATTCTGCCCCGCTTTCAAGTCCTCTTGGCAGCCTTACTTCAGTATATTTTTGGATGATAGCTGTCATTTATAACTCTGCAGGTTTGTGAATTACAGTGCCCCTGAGCTCCTTTCTTCAACTCGCTTTCTTGTGAGCTGGCCGCAACACCGCAGGATTGCTTCAGGCCCTAATCTGGTTCCGGCATGGCACGCTGAGCCTTTGGTTAATTCCTCTTCCTGGTGGGAAATGAGAGTTAAATTTTCCCGTCCAGACACCTCCAGCTAGTCTCTCATTGGTTCTCCCTATTCCTGTTCATCTTCCGCGGAATTTGCAAACTGGGCCAAACAGGAGGTTAAAGGCACTGACTCTCCAAGTCGGGAGAGTGTTAGTAAAGCATCTGGAATGTTGCACCCGAGTACCAGGGGACGAGAACTGAGACATATTTCAACACGTCTCCCGATCACACGGTTGATCATACTCTGGGTTCCACATGCATGTTTTAGCTGAAGGAAGAATCCCTTAAACCTGGAGAGTTGAGACCCGTGGAATGGGTACCATGCAATATGACTTCAAAGGGTCTTCATTTGCTCACCAAAACTCTCCAATCCTATCACTGCTGCGTTTTTGCCCCTGTACTCACGATTGATTCACTTTCAGAGACATAGCAATCCATAGGTTTTAAGATACTTACTAGTCAGGTACATTATTAGGCGTTTAATATGGGGTTTTGAGTCCATTTCGTTGAGCAAGGAGTAGCTCTTGTCTATTACATATTTGGCTTAAGGAACTTTATCTGTGCTCATTTCAATCTCTGGTTTTATGCAGCACCCCAACTCACCTTTCCCCTTAAGCAAGCATAAGTTGGTTTTCTAAATTTGGGACCATGTTCTGTTTTGAAATTCAGTTCCTGTGTAGCCAAGTTTACATTCCGTGTATTAGTGATATCTTATGATGTTTCTTTTTCTGTGTGACTTATTTCAGTTAGAATCATCATACCTGAATCCACTCATTATGCTGCTATGGGCCTGATGACATAGATGTCATTGCTGAGTGATATTGCATTGTACGTAAGTACCACAACTTCTTTATCCATTTTTCGCTTTATGCGATATTGAACTTGTACCGTAAACGAGTTTCTTGTAAACAGAGCCATCCCAAACTTTGGGGTGGCTGTGTCTTTTTGATTTTAATTTCCCTAAGCTATAGGACCATAAGTGGAAGTGCCCTAGGCTCTGTTGCTTTGTTTTTTAGATGTTTCAGGAAACACCATACACTTCTCCCGAGTGGCTGTTGGCAATTTACATCCCGCCCATCAGCATAACAAGGCTCCCAGTTCTCCATGGCCTGTCCTGCCTTTCTGGATTTTACACTTTTTTCAGATGGCCCTTTTGACGGGGGGGAAGTGAGACTTCATTGTAGTGCAGATTTCCTTTGCAAGCTTGCTTGGTTGGCCAAAAAGGGCGTATGCGTTTTTTCCTGAATATATTCAGGAAAAAACGCATACGCCCTTTTTGGCCAAGTGCATCATTGTCGACCTTCTGCCTCTTTTCCTATGCTTTAAATGCAATTCCAGTCTACCTCCTGAAATCGGTTTCCTGCAATTCTGCCCGGCTTTCAAGTCCTCTTGGCAGCCTTACTTCAGTATATTTTTGGATGATAGCTGTCATTTATAACTCTGCAGGTTTGTGAATTACAGTGCCCCTGAGCTCCTTTCTTCAACTCGCTTTCTTGTGAGCTGGCCGCAACACCGCAGGATTGCTTCAGGCCCTAATCTGGTTCCGGCATGGCACGCTGAGCCTTTGGTTAATTCCTCTTCCTGGTGGGAAATGAGAGTTAAATTTTCCCGTCCAGACACCTCCAGCTAGTCTCTCATTGGTTCTCCCTATTCCTGTTCATCTTCCGCGGAATTTGCAAACTGGGCCAAACAGGAGGTTAAAGGCACTGACTCTCCAAGTCGGGAGAGTGTTAGTAAAGCATCTGGAATGTTGCACCCGAGTACCAGGGGACGAGAACTGAGACATATTTCAACACGTCTCCCGATCACACGGTTGATCATACTCTGGGTTCCACATGCATGTTTTAGCTGAAGGAAGAATCCCTTAAACCTGGAGAGTTGAGACCCGTGGAATGGGTACCATGCAATATGACTTCAAAGGGTCTTCATTTGCTCACCAAAACTCTCCAATCCTATCACTGCTGCGTTTTTGCCCCTGTACTCACGATTGATTCACTTTCAGAGACATAGCAATCCATAGGTTTTAAGATACTTACTAGTCAGGTACATTATTAGGCGTTTAATATGGGGTTTTGAGTCCATTTCGTTGAGCAAGGAGTAGCTCTTGTCTATTACATATTTGGCTTAAGGAACTTTATCTGTGCTCATTTCAATCTCTGGTTTTATGCAGCACCCCAACTCACCTTTCCCCTTAAGCAAGCATAAGTTGGTTTTCTAAATTTGGGACCATGTTCTGTTTTGAAATTCAGTTCCTGTGTAGCCAAGTTTACATTCCGTGTATTAGTGATATCTTATGATGTTTCTTTTTCTGTGTGACTTATTTCAGTTAGAATCATCATAACTGAATCCACTCATTATGCTGCTATGGGCCTGATGACATAGATGTCATTGCTGAGTGATATTGCATTGTACGTAAGTACCACAACTTCTTTATCCATTTTTCGCTTTATGCGATATTGAACTTGTACCGTAAACGAGTTTCTTGTAAACAGAGCCATCCCAAACTTTGGGGTGGCTGTGTCTTTTTGATTTTAATTTCCCTAAGCTATAGGACCATAAGTGGAAGTGCCCTAGGTTCTGTTGCTTTGTTTTTTAGATGTTTCAGGAAACACCATACACTTCTCCCGAGTGGCTGTTGGCAATTTACATCCCGCCCATCAGCATAACAAGGCTCCCAGTTCTCCATGGCCTGTCCTGCCTTTCTGGATTTTACACTTTTTTCAGATGGCCCTTTTGACGGGGGGGGGGAAGTGAGACTTCATTGTAGTGCAGATTTCCTTTGCAAGCTTGCTTGGTTGGCCAAAAAGGGCGTATGCGTTTTTTCCTGAATATATTCAGGAAAAAACGCATACGCCCTTTTTGGCCAAGTGCATCATTGTCGACCTTCTGCCTCTTTTCCTATGCTTTAAATGCAATTCCAGTCTACCTCCTGAAATCGGTTTCCTGCAATTCTGCCCGGCTTTCAAGTCCTCTTGGCAGCCTTACTTCAGTATATTTTTGGATGATAGCTGTCATTTATAACTCTGCAGGTTTGTGAATTACAGTGCCCCTGAGCTCCTTTCTTCAACTCGCTTTCTTGTGAGCTGGCCGCAACACCGCAGGATTGCTTCAGGCCCTAATCTGGTTCCGGCATGGCACGCTGAGCCTTTGGTTAATTCCTCTTCCTGGTGGGAAATGAGAGTTAAATTTTCCCGTCCAGACACCTCCAGCTAGTCTCTCATTGGTTCTCCCTATTCCTGTTCATCTTCCGCGGAATTTGCAAACTGGGCCAAACAGGAGGTTAAAGGCACTGACTCTCCAAGTCGGGAGAGTGTTAGTAAAGCATCTGGAATGTTGCACCCGAGTACCAGGGGACGAGAACTGAGACATATTTCAACACGTCTCCCGATCACACGGTTGATCATACTCTGGGTTCCACATGCATGTTTTAGCTGAAGGAAGAATCCCTTAAACCTGGAGAGTTGAGACCCGTGGAATGGGTACCATGCAATATGACTTCAAAGGGTCTTCATTTGCTCACCAAAACTCTCCAATCCTATCACTGCTGCGTTTTTGCCCCTGTACTCACGATTGATTCACTTTCAGAGACATAGCAATCCATAGGTTTTAAGATACTTACTAGTCAGGTACATTATTAGGCGTTTAATATGGGGTTTTGAGTCCATTTCGTTGAGCAAGGAGTAGCTCTTGTCTATTACATATTTGGCTTAAGGAACTTTATCTGTGCTCATTTCAATCTCTGGTTTTATGCAGCACCCCAACTCACCTTTCCCCTTAAGCAAGCATAAGTTGGTTTTCTAAATTTGGGACCATGTTCTGTTTTGAAATTCAGTTCCTGTGTAGCCAAGTTTACATTCCGTGTATTAGTGATATCTTATGATGTTTCTTTTTCTGTGTGACTTATTTCAGTTAGAATCATCATACCTGAATCCACTCATTATGCTGCTATGGGCCTGATGACATAGATGTCATTGCTGAGTGATATTGCATTGTACGTAAGTACCACAACTTCTTTATCCATTTTTCGCTTTATGCGATATTGAACTTGTACCGTAAACGAGTTTCTTGTAAACAGAGCCATCCCAAACTTTGGGGTGGCTGTGTCTTTTTGATTTTAATTTCCCTAAGCTATAGGACCATAAGTGGAAGTGCCCTAGGCTCTGTTGCTTTGTTTTTTAGATGTTTCAGGAAACACCATACACTTCTCCCGAGTGGCTGTTGGCAATTTACATCCCGCCCATCAGCATAACAAGGCTCCCAGTTCTCCATGGCCTGTCCTGCCTTTCTGGATTTTACACTTTTTTCAGATGGCCCTTTTGACGGGGGGGAAGTGAGACTTCATTGTAGTGCAGATTTCCTTTGCAAGCTTGCTTGGTTGGCCAAAAAGGGCGTATGCGTTTTTTCCTGAATATATTCAGGAAAAAACGCATACGCCCTTTTTGGCCAAGTGCATCATTGTCGACCTTCTGCCTCTTTTCCTATGCTTTAAATGCAATTCCAGTCTACCTCCTGAAATCGGTTTCCTGCAATTCTGCCCGGCTTTCAAGTCCTCTTGGCAGCCTTACTTCAGTATATTTTTGGATGATAGCTGTCATTTATAACTCTGCAGGTTTGTGAATTACAGTGCCCCTGAGCTCCTTTCTTCAACTCGCTTTCTTGTGAGCTGGCCGCAACACCGCAGGATTGCTTCAGGCCCTAATCTGGTTCCGGCATGGCACGCTGAGCCTTTGGTTAATTCCTCTTCCTGGTGGGAAATGAGAGTTAAATTTTCCCGTCCAGACACCTCCAGCTAGTCTCTCATTGGTTCTCCCTATTCCTGTTCATCTTCCGCGGAATTTGCAAACTGGGCCAAACAGGAGGTTAAAGGCACTGACTCTCCAAGTTGGGAGAGTGTTAGTAAAGCATCTGGAATGTTGCACCCGAGTACCAGGGGACGAGAACTGAGACATATTTCAACACGTCTCCCGATCACACGGTTGATCATACTCTGGGTTCCACATGCATGTTTTAGCTGAAGGAAGAATCCCTTAAACCTGGAGAGTTGAGACCCGTGGAATGGGTACCATGCAATATGACTTCAAAGGGTCTTCATTTGCTCACCAAAACTCTCCAATCCTATCACTGCTGCGTTTTTGCCCCTGTACTCACGATTGATTCACTTTCAGAGACATAGCAATCCATAGGTTTTAAGATACTTACTAGTCAGGTACATTATTAGGCGTTTAATATGGGGTTTTGAGTCCATTTCGTTGAGCAAGGAGTAGCTCTTGTCTATTACATATTTGGCTTAAGGAACTTTATCTGTGCTCATTTCAATCTCTGGTTTTATGCAGCACCCCAACTCACCTTTCCCCTTAAGCAAGCATAAGTTGGTTTTCTAAATTTGGGACCATGTTCTGTTTTGAAATTCAGTTCCTGTGTAGCCAAGTTTACATTCCGTGTATTAGTGATATCTTATGATGTTTCTTTTTCTGTGTGACTTATTTCAGTTAGAATCATCATAACTGAATCCACTCATTATGCTGCTATGGGCCTGATGACATAGATGTCATTGCTGAGTGATATTGCATTTTACGTAAGTACCACAACTTCTTTATCCATTTTTCGCTTTATGCGATATTGAACTTGTACCGTAAACGAGTTTCTTGTAAACAGAGCCATCCCAAACTTTGGGGTGGCTGTGTCTTTTTGATTTTAATTTCCCTAAGCTATAGGACCATAAGTGGAAGTGCCCTAGGCTCTGTTGCTTTGTTTTTTAGATGTTTCAGGAAACACCATACACTTCTCCCGAGTGGCTGTTGGCAATTTACATCCCGCCCATCAGCATAACAAGGCTCCCAGTTCTCCATGGCCTGTCCTGCCTTTCTGGATTTTACACTTTTTTCAGATGGCCCTTTTGACGGGGGGAAGTGAGACTTCATTGTAGTGCAGATTTCCTTTGCAAGCTTGCTTGGTTGGCCAAAAAGGGCGTATGCGTTTTTTCCTGAATATATTCAGGAAAAAACGCATACGCCCTTTTTGGCCAAGTGCATCATTGTCGACCTTCTGCCTCTTTTCCTATGCTTTAAATGCAATTCCAGTCTACCTCCTGAAATCGGTTTCCTGCAATTCTGCCCGGCTTTCAAGTCCTCTTGGCAGCCTTACTTCAGTATATTTTTGGATGATAGCTGTCATTTATAACTCTGCAGGTTTGTGAATTACAGTGCCCCTGAGCTCCTTTCTTCAACTCGCTTTCTTGTGAGCTGGCCGCAACACCGCAGGATTGCTTCAGGCCCTAATCTGGTTCCGGCATGGCACGCTGAGCCTTTGGTTAATTCCTCTTCCTGGTGGGAAATGAGAGTTAAATTTTCCCGTCCAGACACCTCCAGCTAGTCTCTCATTGGTTCTCCCTATTCCTGTTCATCTTCCGCGGAATTTGCAAACTGGGCCAAACAGGAGGTTAAAGGCACTGACTCTCCAAGTCGGGAGAGTGTTAGTAAAGCATCTGGAATGTTGCACCCGAGTACCAGGGGACGAGAACTGAGACATATTTCAACACGTCTCCTGATCACACGGTTGATCATACTCTGGGTTCCACATGCATGTTTTAGCTGAAGGAAGAATCCCTTAAACCTGGAGAGTTGAGACCCGTGGAATGGGTACCATGCAATATGACTTCAAAGGGTCTTCATTTGCTCACCAAAACTCTCCAATCCTATCACTGCTGCGTTTTTGCCCATGTACTCACGATTGATTCACTTTCAGAGACATAGCAATCCATAGGTTTTAAGATACTTACTGGTCAGGTACATTATTAGGCGTTTAATATGGGGTTTTGAGTCCATTTCGTTGAGCAAGGAGTAGCTCTTGTCTATTACATATTTGGCTTAAGGAACTTTATCTGTGCTCATTTCAATCTCTGGTTTTATGCAGCACCCCAACTCACCTTTCCCCTTAAGCAAGCATAAGTTGGTTTTCTAAATTTGGGACCATGTTCTGTTTTGAAATTCAGTTCCTGTGTAGCCAAGTTTACATTCCGTGTATTAGTGATATCTTATGATGTTTCTTTTTCTGTGTGAATTATTTCAGTTAGAATCATCATACCTGAATCCACTCATTATGCTGCTATGGGCCTGATGACATAGATGTCATTGCTGAGTGATATTGCATTGTACGTAAGTACCACAACTTCTTTATCCATTTTTCGCTTTATGCGATATTGAACTTGTACCGTAAACGAGTTTCTTGTAAACAGAGCCATCCCAAACTTTGGGGTGGCTGTGTCTTTTTGATTTTAATTTCCCTAAGCTATAGGACCATAAGTGGAAGTGCCCTAGGCTCTGTTGCTTTGTTTTTTAGATGTTTCAGGAAACACCATACACTTCTCCCGAGTGGCTGTTGGCAATTTACATCCCGCCCATCAGCATAACAAGGCTCCCAGTTCTCCATGGCCTGTCCTGCCTTTCTGGATTTTACACTTTTTTCAGATGGCCCTTTTGACGGGGGGAAGTGAGACTTCATTGTAGTGCAGATTACCTTTGCAAGCTTGCTTGGTTGGCCAAAAAGGGCGTATGCGTTTTTTCCTGAATATTTTCAGGAAAAAACGCATACGCCCTTTTTGGCCAAGTGCATCATTGTCGACCTTCTGCCTCTTTTCCTATGCTTTAAATGCAATTCCAGTCTACCTCCTGAAATCGGTTTCCTGCAATTCTGCCCGGCTTTCAAGTCCTCTTGGCAGCCTTACTTCAGTATATTTTTGGATGATAGCTGTCATTTATAACTCTGCAGGTTTGTGAATTACAGTGCCCCTGAGCTCCTTTCTTCAACTCGCTTTCTTGTGAGCTGGCCGCAACACCGCAGGATTGCTTCAGGCCCTAATCTGGTTCCGGCATGGCACGCTGAGCCTTTGGTTAATTCCTCTTCCTGGTGGGAAATGAGAGTTAAATTTTCCCGTCCAGACACCTCCAGCTAGTCTCTCATTGGTTCTCCCTATTCCTGTTCATCTTCCGCGTAATTTGCAAACTGGGCCAAAGAGGAGGTTAAAGGCACTGACTCTCCAAGTCGGGAGAGTGTTAGTAAAGCATCTGGAATGTTGCACCCGAGTACCAGGGGACGAGAACTGAGACATATTTCAACACGTCTCCCGATCACACGGTTGATCATACTCTGGGTTCCACATGCATGTTTTAGCTGAAGGAAGAATCCCTTAAACCTGGAGAGTTGAGACCCGTGGAATGGGTACCATGCAATATGACTTCAAAGGGTCTTCATTTGCTCACCAAAACTCTCCAATCCTATCACTGCTGCGTTTTTGCCCCTGTACTCACGATTGATTCACTTTCAGAGACATAGCAATCCATAGGTTTTAAGATACTTACTAGTCAGGTATATTATTAGGCGTTTAATATGGGGTTTTGAGTCCATTTCGTTGAGCAAGGAGTAGCTCTTGTCTATTACATATTTGGCTTAAGGAACTTTATCTGTGCTCATTTCAATCTCTGGTTTTATGCAGCACCCCAACTCACCTTTCCCCTTAAGCAAGAATAAGTTGGTTTTCTAAATTTGGGACCATGTTCTGTTTTGAAATTCAGTTCCTGTGTAGCCAAGTTTACATTCCGTGTATTAGTGATATCTTATGATGTTTCTTTTTCTGTGTGAATTATTTCAGTTAGAATCATCATACCTGAATCCACTCATTATGCTGCTATGGGCCTGATGACATAGATGTCATTGCTGAGTGATATTGCATTGTACGTAAATACCACAAATTCTTTATCCATTTTTCGCTTTATGCGATATTGAACTTGTACCGTAAACGAGTTTCTTGTAAACAGAGCCATCCCAAACTTTGGGGTGGCTGTGTCTTTTTGATTTTAATTTCCCTAAGCTATAGGACCATAAGTGGAAGTGCCCTAGGCTCTGTTGCTTTGTTTTTTAGATGTTTCAGGAAACACCATACACTTCTCCCGAGTGGCTGTTGGCAATTTACATCCCGCCCATCAGCATAACAAGGCTCCCAGTTCTCCATGGCCTGTCCTGCCTTTCTGGATTTTACACTTTTTTCAGATGGCCCTTTTGACGGGGGGGAAGTGAGACTTCATTGTAGTGCAGATTTCCTTTGCAAGCTTGCTTGGTTGGCCAAAAAGGGCGTATGCGTTTTTTCCTGAATATTTTCAGGAAAAAACGCATACGCCCTTTTTGGCCAAGTGCATCATTGTCGACCTTCTGCCTCTTTTCCTATGCTTTAAATGCAATTCCAGTCTACCTCCTGAAATCGGTTTCCTGCAATTCTGCCCGGCTTTCAAGTCCTCTTGGCAGCCTTACTTCAGTATATTTTTGGATGATAGCTGTCATTTATAACTCTGCAGGTTTGTGAATTACAGTGCCCCTGAGCTCCTTTCTTCAACTCGCTTTCTTGTGAGCTGGCCGCAACACCGCAGGATTGCTTCAGGCCCTAATCTGGTTCCGGCATGGCACGCTGAGCCTTTGGTTAATTCCTCTTCCTGGTGGGAAATGAGAGTTAAATTTTCCCGTCCAGACACCTCCAGCTAGTCTCTCATTGGTTCTCCCTATTCCTGTTCATCTTCCGCGGAATTTGCAAACTGGGCCAAACAGGAGGTTAAAGGCACTGACTCTCCAAGTCGGGAGAGTGTTAGTAAAGCATCTGGAATGTTGCACCCGAGTACCAGGGGACGAGAACTGAGACATATTTCAACACGTCTCCCGATCACACGGTTGATCATACTCTGGGTTCCACATGCATGTTTTAGCTGAAGGAAGAATCCCTTAAACCTGGAGAGTTGAGACCCGTGGAATGGGTACCATGCAATATGACTTCAAAGGGTCTTCATTTGCTCACCAAAACTCTCCAATCCTATCACTGCTGCGTTTTTGCCCCTGTACTCAAGATTGATTCACTTTCAGAGACATAGCAGTCCATAGGTTTTAAGATACTTACTAGTCAGGTACATTATTAGGCGTTTAATATGGGGTGTTGAGTCCATTTCGTTGAGCAAGGAGTAGCTCTTGTCTATTACATATTTGGCTTAAGGAACTTTATCTGTGCTCATTTCAATCTCTGGTTTTATGCAGCACCCCAACTCACCTTTCCCCTTAAGCAAGCATAAGTTGGTTTTCTAAATTTGGGACCATGTTCTGTTTTGAAATTCAGTTCCTGTGTAGCCAAGTTTACATTCCGTGTATTAGTGATATCTTATGATGTTTCTTTTTCTGTGTGACTTATTTCAGTTAGAATCATCATACCTGAATCCACTCATCATGCTGCTATGGGCCTGATGACATAGATGTCATTGCTGAGTGATATTGCATTGTACGTAAGTACCACAACTTCTTTATCCATTTTTCGCTTTATGCGATATTGAACTTGTACCGTAAACGAGTTTCTTGTAAACAGAGCCATCCCAAACTTTGGGGTGGCTGTGTCTTTTTGATTTTAATTTCCCTAAGCTATAGGACCATAAGTGGAAGTGCCCTAGGCTCTGTTGCTTTGTTTTTTAGATGTTTCAGGAAACACCATACACTTCTCCCGAGTGGCTGTTGGCAATTTACATCCCGCCCATCAGCATAACAAGGCTCCCAGTTCTCCATGGCCTGTCCTGCCTTTCTGGATTTTACACTTTTTTCAGATGGCCCTTTTGACAGGGGGAAGTGAGACTTCATTGTAGTGCAGATTTCCTTTGCAAGCTTGCTTGGTTGGCCAAAAAGGGCGTATGCGTTTTTTCCTGAATATATTCAGGAAAAAACGCATACGCCCTTTTTGGCCAAGTGCATCATTGTCGACCTTCTGCCTCTTTTCCTATGCTTTAAATGCAATTCCAGTCTACCTCCTGAAATCGGTTTCCTGCAATTCTGCCCGGCTTTCAAGTCCTCTTGGCAGCCTTACTTCAGTATATTTTTGGATGATAGCTGTCATTTATAACTCTGCAGGTTTGTGAATTACAGTGCCCCTGAGCTCCTTTCTTCAACTCGCTTTCTTGTGAGCTGGCCGCAACACCGCAGGATTGCTTCAGGCCCTAATCTGGTTCCGGCATGGCACGCTGAGCCTTTGGTTAATTCCTCTTCCTGGTGGGAAATGAGAGTTAAATTTTCCCGTCCAGACACCTCCAGCTAGTCTCTCATTGGTTCTCCCTATTCCTGTTCATCTTCCGCGGAATTTGCAAACTGGGCCAAACAGGAGGTTAAAGGCACTGACTCTCCAAGTCGGGAGAGTGTTAGTAAAGCATCTGGAATGTTGCACCCGAGTACCAGGGGACGAGAACTGAGACATATTTCAACACGTCTCCCGATCACATGGTTGATCATACTCTGGGTTCCACATGCATGTTTTAGCTGAAGGAAGAATCCCTTAAACCTGGAGAGTTGAGACCCGTGGAATGGGTACCATGCAATATGACTTCAAAGGGTCTTCATTTGCTCACCAAAACTCTCCAATCCTATCACTGCTGCGTTTTTGCCCCTGTACTCACGATTGATTCACTTTCAGAGACATAGCAATCCATAGGTTTTAAGATACTTACTAGTCAGGTACATTATTAGGCGTTTAATATGGGGTTTTGAGTCCATTTCGTTGAGCAAGGAGTAGCTCTTGTCTATTACATATTTGGCTTAAGGAACTTTATCTGTGCTCATTTCAATCTCTGGTTTTATGCAGCACCCCAACTCACCTTTCCCCTTAAGCAAGCATAAGTTGGTTTTCTAAATTTGGGACCATGTTCTGTTTTGAAATTCAGTTCCTGTGTAGCCAAGTTTACATTCCGTGTATTAGTGATATCTTATGATGTTTCTTTTTCTGTGTGACTTATTTCAGTTAGAATCATCATACCTGAATCCACTCATCATGCTGCTATGGGCCTGATGACATAGATGTCATTGCTGAGTGATATTGCATTGTACGTAAGTACCACAACTTCTTTATCCATTTTTCGCTTTATGCGATATTGAACTTGTACCGTAAACGAGTTTCTTGTAAACAGAGCCATCCCAAACTTTGGGGTGGCTGTGTCTTTTTGATTTTAATTTCCCTAAGCTATAGGACCATAAGTGGAAGTGCCCTAGGCTCTGTTGCTTTGTTTTTTAGATGTTTCAGGAAACACCATACACTTCTCCCGAGTGGCTGTTGGCAATTTACATCCCGCCCATCAGCATAACAAGGCTCCCAGTTCTCCATAGCCTGTCCTGCCTTTCTGGATTTTACACTTTTTTCAGATGGCCCTTTTGACGGGGGGGAAGTGAGACTTCATTGTAGTGCAGATTTCCTTTGCAAGCTTGCTTGGTTGGCCAAAAAGGGCGTATGCGTTTTTTCCTGAATATATTCAGGAAAAAACGCATATGCCCTTTTTGGCCAAGTGCATCATTGTCGACCTTCTGCCTCTTTTCCTATGCTTTAAATGCAATTCCAGTCTACCTCCTGAAATCGGTTTCCTGCAATTCTGCCCGGCTTTCAAGTCCTCTTGGCAGCCTTACTTCAGTATATTTTTGGATGATAGCTGTCATTTATAACTCTGCAGGTTTGTGAATTACAGTGCCCCTGAGCTCCTTTCTTCAACTCGCTTTCTTGTGAGCTGGCCGCAACACCGCAGGATTGCTTCAGGCCCTAATCTGGTTCCGGCATGGCACGCTGAGCCTTTGGTTAATTCCTCTTCCTGGTGGGAAATGAGAGTTAAATTTTCCCGTCCAGACACCTCCAGCTAGTCTCTCATTGGTTCTCCCTATTCCTGTTCATCTTCCGCGGAATTTGCAAACTGGGCCAAACAGGAGGTTAAAGGCACTGACTCTCCAAGTCGGGAGAGTGTTAGTAAAGCATCTGGAATGTTGCACCCGAGTACCAGGGGACGAGAACTGAGACATATTTCAACACGTCTCCCGATCACACGGTTGATCATACTCTGGGTTCCACATGCATGTTTTAGCTGAAGGAAGAATCCCTTAAACCTGGAGAGTTGAGACCCGTGGAATGGGTACCATGCAATATGACTTCAAAGGGTCTTCATTTGCTCACCAAAACTCTCCAATCCTATCACTGCTGCGTTTTTGCCCCTGTACTCACGATTGATTCACTTTCAGAGACATAGCAATCCATAGGTTTTAAGATACTTACTAGTCAGGTACATTATTAGGCGTTTAATATGGGGTTTTGAGTCCATTTCGTTGAGCAAGGAGTAGCTCTTGTCTATTACATATTTGGCTTAAGGAACTTTATCTGTGCTCATTTCAATCTCTGGTTTTATGCAGCACCCCAACTCACCTTTCCCCTTAAGCAAGCATAAGTTGGTTTTCTAAATTTGGGACCATGTTCTGTTTTGAAATTCAGTTCCTGTGTAGCCAAGTTTACATTCCGTGTATTAGTGATATCTTATGATGTTTCTTTTTCTGTGTGACTTATTTCAGTTAGAATCATCATACCTGAATCCACTCATCATGCTGCTATGGGCCTGATGACATAGATGTCATTGCTGAGTGATATTGCATTGTACGTAAGTACCACAACTTCTTTATCCATTTTTCGCTTTATGCGATATTGAACTTGTACCGTAAACGAGTTTCTTGTAAACAGAGCCATCCCAAACTTTGGGGTGGCTGTGTCTTTTTGATTTTAATTTCCCTAAGCTATAGGACCATAAGTGGAAGTGCCCTAGGCTCTGTTGCTTTGTTTTTTAGATGTTTCAGGAAACACCATACACTTCTCCCGAGTGGCTGTTGGCAATTTACATCCCGCCCATCAGCATAACAAGGCTCCCAGTTCTCCATAGCCTGTCCTGCCTTTCTGGATTTTACACTTTTTTCAGATGGCCCTTTTGACGGGGGGGAAGTGAGACTTCATTGTAGTGCAGATTTCCTTTGCAAGCTTGCTTGGTTGGCCAAAAAGGGCGTATGCGTTTTTTCCTGAATATATTCAGGAAAAAACGCATATGCCCTTTTTGGCCAAGTGCATCATTGTCGACCTTCTGCCTCTTTTCCTATGCTTTAAATGCAATTCCAGTCTACCTCCTGAAATCGGTTTCCTGCAATTCTGCCCGGCTTTCAAGTCCTCTTGGCAGCCTTACTTCAGTATATTTTTGGATGATAGCTGTCATTTATAACTCTGCAGGTTTGTGAATTACAGTGCCCCTGAGCTCCTTTCTTCAACTCGCTTTCTTGTGAGCTGGCCGCAACACCGCAGGATTGCTTCAGGCCCTAATCTGGTTCCGGCATGGCACGCTGAGCCTTTGGTTAATTCCTCTTCCTGGTGGGAAATGAGAGTTAAATTTTCCCGTCCAGACACCTCCAGCTAGTCTCTCATTGGTTCTCCCTATTCCTGTTCATCTTCCGCGGAATTTGCAAACTGGGCCAAACAGGAGGTTAAAGGCACTGACTCTCCAAGTCGGGAGAGTGTTAGTAAAGCATCTGGAATGTTGCACCCGAGTACCAGGGGACGAGAACTGAGACATATTTCAACACGTCTCCCGATCACACGGTTGATCATACTCTGGGTTCCACATGCATGTTTTAGCTGAAGGAAGAATCCCTTAAACCTGGAGAGTTGAGACCCGTGGAATGGGTACCATGCAATATGACTTCAAAGGGTCTTCATTTGCTCACCAAAACTCTCCAATCCTATCACTGCTGCGTTTTTGCCCCTGTACTCACGATTGATTCACTTTCAGAGACATAGCAATCCATAGGTTTTAAGATACTTACTAGTCAGGTACATTATTAGGCGTTTAATATGGGGTTTTGAGTCCATTTCGTTGAGCAAGGAGTAGCTCTTGTCTATTACATATTTGGCTTAAGGAACTTTATCTGTGCTCATTTCAATCTCTGGTTTTATGCAGCACCCCAACTCACCTTTCCCCTTAAGCAAGCATAAGTTGGTTTTCTAAATTTGGGACCATGTTCTGTTTTGAAATTCAGTTCCTGTGTAGCCAAGTTTACATTCCGTGTATTAGTGATATCTTATGATGTTTCTTTTTCTGTGTGACTTATTTCAGTTAGAATCATCATACCTGAATCCACTCATCATGCTGCTATGGGCCTGATGACATAGATGTCATTGCTGAGTGATATTGCATTGTACGTAAGTACCACAACTTCTTTATCCATTTTTCGCTTTATGCGATATTGAACTTGTACCGTAAACGAGTTTCTTGTAAACAGAGCCATCCCAAACTTTGGGGTGGCTGTGTCTTTTTGATTTTAATTTCCCTAAGCTATAGGACCATAAGTGGAAGTGCCCTAGGCTCTGTTGCTTTGTTTTTTAGATGTTTCAGGAAACACCATACACTTCTCCCGAGTGGCTGTTGGCAATTTACATCCCGCCCATCAGCATAACAAGGCTCCCAGTTCTCCATAGCCTGTCCTGCCTTTCTGGATTTTACACTTTTTTCAGATGGCCCTTTTGACGGGGGGGAAGTGAGACTTCATTGTAGTGCAGATTTCCTTTGCAAGCTTGCTTGGTTGGCCAAAAAGGGCGTATGCGTTTTTTCCTGAATATATTCAGGAAAAAACGCATATGCCCTTTTTGGCCAAGTGCATCATTGTCGACCTTCTGCCTCTTTTCCTATGCTTTAAATGCAATTCCAGTCTACCTCCTGAAATCGGTTTCCTGCAATTCTGCCCGGCTTTCAAGTCCTCTTGGCAGCCTTACTTCAGTATATTTTTGGATGATAGCTGTCATTTATAACTCTGCAGGTTTGTGAATTACAGTGCCCCTGAGCTCCTTTCTTCAACTCGCTTTCTTGTGAGCTGGCCGCAACACCGCAGGATTGCTTCAGGCCCTAATCTGGTTCCGGCATGGCACGCTGAGCCTTTGGTTAATTCCTCTTCCTGGTGGGAAATGAGAGTTAAATTTTCCCGTCCAGACACCTCCAGCTAGTCTCTCATTGGTTCTCCCTATTCCTGTTCATCTTCCGCGGAATTTGCAAACTGGGCCAAACAGGAGGTTAAAGGCACTGACTCTCCAAGTCGGGAGAGTGTTAGTAAAGCATCTGGAATGTTGCACCCGAGTACCAGGGGACGAGAACTGAGACATATTTCAACACGTCTCCCGATCACACGGTTGATCATACTCTGGGTTCCACATGCATGTTTTAGCTGAAGGAAGAATCCCTTAAACCTGGAGAGTTGAGACCCGTGGAATGGGTACCATGCAATATGACTTCAAAGGGTCTTCATTTGCTCACCAAAACTCTCCAATCCTATCACTGCTGCGTTTTTGCCCCTGTACTCACGATTGATTCACTTTCAGAGACATAGCAATCCATAGGTTTTAAGATACTTACTAGTCAGGTACATTATTAGGCGTTTAATATGGGGTTTTGAGTCCATTTCGTTGAGCAAGGAGTAGCTCTTGTCTATTACATATTTGGCTTAAGGAACTTTATCTGTGCTCATTTCAATCTCTGGTTTTATGCAGCACCCCAACTCACCTTTCCCCTTAAGCAAGCATAAGTTGGTTTTCTAAATTTGGGACCATGTTCTGTTTTGAAATTCAGTTCCTGTGTAGCCAAGTTTACATTCCGTGTATTAGTGATATCTTATGATGTTTCTTTTTCTGTGTGACTTATTTCAGTTAGAATCATCATACCTGAATCCACTCATCATGCTGCTATGGGCCTGATGACATAGATGTCATTGCTGAGTGATATTGCATTGTACGTAAGTACCACAACTTCTTTATCCATTTTTCGCTTTATGCGATATTGAACTTGTACCGTAAACGAGTTTCTTGTAAACAGAGCCATCCCAAACTTTGGGGTGGCTGTGTCTTTTTGATTTTAATTTCCCTAAGCTATAGGACCATAAGTGGAAGTGCCCTAGGCTCTGTTGCTTTGTTTTTTAGATGTTTCAGGAAACACCATACACTTCTCCCGAGTGGCTGTTGGCAATTTACATCCCGCCCATCAGCATAACAAGGCTCCCAGTTCTCCATGGCCTGTCCTGCCTTTCTGGATTTTACACTTTTTTCAGATGGCCCTTTTGACGGGGGGGAAGTGAGACTTCATTGTAGTGCAGATTTCCTTTGCAAGCTTGCTTGGTTGGCCAAAAAGGGCGTATGCGTTTTTTCCTGAATATATTCAGGAAAAAACGCATACGCCCTTTTTGGCCAAGTGCATCATTGTCGACCTTCTGCCTCTTTTCCTATGCTTTAAATGCAATTCCAGTCTACCTCCTGAAATCGGTTTCCTGCAATTCTGCCCGGCTTTCAAGTCCTCTTGGCAGCCTTACTTCAGTATATTTTTGGATGATAGCTGTCATTTATAACTCTGCAGGTTTGTGAATTACAGTGCCCCTGAGCTCCTTTCTTCAACTCGCTTTCTTGTGAGCTGGCCGCAACACCGCAGGATTGCTTCAGGCCCTAATCTGGTTCCGGCATGGCACGCTGAGCCTTTGGTTAATTCCTCTTCCTGGTGGGAAATGAGAGTTAAATTTTCCCGTCCAGACACCTCCAGCTAGTCTCTCATTGGTTCTCCCTATTCCTGTTCATCTTCCGCGGAATTTGCAAACTGGGCCAAACAGGAGGTTAAAGGCACTGACTCTCCAAGTCGGGAGAGTGTTAGTAAAGCATCTGGAATGTTGCACCCGAGTACCAGGGGACGAGAACTGAGACATATTTCAACACGTCTCCCGATCACACGGTTGATCATACTCTGGGTTCCACATGCATGTTTTAGCTGAAGGAAGAATCCCTTAAACCTGGAGAGTTGAGACCCGTGGAATGGGTACCATGCAATATGACTTCAAAGGGTCTTCATTTGCTCACCAAAACTCTCCAATCCTATCACTGCTGCGTTTTTGCCCCTGTACTCACGATTGATTCACTTTCAGAGACATAGCAATCCATAGGTTTTAAGATACTTACTAGTCAGGTACATTATTAGGCGTTTAATATGGGGTTTTGAGTCCATTTCGTTGAGCAAGGAGTAGCTCTTGTCTATTACATATTTGGCTTAAGGAACTTTATCTGTGCTCATTTCAATATCTGGTTTTATGCAGCACCCCAACTCACCTTTCCCCTTAAGCAAGCATAAGTTGATTTTCTAAATTTCGGACCATGTTCTGTTTTGAAATTCAGTTCCTGTGTAGCCAAGTTTACATTCCGTGTATTAGTGATATCTTATGATGTTTCTTTTTCTGTGTGACTTATTTCAGTTAGAATCATCATACCTGAATCCACTCATTATGCTGCTATGGGCCTGATGACATAGATGTCATTGCTGAGTGATATTGCATTGTACGTAATTACCACAACTTCTTTATCCATTTTTCCCTTTATGTGATATTGAACTTGTACCGTAAACGAGTTTCTTGTAAACAGAGCCATCCCAAACTTTGGGGTGGCTGTGTCTTTATGATTTTAATTTCCCTAAGCTATAGGACCATAAGTGGAAGTGCCCTAGGCTCTGTTGCTTTGTTTTTTAGATGTTTCAGGAAACACCATACACTTCTCCGGAGTGGCTGTTGGCAATTTACATCCCGCCCATCAGCATAACAAGGCTCCCAGTTCTCCATGGCCTGTCCTGCCTTTCTGGATTTTACACTTTTTTCAGATGGCCCTTTTGATGGGGGGGGAAGTGAGACTTCATTGTAGTGCAGATTTCCTTTGCAAGCTTGCTTGGTTGGCCAAAAAGGGCGTATGCGTTTTTTCCTGAATATATTCAGGAAAAAACGCATACGCCCTTTTTGGCCAAGTGCATCATTGTCGACCTTCTGCCTCTTTTCCTATGCTTTAAATGCAATTCCAGTCTACCTCCTGAAATCGGTTTCCTGCAATTCTGCCCGGCTTTCAAGTCCTCTTGGCAGCCTTACTTCAGTATATTTTTGGATGATAGCTGTCATTTATAACTCTGCAGGTTTGTGAATTACAGTGCCCCTGAGCTCCTTTCTTCAACTCGCTTTCTTGTGAGCTGGCCGCAACACCGCAGGATTGCTTCAGGCCTTAATCTGGTTCCGGCATGGCACGCTGAGCCTTTGGTTAATTCCTCTTCCTGGTGGGAAATGAGAGTTAAATATTCCCGTCCAGACACCTCCAGCTAGTCTCTCATTGGTTCTCCCTATTCCTGTTCATCTTCCGCGGAATTTGCAAACTGGGCCAAACAGGAGGTTAAAGGCACTGACTCTCCAAGTCGGGAGAGTGTTAGTAAAGCATCTGGAATGTTGCACCCGAGTACCAGGGGACGAGAACTGAGACATATTTCAACACGTCTCCCGATCACATGGTTGATCATACTCTGGGTTCCACATGCATGTTTTAGCTGAAGGAAGAATCCCTTAAACCTGGAGAGTTGAGACCCGTGGAATGGGTACCATGCAATATGACTTCAAAGGGTCTTCATTTGCTCACCAAAACTCTCCAATCCTATCACTGCTGCGTTTTTGCCCCTGTACTCACGATTGATTCACTTTCAGAGACATAGCAATCCATAGGTTTTAAGATACTTACTAGTCAGGTACATTATTAGGCGTTTAATATGGGGTTTTGAGTCCATTTCGTTGAGCAAGGAGTAGCTCTTGTCTATTACATATTTGGCTTAAGGAACTTTATCTGTGCTCATTTCAATCTCTGGTTTTATGCAGCACCCCAACTCACCTTTCCCCTTAAGCAAGCATAAGTTGATTTTCTAAATTTGGGACCATGTTCTGTTTTGAAATTCAGTTCCTGTGTAGCCAAGTTTACATTCCGTGTATTAGTGATATCTTATGATGTTTCTTTTTCTGTGTGACTTATTTCAGTTAGAATCATCATACCTGAATCCACTCATTATGCTGCTATGGGCCTGATGACATAGATGTCATTGCTGAGTGATATTGCATTGTACGTAAGTACCACAACTTCTTTATCCATTTTTCGCTTTATGCGATATTGAACTTGTACCGTAAATGAGTTTCTTGTAAACAGAGCCATCCCAAACTTTGGGGTGGCTGTGTCTTTTTGATATTAATTTCCCTAAGCTATAGGACCATAAGTGGAAGTGCCCTAGGCTCTGTTGCTTTGTTTTTTAGATGTTTCAGGAAACACCATACACTTCTCCCGAGTGGCTGTTGGCAATTTACATCCCGCCCATCAGCATAACAAGGCTCCCAGTTCTCCATAGCCTGTCCTGCCTTTCTGGATTTTACACTTTTTTCAGATGGCCCTTTTGACGGGGGGGAAGTGAGACTTCATTGTAGTGCAGATTTCCTTTGCAAGCTTGCTTGGTTGGCCAAAAAGGGCGTATGCGTTTTTTCCTGAATATATTCAGGAAAAAACGCATACGCCCTTTTTGGCCAAGTGCATCATTGTCGACCTTCTGCCTCTTTTCCTATGCTTTAAATGCAATTCCAGTCTACCTCCTGAAATCGGTTTCCTGCAATTCTGCCCGGCTTTCAAGTCCTCTTGGCAGCCTTACTTCAGTATATTTTTGGATGATAGCTGTCATTTATAACTCTGCAGGTTTATGAATTACAGTGCCCCTGAGCTCCTTTCTTCAACTCGCTTTCTTGTGAGCTGGCCGCAACACCGCAGGATTGCTTCAGGCCCTAATCTGGTTCCGGCATGGCACACTGAGCCTTTGGTTAATTCCTCTTCCTGGTGGGAAATGAGAGTTAAATTTTCCCGTCCAGACACCTCCAGCTAGTCTCTCATTGGTTCTCCCTATTCCTGTTCATCTTCCGTGGAATTTGCAAACTGGGCCAAAGAGGAGGTTAAAGGCACTGACTCTCCAAGTCGGGAGAGTGTTAGTAAAGCATCTGGAATGTTGCACCCGAGTACCAGGGGACGAGAACTGAGACATATTTCAACACGTCTCCCGATCACACGGTTGATCATACTCTGGGTTCCACATGCATGTTTTAGCTGAAGGAAGAATCCCTTAAACCTGGAGAGTTGAGACCCGTGGAATGGGTACCATGCAATATGACTTCAAAGGGTCTTCATTTGCTCACCAAAACTCTCCAATCCTATCACTGCTGCGTTTTTGCCCCTGTACTCACGATTGATTCACTTTCAGAGACATAGCAATCCATAGGTTTTAAGATACTTACTAGTCAGGTACATTATTAGGCGTTTAATATGGGGTTTTGAGTCCATTTCGTTGAGCAAGGAGTAGCTCTTGTCTATTACATATTTGGCTTAAGGAACTTTATCTGTGCTCATTTCAATCTCTGGTTTTATGCAGCACCCCAACTCACCTTTCCCCTTAAGCAAGCATAAGTTGATTTTCTAAATTTGGGACCATGTTCTGTTTTGAAATTCAGTTCCTGTGTAGCCAAGTTTACATTCCGTGTATTAGTGATATCTTATGATGTTTCTTTTTCTGTGTGACTTATTTCAGTTAGAATCATCATACCTGAATCCACTCATTATGCTGCTATGGGCCTGATGACATAGATGTCATTGCTGAGTGATATTGCATTGTACGTAAGTACCACAACTTCTTTATCCATTTTTCGCTTTATGCGATATTGAACTTGTACCGTAAACGAGTTTCTTGTAAACAGAGCCATCCCAAACTTTGGGGTGGCTGTGTCTTTTTGATTTTAATTTCCCTAAGCTATAGGACCATAAGTGGAAGTGCCCTAGGCTCTGTTGCTTTGTTTTTTAGATGTTTCAGGAAACACCATACACTTCTCCCGAGTGGCTGTTGGCAAGTTACATCCCGCCCATCAGCATAACAAGGCTCCCAGTTCTCCATGGCCTGTCCTGCCTTTCTGGATTTTACACTTTTTTCAGATGGCCCTTTTGACGGGGGGGGAAGTGAGACTTCATTGTAGTGCAGATTTCCTTTGCAAGCTTGCTTGGTTGGCCAAAAAGGGCGTATGCGTTTTTTCCTGAATATATTCAGGAAAAAACGCATACGCCCTTTTTGGCCAAGTGCATCATTGTCGACCTTCTGCCTCTTTTCCTATGCTTTAAATGCAATTCCAGTCTACCTCCTGAAATCGGTTTCCTGCAATTCTGCCCGGCTTTCAAGTCCTCTTGGCAGCCTTACTTCAGTATATTTTTGGATGATAGCTGTCATTTATAACTCTGCAGGTTTGTGAATTACAGTGTGCCTGAGCTCCTTTCTTCAACTCGCTTTCTTGTGAGCTGGCCGCAACACCACAGGATTGCTTCAGGCCCTAATCTGGTTCCGGCATGGCACACTGAGCCTTTGGTTAATTCCTCTTCCTGGTGGGAAATGAGAGTTAAATTTTCCCGTCCAGACACCTCCAGCTAGTCTCTCATTGGTTCTCCCTATTCCTGTTCATCTTCCACGGAATTTGCAAACTGGGCCAAACAGGAGGTTAAAGGCACTGACTCTCCAAGTCGGGAGAGTGTTAGTAAAGCATCTGGAATGTTGCACCCGAGTACCAGGGGACGAGAACTGAGACATATTTCAACACGTCTCCCGATCACATGGTTGATCATACTCTGGGTTCCACATGCATGTTTTAGCTGAAGGAAGAATCCCTTAAACCTGGAGAGTTGAGACCCGTGGAATGGGTACCATGCAATATGACTTCAAAGGGTCTTCATTTGCTCACCAAAACTCTCCAATCCTATCACTGCTGCGTTTTTGCCCCTGTACTCAAGATTGATTCACTTTCAGAGACATAGCAGTCCATAGGTTTTAAGATACTTACTAGTCAGGTACATTATTAGGCGTTTAATATGGGGTGTTGAGTCCATTTCGTTGAGCAAGGAGTAGCTCTTGTCTATTACATATTTGGCTTAAGGAACTTTATCTGTGCTCATTTCAATCTCTGGTTTTATGCAGCACCCCAACTCACCTTTCCCCTTAAGCAAGCATAAGTTGGTTTTCTAAATTTGGGACCATGTTCTGTTTTGAAATTCAGTTCCTGTGTAGCCAAGTTTACATTCCGTGTATTAGTGATATCTTATGATGTTTCTTTTTCTGTGTGACTTATTTCAGTTAGAATCATCATACCTGAATCCACTCATCATGCTGCTATGGGCCTGATGACATAGATGTCATTGCTGAGTGATATTGCATTGTACGTAAGTACCACAACTTCTTTATCCATTTTTCGCTTTATGCGATATTGAACTTGTACCGTAAACGAGTTTCTTGTAAACAGAGCCATCCCAAACTTTGGGGTGGCTGTGTCTTTTTGATTTTAATTTCCCTAAGCTATAGGACCATAAGTGGAAGTGCCCTAGGCTCTGTTGCTTTGTTTTTTAGATGTTTCAGGAAACACCATACACTTCTCCCGAGTGGCTGTTGGCAATTTACATCCCGCCCATCAGCATAACAAGGCTCCCAGTTCTCCATGGCCTGTCCTGCCTTTCTGGATTTTACACTTTTTTCAGATGGCCCTTTTGACGGGGGGGAAGTGAGACTTCATTGTAGTGCAGATTTCCTTTGCAAGCTTGCTTGGTTGGCCAAAAAGGGCGTATGCGTTTTTTCCTGAATATATTCAGGAAAAAACGCATACGCCCTTTTTGGCCAAGTGCATCATTGTCGACCTTCTGCCTCTTTTCCTATGCTTTAAATGCAATTCCAGTCTACCTCCTGAAATCGGTTTCCTGCAATTCTGCCCGGCTTTCAAGTCCTCTTGGCAGCCTTACTTCAGTATATTTTTGGATGATAGCTGTCATTTATAACTCTGCAGGTTTGTGAATTACAGTGCCCCTGAGCTCCTTTCTTCAACTCGCTTTCTTGTGAGCTGGCCGCAACACCGCAGGATTGCTTCAGGCCCTAATCTGGTTCCGGCATGGCACGCTGAGCCTTTGGTTAATTCCTCTTCCTGGTGGGAAATGAGAGTTAAATTTTCCCGTCCAGACACCTCCAGCTAGTCTCTCATTGGTTCTCCCTATTCCTGTTCATCTTCCGCGGAATTTGCAAACTGGGCCAAACAGGAGGTTAAAGGCACTGACTCTCCAAGTCGGGAGAGTGTTAGTAAAGCATCTGGAATGTTGCACCCGAGTACCAGGGGACGAGAACTGAGACATATTTCAACACGTCTCCCGATCACACGGTTGATCATACTCTGGGTTCCACATGCATGTTTTAGCTGAAGGAAGAATCCCTTAAATCTGGAGAGTTGAGACCCGTGGAATGGGTACCATGCAATATGACTTCAAAGGGTCTTCATTTGCTCACCAAAACTCTCCAATCCTATCACTGCTGCGTTTTTGCCCCTGTACTCACGATTGATTCACTTTCAGAGACATAGCAATCCATAGGTTTTAAGATACTTACTAGTCAGGTACATTATTAGGCGTTTAATATGGGGTTTTGAGTCCATTTCGTTGAGCAAGGAGTAGCTCTTGTCTATTACATATTTGGCTTAAGGAACTTTATCTGTGCTCATTTCAATCTCTGGTTTTATGCAGCACCCCAACTCACCTTTCCCCTTAAGCAAGCATAAGTTGATTTTCTAAATTTGGGACCATGTTCTGTTTTGAAATTCAGTTCCTGTGTAGCCAAGTTTACATTCCGTGTATTAGTGATATCTTATGATGTTTCTTTTTCTGTGTGACTTATTTCAGTTAGAATCATCATACCTGAATCCACTCATTATGCTGCTATGGGCCTGATGACATAGATGTCATTGCTGAGTGATATTGCATTGTACGTAAGTACCACAACTTCTTTATCCATTTTTCGCTTTATGCGATATTGAACTTGTACCGTAAACGAGTTTCTTGTAAACAGAGCCATCCCAAACTTTGGGGTGGCTGTGTCTTTTTGATTTTAATTTCCCTAAGCTATAGGACCATAAGTGGAAGTGCCCTAGGCTCTGTTGCTTTGTTTTTTAGATGTTTCAGGAAACACCATACACTTCTCCCGAGTGGCTGTTGGCAATTTACATCCCGCCCATCAGCATAACAAGGCTCCCAGTTCTCCATAGCCTGTCCTGCCTTTCTGGATTTTACACTTTTTTCAGATGGCCCTTTTGACGGGGGGGAAGTGAGACTTCATTGTAGTGCAGATTTCCTTTGCAAGCTTGCTTGGTTGGCCAAAAAGGGCGTATGCGTTTTTTCCTGAATATATTCAGGAAAAAACGCATACGCCCTTTTTGGCCAAGTGCATCATTGTCGACCTTCTGCCTCTTTTCCTATGCTTTAAATGCAATTCCAGTCTACCTCCTGAAATCTGTTTCCTGCAATTCTGCCCGGCTTTCAAGTCCTCTTGGCAGCCTTACTTCAGTATATTTTTGGATGATAGCTGTCATTTATAACTCTGCAGGTTTGTGAATTACAGTGCCCCTGAGCTCCTTTCTTCAACTCGCTTTCTTGTGAGCTGGCCGCAACACCGCAGGATTGCTTCAGGCCCTAATCTGGTTCCGGCATGGCACACTGAGCCTTTGGTTAATTCCTCTTCCTGGTGGGAAATGAGAGTTAAATTTTCCCGTCCAGACACCTCCAGCTAGTCTCTCATTGGTTCTCCCTATTCCTGTTCATCTTCCGTGGAATTTGCAAACTGGGCCAAAGAGGAGGTTAAAGGCACTGACTCTCCAAGTCGGGAGAGTGTTAGTAAAGCATCTGGAATGTTGCACCCGAGTACCAGGGGACGAGAACTGAGACATATTTCAACACGTCTCCCGATCACACGGTTGATCATACTCTGGGTTCCACATGCATGTTTTAGCTGAAGGAAGAATCCCTTAAACCTGGAGAGTTGAGACCCGTGGAATGGGTACCATGCAATATGACTTCAAAGGGTCTTCATTTGCTCACCAAAACTCTCCAATCCTATCACTGCTGCGTTTTTGCCCCTGTACTCAAGATTGATTCACTTTCAGAGACATAGCAATCCATAGGTTTTAAGATACTTACTAGTCAGGTACATTATTAGGCGTTTAATATGGTGTGTTGAGTGCATTTCGTTGACCAAGGAGTAGCTCTTGTCTATTACATATTTGGCTTAAGGAACTTTATCTGTGCTCATTTCAATCTCTGGTTTTATGCAGCACCCCAACTCACCTTTCCCCTTAAGCAAGCATAAGTTGGTTTTCTAAATTTGGGACCATGTTCTGTTTTGAAATTCAGTTCCTGTGTAGCCAAGTTTACATTCCGTGTATTAGTGATATCTTATGATGTTTCTTTTTCTGTGTGACTTATTTCAGTTAGAATCATCATACCTGAATCCACTCATCATGCTGCTATGGGCCTGATGACATAGATGTCATTGCTGAGTGATATTGCATTGTACGTAAGTACCACAACTTCTTTATCCATTTTTCGCTTTATGCGATATTGAACTTGTACCGTAAACGAGTTTCTTGTAAACAGAGCCATCCCAAACTTTGGGGTGGCTGTGTCTTTTTGATTTTAATTTCCCTAAGCTATAGGACCATAAGTGGAAGTGCCCTAGGCTCTGTTGCTTTGTTTTTTAGATGTTTCAGGAAACACCATACACTTCTCCCGAGTGGCTGTTGGCAAGTTACATCCCGCCCATCAGCATAACAAGGCTCCCAGTTCTCCATGGCCTGTCCTGCCTTTCTGGATTTTACACTTTTTTCAGATGGCCCTTTTGATGGGGGGGGAAGTGAGACTTCATTGTAGTGCAGATTTCCTTTGCAAGCTTGCTTGGTTGGCCAAAAAGGGCGTATGCGTTTTTTCCTGAATATATTCAGGAAAAAACGCATACGCCCTTTTTGGCCAAGTGCATCATTGTCGACCTTCTGCCTCTTTTCCTATGCTTTAAATGCAATTCCAGTCTACCTCCTGAAATCGGTTTCCTGCAATTCTGCCCGGCTTTCAAGTCCTCTTGGCAGCCTTACTTCAGTATATTTTTGGATGATAGCTGTCATTTATAACTCTGCAGGTTTGTGACTTACAGTTCCCCTGAGCTCCTTTCTTCAACTCGCTTTCTTGTGAGCTGGCCGCAACACCGCAGGATTGCTTCAGGCCCTAATCTGGTTCCGGCATGGCACGCTGAGCCTTTGGTTAATTCCTCTTCCTGGTGGGAAATGAGAGTTAAATTTTCCCGTCCAGACACCTCCAGCTAGTCTCTCATTGGTTCTCCCTATTCCTGTTCATCTTCCGCGGAATTTGCAAACTGGGCCAAACAGGAGGTTAAAGGCACTGACTCTCCAAGTCGGGAGAGTGTTAGTAAAGCATCTGGAATGTTGCACCCGAGTACCAGGGGACGAGAACTGAGACATATTTCAACACGTCTCCCGATCACACGGTTGATCATACTCTGGGTTCCACATGCATGTTTTAGCTGAAGGAAGAATCCCTTAAACCTGGAGAGTTGAGACCCGTGGAATGGGTACCATGCAATATGACTTCAAAGGGTCTTCATTTGCTCACCAAAACTCTCCAATCCTATCACTGCTGCGTTTTTGCCCCTGTACTCACGATTGATTCACTTTCAGAGACATAGCAATCCATAGGTTTTAAGATACTTACTAGTCAGGTACATTATTAGGCGTTTAATATGGGGTTTTGAGTCCATTTCGTTGAGCAAGGAGTAGCTCTTGTCTATTACATATTTGGCTTAAGGAACTTTATCTGTGCTCATTTCAATCTCTGGTTTTATGCAGCACCCCAACTCACCTTTCCCCTTAAGCAGGCATAAGTTGGTTTTCTAAATTTGAGACTCTGTTTTGTTTTGTAATCCAGTTCCTGTGTAGCCAAGTTTACATTCCGTGTATTAGTGATATCTTATGATGTTTCTTATTCTGTGTGACTTATTTCAGTTAGAATCATCATACCTGAATCCACTCATTATGCTGCTATGGGCCTGATGACATAGATGTCATTGCTGAGTGATATTGCATTGTACGTAAGTACCACAACTTCTTTATCCATTTTTCTCTTTATGCGATATTGAACTTGCACCGTAAATGAGTTTCTTGTAAACAGAGCCATCCCAAACTTTGGGGTGGCTGTGTCTTTTTGATTTTAATTTCCCTAAGCTATAGGACCATAAGTGGAAGTGCCCTAGGCTCTGTTGCTTTGTTTTTTAGATGTTTCAGGAAACACCATACACTTCTCCCGAGTGGCTGTTGGCAAGTTACATCCCGCCCATCAGCATAACAAGGCTCCCAGGTCTCCATGGCCTGTCCTGCCTTTCTGGATTTTACACTTTTTTCAGATGGCCCTTTTGACGGGGGGGGGGGGAAGTGAGACTTCATTGTAGTGCAGATTTCCTTTGCAAGCTTGCTTGGTTGGCCAAAAAGTGCGTATGCGTTTTTTCCTGAATATATTCAGGAAAAAACACATACGCCCTTTTTGGCCAAGTGCATCATTGTCGACCTTCTGCCTCTTTTCCTATGCTTTAAATGCAATTCCAGTCTACCTCCTGAAATCGGTTTCGTGCAATTCTGCCCGACTTTCAAGTCCTCTTGGCAGCCTTACTTCAGTATATTTTTGGATGATAGCTGTCATTTATAACTCTGCAGGTTTGTGAATTACAGTGCCCCTGAGCTCCTTTCTTCAACTCGCTTTCTTGTGAGCTGGCCGCAACACCGCAGGATTGCTTCAGGCCCTAATCTGGTTCCGGCACGGCACGCTGAGCCTTTGCTTAATTGCTCTTCCTGGTGGGAAATGAGAGTTAAATTTTCCCGTCCAGACACCTCCAGCTAGTCTCTCATTGGTTCTCCCTATTCCTGTTCATCTTCCGCGGAATTTGCAAACTGGGCCAAACAGGAGGTTAAAGGCACTGACTCTCCAAGTCGGGAGAGTGTTAGTAAAGCATCTGGAATGTTGCACCCGAGTACCAGGGGACGAGAACTGAGACATATTTCAACACGTCTCCCGATCACACGGTTGATCATACTCTGGGTTCCACATGCATGTTTTAGCTGAAGGAAGAATCCCTTAAACCTGGAGAGTTGAGACCCGTGGAATGGGTACCATGCAATATGACTTCAAAGGGTCTTCATTTGCTCACCAAAACTCTCCAATCCTATCACTGCTGCGTTTTTGCCCCTGTACTCACGATTGATTCACTTTCAGAGACATAGCAATCCATAGGTTTTAAGATACTTACTAGTCAGGTACATTATTAGGCGTTTAATATGGGGTTTTGAGTCCATTTCGTTGAGCAAGGAGTAGCTCTTGTCTATTACATATTTGACTTAAGGAACTTTATCTGTGCTCATTTCAATCTCTGGTTTTATGCAGCACCCCAACTCACCTTTCCCCTTAAGCAAGCATAAGTTGGTTTTCTAAATTTGGGACCATGTTCTGTTTTGAAATTCAGTTCCTGTGTAGCCAAGTTTACATTCCGTGTATTAGTGATATCTTATGATGTTTCTTTTTCTGTGTGACTTATTTCAGTTAGAATCATCATACCTGAATCCACTCATTATGCTGCTATGGGCCTGATGACATAGATGTCATTGCTGAGTGATATTGCATTGTACGTAAGTACCACAACTTCTTTATCCATTTTTCGCTTTATGCGATATTGAACTTGTACCGTAAACGAGTTTCTTGTAAACAGAGCCATCCCAAACTTTGGGGTGGCTGTGTCTTTTTGATTTTAATTTCCCTAAGCTATAGGACCATAAGTGGAAGTGCCCTAGGCTCTGTTGCTTTGTTTTTTAGATGTTTCAGGAAACACCATACACTTCTCCCGAGTGGCTGTTGGCAAGTTACATCCCGCCCATCAGCATAACAAGGCTCCCAGGTCTCCATGGCCTGTCCTGCCTTTCTGGATTTTACACTTTTTTCAGATGGCCCTTTTGACGGGGGGGGGGGGGGAAGTGAGACTTCATTGTAGTGCAGATTTCCTTTGCAAACTTGCTTGGTTGGCCAAAAAGTGCGTATGCGTTTTTTCCTGAATATATTCAGGAAAAAACACATACGCCCTTTTTGGCCAAGTGCATCATTGTCGACCTTCTGCCTCTTTTCCTAAGCTTTAAATGCAATTCCAGTCTACCTCCTGAAATTGGTTTTCTGCAATTCTGCCCGGCTTTCAAGTCCTCTTGGCAGCCTTACTTCAGTATATTTTTGGATGATAGCTGTCATTTATAACTCTGCAGGTTTGTGAATTACAGTGCCCCTGAGCTCCTTTCTTCAACTCGCTTTCTTGTGAGCTGGCCGCAACACCGCAGGATTGCTTCAGGCCCTAATCTGGTTCCGGCACGGCACGCTGAGCCTTTGCTTAATTGCTCTTCCTGGTGGGAAATGAGAGTTAAATTTTCCCGTCCAGACACCTCCAGCTAGTCTCTCATTGGTTCTCCCTATTCCTGTTCATCTTCTGCGGAATTTGCAAACTGGGCCAAACAGGAGGTTAAAGGCACTGACTCTCCAAGTCGGGAGAGTGTTAGTAAAGCATCTGGAATGTTGCACCCGAGTACCAGGGGACGAGAACTGAGACATATTTCAACACGTCTCCCGATCACACGGTTGATCATACTCTGGGTTCCACATGCATGTTTTAGCTGAAGGAAGAATCCCTTAAACCTGGAGAGTTGAGACCCGTGGAATGGGTACCATGCAATATGACTTCAAAGGGTCTTCATTTGCTCACCAAAACTCTCCAATCCTATCACTGCTGCGTTTTTGCCCCTGTACTCACGATTGATTCACTTTCAGAGACATAGCAATCCATAGGTTTTAAGATACTTACTAGTCAGGTACATTATTAGGCGTTTAATATGGGGTTTTGAGTCCATTTCGTTGAGCAAGGAGTAGCTCTTGTCTATTACATATTTGGCTTAAGGAACTTTATCTGTGCTCATTTCAATCTCTGGTTTTATGCAGCACCCCAACTCACCTTTCCCCTTAAGCAAGCATAAGTTGGTTTTCTAAATTTGGGACCATGTTCTGTTTTGAAATTCAGTTCCTGTGTAGCCAAGTTTACATTCCGTGTATTAGTGATATCTTATGATGTTTCTTTTTCTGTGTGACTTATTTCAGTTAGAATCATCATACCTGAATCCACTCATTATGCTGCTATGGGCCTGATGACATAGATGTCATTGCTGAGTGATATTGCATTGTACGTAAGTACCACAACTTCTTTATCCATTTTTCGCTTTATGCGATATTGAACTTGTACCGTAAACGAGTTTCTTGTAAACAGAGCCATCCCAAACTTTGGGGTGGCTGTGTCTTTTTGATTTTAATTTCCCTAAGCTATAGGACCATAAGTGGAAGTGCCCTAGGCTCTGTTGCTTTGTTTTTTAGATGTTTCAGGAAACACCATACACTTCTCCCGAGTGGCTGTTGGCAAGTTACATCCCGCCCATCAGCATAACAAGGCTCCCAGGTCTCCATGGCCTGTCCTGCCTTTCTGGATTTTACACTTTTTTCAGATGGCCCTTTTGATGGGGGGGGGAAGTGAGACTTCATTGTAGTGCAGATTTCCTTTGCAAGCTTGCTTGGTTGGCCAAAAAGGGCGTATGCGTTTTTTCCTGAATATATTCAGGAAAAAACGCATACGCCCTTTTTGGCCAAGTGCATCATTGTCGACCTTCTGCCTCTTTTCCTATGCTTTAAATGCAATTCCAGTCTACCTCCTGAAATCGGTTTCCTGCAATTCTGCCCGGCTTTCAAGTCCTCTTGGCAGCCTTACTTCAGTATATTTTTGGATGATAGCTGTCATTTATAACTCTGCAGGTTTGTGAATTACAGTGCCCCTGAGCTCCTTTCTTCAACTCGCTTTCTTGTGAGCTGGCCGCAACACCGCAGGATTGCTTCAGGCCCTAATCTGGTTCCGGCACGGCACGCTGAGCCTTTGCTTAATTGCTCTTCCTGGTGGGAAATGAGAGTTAAATTTTCCCGTCCAGACACCTCCAGCTAGTCTCTCATTGGTTCTCCCTATTCCTGTTCATCTTCCGCGGAATTTGCAAACTGGGCCAAACAGGAGGTTAAAGGCACTGACTCTCCAAGTCGGGAGAGTGTTAGTAAAGCATCTGGAATGTTGCACCCGAGTACCAGGGGACGAGAACTGAGACATATTTCAACACGTCTCCCGATCACACGGTTGATCATACTCTGGGTTCCACATGCATGTTTTAGCTGAAGGAAGAATCCCTTAAACCTGGAGAGTTGAGACCCGTGGAATGGGTACCATGCAATATGACTTCAAAGGGTCTTCATTTGCTCACCAAAACTCTCCAATCCTATCACTGCTGCGTTTTTGCCCCTGTACTCACGATTGATTCACTTTCAGAGACATAGCAATCCATAGGTTTTAAGATACTTACTAGTCAGGTACATTATTAGGCGTTTAATATGGGGTTTTGAGTCCATTTCGTTGAGCAAGGAGTAGCTCTTGTCTATTACATATTTGGCTTAAGGAACTTTATCTGTGCTCATTTCAATCTCTGGTTTTATGCAGCACCCCAACTCACCTTTCCCCTTAAGCAAGCATAAGTTGGTTTTCTAAATTTGGGAGCATGTTCTGTTTTGAAATTCAGTTCCTGTGTAGCCAAGTTTACATTCCGTGTATTAGTGATATCTTATGATGTTTCTTTTTCTGTGTGACTTATTTCAGTTAGAATCATCATACCTGAATCCACTCATTATGCTGCTATGGGCCTGATGACATAGATGTCATTGCTGAGTGATATTGCATTGTACGTAAGTACCACAACTTCTTTATCCATTTTTCGCTTTATGCGATATTGAACTTGTACCGTAAACGAGTTTCTTGTAAACAGAGCCATCCCAAACTTTGGGGTGGCTGTGTCTTTTTGATTTTAATTTCCCTAAGCTATAGGACCATAAGTGGAAGTGCCCTAGGCTCTGTTGCTTTGTTTTTTAGATGTTTCAGGAAACACCATACACTTCTCCCGAGTGGCTGTTGGCAAGTTACATCCCGCCCATCAGCATAACAAGGCTCCCAGTTCTCCATGGCCTGTCCTGCCTTTCTGGATTTTACACTTTTTTCAGATGGCCCTTTTGACGGGGGGGAAGTGAGACTTCATTGTAGTGCAGATTTCCTTTGCAAGCTTGCTTGGTTGGCCAAAAAGGGCGTATGCGTTTTTTCCTGAATATATTCAGGAAAAAACGCATACGCCCTTTTTGGCCAAGTGCATCATTGTCGACCTTCTGCCTCTTTTCCTATGCTTTAAATGCAATTCCAGTCTACCTCCTGAAATCGGTTTCCTGCAATTCTTCCCGGCTTTCAAGTCCTCTTGGCAGCCTTACTTCAGTATATTTTTGGATGATAGCTGTCATTTATAACTCTGCAGGTTTGTGAATTACAGTGCCCCTGAGCTCCTTTCTTCAACTCGCTTTCTTGTGAGCTGGCCGCAACACCGCAGGATTGCTTCAGGCCCTAATCTGGTTCCGGCATGGCACGCTGAGCCTTTGGTTAATTCCTCTTCCTGGTGGGAAATGAGAGTTAAATTTTCCCGTCCAGACACCTCCAGCTAGTCTCTCATTGGTTCTCCCTATTCCTGTTCATCTTCCGCGGAATTTGCAAACTGGGCCAAACAGGAGGTTAAAGGCACTGACTCTCCAAGTCGGGAGAGTGTTAGTAAAGCATCTGGAATGTTGCACCCGAGTACCAGGGGACGAGAACTGAGACATATTTCAACACGTCTCCCGATCACACGGTTGATCATACTCTGGGTTCCACATGCATGTTTTAGCTGAAGGAAGAATCCCTTAAACCTGGAGAGTTGAGACCCGTGGAATGGGTACCATGCAATATGACTTCAAAGGGTCTTCATTTGCTCACCAAAACTCTCCAATCCTATCACTGCTGCGTTTTTGCCCCTGTACTCACGATTGATTCACTTTCAGAGACATAGCAATCCATAGGTTTTAAGATACTTACTAGTCAGGTACATTATTAGGCGTTTAATATGGGGTTTTGAGTCCATTTCGTTGAGCAAGGAGTAGCTCTTGTCTATTACATATTTGGCTTAAGGAACTTTATCTGTGCTCATTTCAATCTCTGGTTTTATGCAGCACCCCAACTCACCTTTCCCCTTAAGCAAGCATAAGTTGGTTTTCTAAATTTGGGACCATGTTCTGTTTTGAAATTCAGTTCCTGTGTAGCCAAGTTTACAATCCGTGTATTAGTGATATCTTATGATGTTTCTTTTTCTGTGTGACTTATTTCAGTTAGAATCATCATACCTGAATCCACTCATTATGCTGTTATGGGCCTGATGACATAGATGTCATTGCTGAGTGATATTGCATTGTACGTAAGTACCACAACTTCTTTATCCATTTTTCGCTTTATGCGATATTGAACTTGTACCGTAAACGAGTTTCTTGTAAACAGAGCCATCCCAAACTTTGGGGTGGCTGTGTCTTTTTGATTTTAATTTCCCTAAGCTATAGGACCATAAGTGGAAGTGCCCTAGGCTCTGTTGCTTTGTTTTTTAGATGTTTCAGGAAACACCATACACTTCTCCCGAGTGGCTGTTGGCAAGTTACATCCCGCCCATCAGCATAACAAGGCTCCCAGGTCTCCATGGCCTGTCCTGCCTTTCTGGATTTTACACTTTTTTCAGATGGCCCTTTTGACAGGGGGGGAAGTGAGACTTCATTGTAGTGCAGATTTCCTTTGCAAGCTTGCTTGGTTGGCCAAAAAGGGCGTATGCGTTTTTTCCTGAATATATTCAGGAAAAAACGCATACGCCCTTTTTGGCCAAGTGCATCATTGTCGACCTTCTGCCTCTTTTCCTATGCTTTAAATGCAATTCCAGTCTACCTCCTGAAATCGGTTTCCTGCAATTCTGCCCGGCTTTCAAGTCCTCTTGGCAGCCTTACTTCAGTATATTTTTGGATGATAGCTGTCATTTATAACTCTGCAGGTTTGTGAATTACAGTGCCCCTGAGCTCCTTTCTTCAACTCGCTTTCTTGTGAGCTGGCCGCAACACCGCAGGATTGCTTCAGGCCCTAATCTGGTTCCGGCATGGCACGCTGAGCCTTTGGTTAATTCCTCTTCCTGGTGGGAAATGAGAGTTAAATTTTCCCGTCCAGACACCTCCAGCTAGTCTCTCATTGGTTCTCCCTATTCCTGTTCATCTTCCGCGGAATTTGCAAACTGGGCCAAACAGGAGGTTAAAGGCACTGACTCTCCAAGTCGGGAGAGTGTTAGTAAAGCATCTGGAATGTTGCACCCGAGTACCAGGGGACGAGAACTGAGACATATTTCAACACGTCTCCCGATCACACGATTGATCATACTCTGGGTTCCAATGCATGTTTTAGCTGAAGGAAGAATCCCTTAAACCTGGAGAGTTGAGACCCGTGGAATGGGTACCATGCAATATGACTTCAAAGGGTCTTCATTTGCTCACCAAAACTCTCCAATCCTATCACTGCTGCGTTTTTGCCCCTGTACTCACGATTGATTCACTTTCAGAGACATAGCAATCCATAGGTTTTAAGATACTTAGTAGTCAGGTACATTATTAGGCGTTTAATATGGGGTTTTGAGTCCATTTCGTTGAGCAAGGAGTAGCTCTTGTCTATTACATATTTGGCTTAAGGAACTTTATCTGTGCTCATTTCAATCTCTGGTTTTATGCAGCACCCCAACTCACCTTTCCCCTTAAGCAAGCATAAGTTGGTTTTCTAAATTTGGGACCATGTTCTGTTTTGAAATTCAGTTCCTGTGTAGCCAAGTTTACATTCCGTGTATTAGTGATATCTTATGATGTTTCTTTTTCTGTGTGACTTATTTCAGTTAGAATCATCATACCTGAATCCACTCATTATGCTGCTATGGGCCTGATGACATAGATGTCATTGCTGAGTGATATTGCATTGTACGTAAGTACCACAACTTCTTTATCCATTTTTCGCTTTATGCGATATTGAACTTGTACCGTAAACGAGTTTCTTGTAAACAGAGCCATCCCAAACTTTGGGGTGGCTGTGTCTTTTTGATTTTAATTTCCCTAAGCTACAGGACCATAAGTGGAAGTGCCCTAGGCTCTGTTGCTTTGTTTTTTAGATGTTTCAGGAAACACCATACACTTCTCCCGAGTGGCTGTTGGCAATTTACATCCTGCCCATCAGCATAACAAGGCTCCCAGTTCTCCATGGCCTGTCCTGCCTTCTGGATTTTACACTTTTTTCAGATGGCCCTTTTGACGGGGGGGAAGTGAGACTTCATTGTAGTGCAGATTTCCTTTGCAAGCTTGCTTGGTTGGCCAAAAAGGGCGTATGCGTTTTTTCCTGAATATATTCAGGAAAAAACGCATACGCCCTTTTTGGCCAAGTGCATCATTGTCGACCTTCTGCCTCTTTTCCTATGCTTTAAATGCAATTCCAGTCTACCTCCTGAAATCGGTTTCCTGCAATTCTGCCCCGGCTTTCAAGTCCTCTTGGCAGCCTTACTTCAGTATATTTTTGGATGATAGCTGTCATTTATAACTCTGCAGGTTTGTGAATTACAGTGCCCCTGAGCTCCTTTCTTCAACTCGCTTTCTTGTGAGCTGGCCGCAACACCGCAGGATTGCTTCAGGCCCTAATCTGGTTCCGGCATGGCACGCTGAGCCTTTGGTTAATTCCTCTTCCTGGTGGGAAATGAGAGTTAAATTTTCCCGTCCAGACACCTCCAGCTAGTCTCTCATTGGTTCTCCCTATTCCTGTTCATCTTCCGTGGAATTTGCAAACTGGGCCAAACAGGAGGTTAAAGGCACTGACTCTCCAAGTCGGGAGAGTGTTAGTAAAGCATCTGGAATGTTGCACCCGAGTACCAGGGGACGAGAACTGAGACATATTTCAACACGTCTCCCGATCACACGGTTGATCATACTCTGGGTTCCACATGCATGTTTTAGCTGAAGGAAGAATCCCTTAAACCTGGAGAGTTGAGACCCGTGGAATGGGTACCATGCAATATGACTTCAAAGGGTCTTCATTTGCTCACCAAAACTCTCCAATCCTATCACTGCTGCGTTTTTGCCCCTGTACTCACGATTGATTCACTTTCAGAGACATAGCAATCCATAGGTTTTAAGATACTTACTAGTCAGGTACATTATTAGGCGTTTAATATGGGGTTTTGAGTCCATTTCGTTGAGCAAGGAGTAGCTCTTGTCTATTACATATTTGGCTTAAGGAACTTTATCTGTGCTCATTTCAATCTCTGGTTTTATGCAGCACCCCAACTCACCTTTCCCCTTAAGCAAGCATAAGTTGATTTTCTAAATTTGGGACCATGTTCTGTTTTGAAATTCAGTTCCTGTGTAGCCAAGTTTACATTCCGTGTATTAGTGATATCTTATGATGTTTCTTTTTCTGTGTGACTTATTTCAGTTAGAATCATCATACCTGAATCCACTCATTATGCTGCTATGGACCTGATGACATAGATGTCATTGCTGAGTGATATTGCATTGTACGTAAGTACCACAACTTCTTTATCCATTTTTCGCTTTATGCGATATTGAACTTGTACCGTAAACGAGTTTCTTGTAAACAGAGCCATCCCAAACTTTGGGGTGGCTGTGTCTTTTTGATTTTAATTTCCCTAAGCTATAGGACCATAAGTGGAAGTGCCCTAGGCTCTGTTGCTTTGTTTTTTAGATGTTTCAGGAAACACCATACACTTCTCCCGAGTGGCTGTTGGCAATTTACATCCCGCCCATCAGCATAACAAGGCTCCCAGTTCTCCATGGCCTGTCCTGCCTTTCTGGATTTTACACTTTTTTCAGATGGCCCTTTTGACGGGGGGGAATTGAGACTTCATTGTAGTGCAGATTTCCTTTGCAAGCTTGCTTGGTTGACCAAAAAGGGCGTATGCGTTTTTTCCTGAATATATTCAGGAAAAAACGCATACGCCCTTTTTGGCCAAGTGCATCATTGTCGACCTTCTGCCTCTTTTCCTATGCTTTAAATGCAATTCCAGTCTACCTCCTGAAATCGGTTTCCTGCAATTCTGCCCGGCTTTCAAGTCCTCTTGGCAGCCTTACTTCAGTATATTTTTGGATGATAGCTGTCATTTATAACTCTGCAGGTTTGTGAATTACAGTGCCCCTGAGCTCCTTTCTTCAACTCGCTTTCTTGTGAGCTGGCCGCAACACCGCAGGATTGCTTCAGGCCCTAATCTGGTTCCGGCATGGCACGCTGAGCCTTTGGTTAATTCCTCTTCCTGGTGGGAAATGAGAGTTAAATTTTCCCGTCCAGACACCTCCAGCTAGTCTCTCATTGGTTCTCCCTATTCCTGTTCATCTTCCGCGGAATTTGCAAACTGGGCCAAACAGGAGGTTAAAGGCACTGACTCTCCAAGTCGGGAGAGTGTTAGTAAAGCATCTGGAATGTTGCACCCGAGTACCAGGGGACGAGAACTGAGACATATTTCAACACGTCTCCCGATCACACGGTTGATCATACTCTGGGTTCCACATGCATGTTTTAGCTGAAGGAAGAATCCCTTAAACCTGGAGAGTTGAGACCCGTGGAATGGGTACCATGCAATATGACTTCAAAGGGTCTTCATTTGCTCACCAAAACTCTCCAATCCTATACTGCTGCGTTTTTGCCCCTGTACTCACGATTGATTCACTTTCAGAGACATAGCAATCCATAGGTTTTAAGATACTTACTAGTCAGGTACATTATTAGGCGTTTAATATGGGGTTTTGAGTCCATTTCGTTGAGCAAGGACTAGCTCTTGTCTATTACATATTTGGCTTAAGGAACTTTATCTGTGCTCATTTCAATCTCTGGTTTTATGCAGCACCCCAACTCACCTTTCCCCTTAAGCAAGCATAAGTTTATTTTCTAAATTTGGGACCATGTTCTGTTTTGAAATTCAGTTCCTGTGTAGCCAAGTTTACATTCCGTGTATTAGTGATATCTTATGATGTTTCTTTTTCTGTGTGACTTATTTCAGTTAGAATCATCATACCTGAATCCACTCATTATGCTGCTATGGGCCTGATGACATAGATGTCATTGCTGAGTGATATTGCATTGTACGTAATTACCACAACTTCTTTATCCATTTTTCGCTTTATGCGATATTGAACTTGTACCGTAAACGAGTTTCTTGTAAACAGAGCCATCCCAAACTTTGGGGTGGCTGTGTCTTTTTGATTTTAATTTCCCTAAGCTATAGGACCATAAGTGGAAGTGCCCTAGGCTCTGTTGCTTTGTTTTTTAGATGTTTCAGGAAACACCATACACTTCTCCCGAGTGGCTGTTGGCAATTTACATCCCGCCCATCAGCATAACAAGGCTCCCAGTTCTCCATGGCCTGTCCTGCCTTTCTGGATTTTACACTTTTTTCAGATGGCCCTTTAAGGGGGGGGGGGAGTGAGACTTCATTGTAGTGCAGATTTCCTTTGCAAGCTTGCTTGGTTGGCCAAAAAGTGCGTATGCGTTTTTTCCTGAATATATTCAGGAAAAAACGCATACGCCCTTTTTGGCCAAGTGCATCATTGTCGACCTTCTGCCTCTTTTCCTATGCTTTAAATGCAATTCCAGTCTACCTCCTGAAATCGGTTTCCTGCAATTCTGCCCGGCTTTCAAGTCCTCTTGGCAGCCTTACTTCAGTATATTTTTGGATGATAGCTGTCATTTATAACTCTGCAGGTTTGTGAATTACAGTGCCCCTGAGCTCCTTTCTTCAACTCGCTTTCTTGTGAGCTGGCCGCAACACCGCAGGATTGCTTCAGGCCCTAATCTGGTTCCGGCATGGCACGCTGAGCCTTTGGTTAATTCCTCTTCCTGGTGGGAAATGAGAGTTAAATTTTCCCGTCCAGACACCTCCAGCTAGTCTCTCATTGGTTCTCCCTATTCCTGTTCATCTTCCGCGGAATTTGCAAACTGGGCCAAACAGGAGGTTAAAGGCACTGACTCTCCAAGTCGGGAGAGTGTTAGTAAAGCATCTGGAATGTTGCACCCGAGTACCAGGGGACGAGAACTGAGACATATTTCAACATGTCTCCCGATCACACGGTTGATCATACTCTGGGTTCCACATGCATGTTTTAGCTGAAGGAAGAATCCCTTAAACCTGGAGAGTTGAGACCCGTGGAATGGGTACCATGCAATATGACTTCAAAGGGTCTTCATTTGCTCACCAAAACTTTCCAATCCTATCACTGCTGCGTTTTTGCCCCTGTACTCACGATTGATTCACTTTCAGAGACATAGCAATCCATAGGTTTTAAGATACTTACTAGTCAGGTACATTATTAGGCGTTTAATATGGGGTTTTGAGTCCATTTCGTTGAGCAAGGAGTAGCTCTTGTCTATTACATATTTGGCTTAAGGAACTTTATCTGTGCTCATTTCAATCTCTGGTTTTATGCAGCACACCAACTCACCTTTCCCCTTAAGCAAGCATAAGTTGATTTTCTAAATTTGGGACCATGTTCTGTTTTGAAATTCAGTTCCTGTGTAGCCAAGTTTACATTCCGTGTATTAGTGATATCTTATGATGTTTCTTTTTCTGTGTGACTTATTTCAGTTAGAATCATCATACCTGAATCCACTCATTATGCTGCGATGGGCCTGATGACATAGATGTCATTGCTGAGTGATATTGCATTGTACATAAGTACCACAACTTCTTTATCCATTTTTCGCTTTATGCGATATTGAACTTGTACCGTAAACGAGTTTCTTGTAAACAGAGCCATCCCAAACTTTGGGGTGGCTGTGTCTTTTTGATTTTAATTTCCCTAAGCTACAGGACCATAAGTGGAAGTGCCCTAGGCTCTGTTGCTTTGTTTTTTAGATGTTTCAGGAATCACCATACACTTCTCCCGATTGGCTTTTGGCAATGTACATCCCGCCCATCAGCATAACAAGGCTCCCAGTTCTCCATGGCCTGTCCTGCCTTTCTGGATTTTACACTTTTTTCACATGGCCCTTTTGACCGGGGGGAAGTGAGACTTCATTGTAGTGCAGATTTCCTTTGCAAGCTTGCTTGCTTGGCCAAAAAGTGCGTATGCGTTTTTTCCTGAATATATTCAGGAAAAAACGCATACGCCCTTTTTGGCCAAGTGCATCATTGTCGACCTTCTGCCTCTTTTCCTATGCTTTAAATGCAATTCCAGTCTACCTCCTGAAATCGGTTTCCTGCAATTCTGCCCGGCTTTCAAGTCCTCTTGGCAGCCTTACTTCAGTATATTTTTGGATGATAGCTGTCATTTATAACTCTGCAGGTTTGTGAATTACAGTGCCCCTGAGCTCCTTTCTTCAACTCGCTTTCTTGTGAGCTGGCCGCAACACCGCAGGATTGCTTCAGGCCCTAATCTGGTTCCGGCATGGCACGCTGAGCCTTTGGTTAATTCCTCTTCCTGGTGGGAAATGAGAGTTAAATTTTCCCGTCCAGACACCTCCAGCTAGTCTCTCATTGGTTCTCCCTATTCCTGTTCATCTTCCACGGAATTTGCAAACTGGGCCAAACAGGAGGTTAAAGGCACTGACTCTCCAAGTCGGGAGAGTGTTAGTAAAGCATCTGGAATGTTGCACCCGAGTACCAGGGGACGAGAACTGAGACATATTTCAACACGTCTCCCGATCACACGGTTGATCATACTCTGGGTTCCACATGCATGTTTTAGCTGAAGGAAGAATCCCTTAAACCTGGAGAGTTGAGACCCGTGGAATGGGTACCATGCAATATGACTTCAAAGGGTCTTCATTTGCTCACCAAAACTCTCCAATCCTATCACTGCTGCGTTTTTGCCCCTGTACTCACGATTGATTCACTTTCAGAGACATAGCAATCCATAGGTTTTAAGATACTTACTAGTCAGGTACATTATTAGGCGTTTAATATGGGGTTTTGAGTCCATTTCGTTGAGCAAGGAGTAGCTCTTGTCTATTACATATTTGGCTTAAGGAACTTTATCTGTGCTCATTTCAATCTCTGGTTTTATGCAGCACCCCAACTCACCTTTCCCCTTAAGCAAGCATAAGTTGGTTTTCTAAATTTGGGACCATGTTCTGTTTTGAAATTCAGTTCCTGTGTAGCCAAGTTTACATTCCGTGTATTAGTGATATCTTATGATGTTTCTTTTTCTGTGTGACTTATTTCAGTTAGAATCATCATACCTGAATCCACTCATTATGCTGCTATGGGCCTGATGACATAGATGTCATTGCTGAGTGATATTGCATTGTACGTAAGTACCACAACTTCTTTATCCATTTTTCGCTTTATGCGATATTGAACTTGTACCGTAAACGAGTTTCTTGTAAACAGAGCCATCCCAAACTTTGGGGTGGCTGTGTCTTTTTGATTTTAATTTCCCTAAGCTATAGGACCATAAGTGGAAGTGCCCTAGGCTCTGTTGCTTTGTTTTTTAGATGTTTCAGGAAACACCATACACTTCTCCCGAGTGGCTGTTGGCAATTTACATCCCGCCCATCAGCATAACAAGGCTCCCAGTTCTCCATGGCCTGTCCTGCCTTTCTGGATTTTACACTTTTTTCAGATGGCCCTTTTGACGGGGGGGAAGTGAGACTTCATTGTAGTGCAGATTTCCTTTGCAAGCTTGCTTGGTTGGCCAAAAAGGGCGTATGCGTTTTTTCCTGAATATATTCAGGAAAAAACGCATACGCCCTTTTTGGCCAAGTGCATCATTGTCGACCTTCTGCCTCTTTTCCTATGCTTTAAATGCAATTCCAGTCTACCTCCTGAAATCGGTTTCCTGCAATTCTGCCCGGCTTTCAAGTCCTCTTGGCAGCCTTACTTCAGTATATTTTTGGATGATAGCTGTCATTTATAACTCTGCAGGTTTGTGAATTACAGTGCCCCTGAGCTCCTTTCTTCAACTCGCTTTCTTGTGAGCTGGCCACAACACCGCAGGATTGCTTCAGGCCCTAATCTGGTTCCGGCATGGCACGCTGAGCCTTTGGTTAATTCCTCTTCCTGGTGGGAAATGAGAGTTAAATTTTCCCGTCCAGACACCTCCAGCTAGTCTCTCATTGGTTCTCCCTATTCCTGTTCATCTTCCGCGGAATTTGCAAACTGGGCCAAACAGGAGGTTAAAGGCACTGACTCTCCAAGTCGGGAGAGTGTTAGTAAAGCATCTGGAATGTTGCACCCGAGTACCAGGGGACGAGAACTGAGACATATTTCAACACGTCTCCCGATCACACGGTTGATCATACTCTGGGTTCCACATGCATGTTTTAGCTGAAGGAAGAATCCCTTAAACCTGGAGAGTTGAGACCCGTGGAATGGGTACCATGCAATATGACTTCAAAGGGTCTTCATTTGCTCACCAAAACTCTCCAATCCTATCACTGCTGCGTTTTTGCCCCTGTACTCACGATTGATTCACTTTCAGAGACATAGCAATCCATAGGTTTTAAGATACTTACTAGTCAGGTACATTATTAGGCGTTTAATATGGGGTTTTGAGTCCATTTCGTTGAGCAAGGAGTAGCTCTTGTCTATTACATATTTGGCTTAAGGAACTTTATCTGTGCTCATTTCAATCTCTGGTTTTATGCAGCACCCCAACTCACCTTTCCCCTTAAGCAAGCATAAGTTGGTTTTCTAAATTTGGGACCATGTTCTGTTTTGAAATCCAGTTCCTGTGTAGCCAAGTTTACATTCCGTGTATTAGTGATATCTTATGATGTTTCTTTTTCTGTGTGACTTATTTCAGTTAGAATCATCATACCTGAATCCACTCATTATGCTGCTATGGGCCTGATGACATAGATGTCATTGCTGAGTGATATTGCATTGTACGTAATTACCACAACTTCTTTATCCATTTTTCGCTTTATGCGATATTGAACTTGTACCGTAAACGAGTTTCTTGTAAACAGAGCCATCCCAAACTTTGGGGTGGCTGTGTCTTTTTGATTTTAATTTCCCTAAGCTATAGGACCATAAGTGGAAGTGCCCTAGGCTCTGTTGCTTTGTTTTTTAGATGTTTCAGGAAACACCATACATTTCTCCCGAGTGGCTGTTGGCAAGTTACATCCCGCCCATCAGCATAACAAGGCTCCCAGTTCTCCATGGCCTGTCCTGCCTTTCTGGATTTTACACTTTTTTCACATGGCCCTTTTGATGGGCGGGGGAGTGAGACTTCATTGTAGTGCAGATTTCCTTTGCAAGCTTGCTTGGTTGGCCAAAAAGGGCGTATGCGTTTTTTCCTGAATATATTCAGGAAAAAACGCATACGCCCTTTTTGGCCAAGTGCATCATTGTCGACCTTCTGCCTCTTTTCCTATGCTTTAAATGCAATTCCAGTCTACCTCCTGAAATCGGTTTCCTGCAATTCTGCCCGGCTTTCAAGTCCTCTTGGCAGCCTTACTTCAGTATATTTTTGGATGATAGCTGTCATTTATAACTCTGCAGGTTTGTGAATTACAGTGCCCCTGAGCTCCTTTCTTCAACTCGCTTTCTTGTGAGCTGGCCGCAACACTGCAGGATTGCTTCAGGCCCTAATCTGGTTCCGGCATGGCACGCTGAGCCTTTGGTTAATTCCTCTTCCTGGTGGGAAATGAGAGTTAAATTTTCCCGTCCAGACACCTCCAGCTAGTCTCTCATTGGTTCTCCCTATTCCTGTTCATCTTCCGCGGAATTTGCAAACTGGGCCAAACAGGAGGTTAAAGGCACTGACTCTCCAAGTCGGGAGAGTGTTAGTAAAGCATCTGGAATGTTGCACCCGAGTACCAGGGGACGATAACTGAGACATATTTCAACACGTCTCCCGATCACACGGTTGATCATACTCTGGGTTCCACATGCATGTTTTAGCTGAAGGAAGAATCCCTTAAACCTGGAGAGTTGAGACCCGTGGAATGGGTACCATGCAATATGACTTCAAAGGGTCTTCATTTGCTCACCAAAACTCTCCAATCCTATCACTGCTGCGTTTTTGCCCCTGTACTCACGATTGATTCACTTTCAGAGACATAGCAATCCATAGGTTTTAAGATACTTACTAGTCAGGTACATTATTAGGCGTTTAATATGGGGTTTTGAGTCCATTTCGTTGAGCAAGGAGTAGCTCTTGTCTATTACATATTTGGCTTAAGGAACTTTATCTGTGCTCATTTCAATCTCTGGTTTTATGCAGCACCCCAACTCACCTTTCCCCTTAAGCAAGCATAAGTTGGTTTTCTAAATTTGGGACCATGTTCTGTTTTGAAATTCAGTTCCTGTGTAGCCAAGTTTACATTCCGTGTATTAGTGATATCTTATGATGTTTCTTTTTCTGTGTGACTTATTTCAGTTAGAATCATCATACCTGAATCCACTCATTATGCTGCTATGGGCCTGATGACATAGATGTCATTGCTGAGTGATATTGCATTGTACGTAAGTACCACAACTTCTTTATCCATTTTTCGCTTTATGCGATATTGAACTTGTACCGTAAACGAGTTTCTTGTAAACAGAGCCATCCCAAACTTTGGGGTGGCTGTGTCTTTTTGATTTTAATTTCCCTAAGCTATAGGACCATAAGTGGAAGTGCCCTAGGCTCTGTTGCTTTGTTTTTTAGATGTTTCAGGAAACACCATACACTTCTCCCGAGTGGCTGTTGGCAAGTTACATCCCGCCCATCAGCATAACAAGGCTCCCAGTTCTCCATGGCCTGTCCTGCCTTTCTGGATTTTACACTTTTTTCAGATGGCCCTTTTGACGGGGGGGAAGTGAGACTTCATTGTAGTGCAGATTTCCTTTGCAAGCTTGCTTGGTTGGCCAAAAAGGGCGTATGCGTTTTTTCCTGAATATATTCAGGAAAAAACGCATACGCCCTTTTTGGCCAAGTGCATCATTGTCGACCTTCTGCCTCTTTTCCTATGCTTTAAATGCAATTCCAGTCTACCTCCTGAAATCGGTTTCCTGCAATTCTGCCTGGCTTTCAAGTCCTCTTGGCAGCCTTACTTCAGTATATTTTTGGATGATAGCTGTCATTTATAACTCTGCAGGTTTGTGAATTACAGTGCCCCTGAGCTCCTTTCTTCAACTCGCTTTCTTGTGAGCTGGCCGCAACACCGCAGGATTGCTTCAGGCCCTAATCTGGTTCCGGCATGGCACGCTGAGCCTTTGGTTAATTCCTCTTCCTGGTGGGAAATGAGAGTTAAATTTTCCCGTCCAGACACCTCCAGCTAGTCTCTCATTGGTTCTCCCTATTCCTGTTCATCTTCCGCAGAATTTGCAAACTGGGCCAAACAGGAGGTTAAAGGCACTGACTCTCCAAGTCGGGAGAGTGTTAGTAAAGCATCTGGAATGTTGCACCCGAGTACCAGGGGACGAGAACTGAGACATATTTCAACACGTCTCCCGATCACACGGTTGATCATACTCTGGGTTCCACATGCATGTTTTAGCTGAAGGAAGAATCCCTTAAACCTGGAGAGTTGAGACCCGTGGAATGGGTACCATGCAATATGACTTCAAAGGGTCTTCATTTGCTCACCAAAACTCTCCAATCCTATCACTGCTGCGTTTTTGCCCCTGTACTCACGATTGATTCACTTTCAGAGACATAGCAATCCATAGGTTTTAAGATACTTACTAGTCAGGTACATTATTAGGCGTTTAATATGGGGTTTTGAGTCCATTTCGTTGAGCAAGGAGTAGCTCTTGTCTATTACATATTTGGCTTAAGGAACTTTATCTGTGCTCATTTCAATCTCTGGTTTTATGCAGCACCCCAACTCACCTTTCCCCTTAAGCAAGCATAAGTTGGTTTTCTAAATTTGGGAGCATGTTCTCTTTTGAAATTCAGTTCCTGTGTAGCCAAGTTTACATTCCGTGTATTAGTGATATCTTATGATGTTTCTTTTTCTGTGTGACTTATTTCAGTTAGAATCATCATACCTGAATCCACTCATTATGCTGCTATGGGCCTGATGACATAGATGTCATTGCTGAGTGATATTGCACTGTACGTAAGTACCACAACTTCTTTATCCATTTTTCGCTTTATGCGATATTGAACTTGTACCGTAAACGAGTTTCTTGTAAACAGAGCCATCCCAAACTTCGGGGTGGCTGTGTCTTTTTGATTTTAATTTCCCTAAGCTATAGGACCATAAGTGGAAGTGCCCTAGGCTCTGTTGCTTTGTTTTTTAGATGTTTCAGGAAACACCATACACTTCTCCCGAGTGGCTGTTGGCAATTTACATCCCGCCCATCAGCATAACAAGGCTCCCAGTTCTCCATGGCCTGTCCTGCCTTTCTGGATTTTACACTTTTTTCAGATGGCCCTTTAAGGGGGGGGGGGAGTGAGACTTCATTGTAGTGCAGATTTCCTTTGCAAGCTTGCTTGGTTGGCCAAAAAGTGCGTATGCGTTTTTTCCTGAATATATTCAGGAAAAAACGCATACGCCCTTTTTGGCCAAGTGCATCATTGTCGACCTTCTGCCTCTTTTCCTATGCTTTAAATGCAATTCCAGTCTACCTCCTGAAATCGGTTTCCTGCAATTCTGCCCGGCTTTCAAGTCCTCTTGGCAGCCTTACTTCAGTATATTTTTGGATGATAGCTGTCATTTATAACTCTGCAGGTTTGTGAATTACAGTGCCCCTGAGCTCCTTTCTTCAACTCGCTTTCTTGTGAGCTGGCCGCAACACCGCAGGATTGCTTCAGGCCCTAATCTGGTTCCGGCATGGCACGCTGAGCCTTTGGTTAATTCCTCTTCCTGGTGGGAAATGAGAGTTAAATTTTCCCGTCCAGACACCTCCAGCTAGTCTCTCATTGGTTCTCCCTATTCCTGTTCATCTTCCGCGGAATTTGCAAACTGGGCCAAACAGGAGGTTAAAGGCACTGACTCTCCAAGTCGGGAGAGTGTTAGTAAAGCATCTGGAATGTTGCACCCGAGTACCAGGGGACGAGAACTGAGACATATTTCAACACGTCTCCCGATCACACGGTTGATCATACTCTGGGTTCCACATGCATGTTTTAGCTGAAGGAAGAATCCCTTAAACCTGGAGAGTTGAGACCCGTGGAATGGGTACCATGCAATATGACTTCAAAGGGTCTTCATTTGCTCACCAAAACTCTCCAATCCTATCACTGCTGCGTTTTTGCCCCTGTACTCACGATTGATTCACTTTCAGAGACATAGCAATCCATAGGTTTTAAGATACTTACTAGTCAGGTACATTATTAGGCGTTTAATATGGGGTTTTGAGTCCATTTCGTTGAGCAAGGAGTAGCTCTTGTCTATTACATATTTGGCTTAAGGAACTTTATCTGTGCTCATTTCAATCTCTGGTTTTATGCAGCACCCCAACTCACCTTTCCCCTTAAGCAAGCATAAGTTGATTTTCTAAATTTGGGACCATGTTCTGTTTTGAAATTCAGTTCCTGTGTAGCCAAGTTTACATTCCGTGTATTAGTGATATCTTATGATGTTTCTTTTTCTGTGTGACTTATTTCAGTTAGAATCATCATACCTGAATCCACTCATTATGCTGCGATGGGCCTGATGACATAGATGTCATTGGTGAGTGATATTGCATTGTACATAAGTACCACAACTTCTTTATCCATTTTTCGCTTTATGCGATATTGAACTTGTACCGTAAACGAGTTTCTTGTAAACAGAGCCATCCCAAACTTTGGGGTGGCTGTGTCTTTTTGATTTTAATTTCCCTAAGCTACAGGACCATAAGTGGAAGTGCCCTAGGCTCTGTTGCTTTGTTTTTTAGATGTTTCAGGAATCACCATACACTTCTCCCGATTGGCTTTTGGCAATGTACATCCCGCCCATCAGCATAACAAGGCTCCCAGTTCTCCATGGCCTGTCCTGCCTTTCTGGATTTTACACTTTTTTCACATGGCCCTTTTGACCGGGGGGAAGTGAGACTTCATTGTAGTGCAGATTTCCTTTGCAAGCTTGCTTGGTTGGCCAAAAAGGGCGTATGCGTTTTTTCCTGAATATATTCAGGAAAAAACGCATACGCCCTTTTTGGCCAAGTGCATCATTGTCGACCTTCTGCCTCTTTTCCTATGCTTTAAATGCAATTCCAGTCTACCTCCTGAAATCGGTTTCCTGCAATTCTGCCCGGCTTTCAAGTCCTCTTGGCAGCCTTACTTCAGTATATTTTTGGATGATAGCTGTCATTTATAACTCTGCAGGTTTGTGAATTACAGTGCCCCTGAGCTCCTTTCTTCAACTCGCTTTCTTGTGAGCTGGCCACAACACCGCAGGATTGCTTCAGGCCCTAATCTGGTTCCGGCATGGCACGCTGAGCCTTTGGTTAATTCCTCTTCCTGGTGGGAAATGAGAGTTAAATTTTCCCGTCCAGACACCTCCAGCTAGTCTCTCATTGGTTCTCCCTATTCCTGTTCATCTTCCGCGGAATTTGCAAACTGGGCCAAACAGGAGGTTAAAGGCACTGACTCTCCAAGTCGGGAGAGTGTTAGTAAAGCATCTGGAATGTTGCACCCGAGTACCAGGGGACGAGAACTGAGACATATTTCAACACGTCTCCCGATCACACGGTTGATCATACTCTGGGTTCCACATGCATGTTTTAGCTGAAGGAAGAATCCCTTAAACCTGGAGAGTTGAGACCCGTGGAATGGGTACCATGCAATATGACTTCAAAGGGTCTTCATTTGCTCACCAAAACTCTCCAATCCTATCACTGCTGCGTTTTTGCCCCTGTACTCACGATTGATTCACTTTCAGAGACATAGCAATCCATAGGTTTTAAGATACTTACTAGTCAGGTACATTATTAGGCGTTTAATATGGGGTTTTGAGTCCATTTCGTTGAGCAAGGAGTAGCTCTTGTCTATTACATATTTGGCTTAAGGAACTTTATCTGTGCTCATTTCAATCTCTGGTTTTATGCAGCACCCCAACTCACCTTTCCCCTTAAGCAAGCATAAGTTGGTTTTCTAAATTTGGGACCATGTTCTGTTTTGAAATCCAGTTCCTGTGTAGCCAAGTTTACATTCCGTGTATTAGTGATATCTTATGATGTTTCTTTTTCTGTGTGACTTATTTCAGTTAGAATCATCATACCTGAATCCACTCATTATGCTGCTATGGGCCTGATGACATAGATGTCATTGCTGAGTGATATTGCATTGTACGTAATTACCACAACTTCTTTATCCATTTTTCGCTTTATGCGATATTGAACTTGTACCGTAAACGAGTTTCTTGTAAACAGAGCCATCCCAAACTTTGGGGTGGCTGTGTCTTTTTGATTTTAATTTCCCTAAGCTATAGGACCATAAGTGGAAGTGCCCTAGGCTCTGTTGCTTTGTTTTTTAGATGTTTCAGGAAACACCATACATTTCTCCCGAGTGGCTGTTGGCAAGTTACATCCCGCCCATCAGCATAACAAGGCTCCCAGTTCTCCATGGCCTGTCCTGCCTTTCTGGATTTTACACTTTTTTCACATGGCCCTTTTGATGGGGGGGGGAGTGAGACTTCATTGTAGTGCAGATTTCCTTTGCAAGCTTGCTTGGTTGGCCAAAAAGGGCGTATGCGTTTTTTCCTGAATATATTCAGGAAAAAACGCATACGCCCTTTTTGGCCAAGTGCATCATTGTCGACCTTCTGCCTCTTTTCCTATGCTTTAAATGCAATTCCAGTCTACCTCCTGAAATCGGTTTCCTGCAATTCTGCCCGGCTTTCAAGTCCTCTTGGCAGCCTTACTTCAGTATATTTTTGGATGATAGCTGTCATTTATAACTCTGCAGGTTTGTGAATTACAGTGCCCCTGAGCTCCTTTCTTCAACTCGCTTTCTTGTGAGCTGGCCGCAACACTGCAGGATTGCTTCAGGCCCTAATCTGGTTCCGGCATGGCACGCTGAGCCTTTGGTTAATTCCTCTTCCTGGTGGGAAATGAGAGTTAAATTTTCCCGTCCAGACACCTCCAGCTAGTCTCTCATTGGTTCTCCCTATTCCTGTTCATCTTCCGCGGAATTTGCAAACTGGGCCAAACAGGAGGTTAAAGGCACTGACTCTCCAAGTCGGGAGAGTGTTAGTAAAGCATCTGGAATGTTGCACCCGAGTACCAGGGGACGATAACTGAGACATATTTCAACACGTCTCCCGATCACACGGTTGATCATACTCTGGGTTCCACATGCATGTTTTAGCTGAAGGAAGAATCCCTTAAACCTGGAGAGTTGAGACCCGTGGAATGGGTACCATGCAATATGACTTCAAAGGGTCTTCATTTGCTCACCAAAACTCTCCAATCCTATCACTGCTGCGTTTTTGCCCCTGTACTCACGATTGATTCACTTTCAGAGACATAGCAATCCATAGGTTTTAAGATACTTACTAGTCAGGTACATTATTAGGCGTTTAATATGGGGTTTTGAGTCCATTTCGTTGAGCAAGGAGTAGCTCTTGTCTATTACATATTTGGCTTAAGGAACTTTATCTGTGCTCATTTCAATCTCTGGTTTTATGCAGCACCCCAACTCACCTTTCCCCTTAAGCAAGCATAAGTTGGTTTTCTAAATTTGGGACCATGTTCTGTTTTGAAATTCAGTTCCTGTGTAGCCAAGTTTACATTCCGTGTATTAGTGATATCTTATGATGTTTCTTTTTCTGTGTGACTTATTTCAGTTAGAATCATCATACCTGAATCCACTCATTATGCTGCTATGGGCCTGATGACATAGATGTCATTGCTGAGTGATATTGCATTGTACGTAAGTACCACAACTTCTTTATCCATTTTTCGCTTTATGCGATATTGAACTTGTACCGTAAACGAGTTTCTTGTAAACAGAGCCATCCCAAACTTTGGGGTGGCTGTGTCTTTTTGATTTTAATTTCCCTAAGCTATAGGACCATAAGTGGAAGTGCCCTAGGCTCTGTTGCTTTGTTTTTTAGATGTTTCAGGAAACACCATACACTTCTCCCGAGTGGCTGTTGGCAAGTTACATCCCGCCCATCAGCATAACAAGGCTCCCAGTTCTCCATGGCCTGTCCTGCCTTTCTGGATTTTACACTTTTTTCAGATGGCCCTTTTGACGGGGGGGAAGTGAGACTTCATTGTAGTGCAGATTTCCTTTGCAAGCTTGCTTGGTTGGCCAAAAAGGGCGTATGCGTTTTTTCCTGAATATATTCAGGAAAAAACGCATACGCCCTTTTTGGCCAAGTGCATCATTGTCGACCTTCTGCCTCTTTTCCTATGCTTTAAATGCAATTCCAGTCTACCTCCTGAAATCGGTTTCCTGCAATTCTGCCTGGCTTTCAAGTCCTCTTGGCAGCCTTACTTCAGTATATTTTTGGATGATAGCTGTCATTTATAACTCTGCAGGTTTGTGAATTACAGTGCCCCTGAGCTCCTTTCTTCAACTCGCTTTCTTGTGAGCTGGCCGCAACACCGCAGGATTGCTTCAGGCCCTAATCTGGTTCCGGCATGGCACGCTGAGCCTTTGGTTAATTCCTCTTCCTGGTGGGAAATGAGAGTTAAATTTTCCCGTCCAGACACCTCCAGCTAGTCTCTCATTGGTTCTCCCTATTCCTGTTCATCTTCCGCAGAATTTGCAAACTGGGCCAAACAGGAGGTTAAAGGCACTGACTCTCCAAGTCGGGAGAGTGTTAGTAAAGCATCTGGAATGTTGCACCCGAGTACCAGGGGACGAGAACTGAGACATATTTCAACACGTCTCCCGATCACACGGTTGATCATACTCTGGGTTCCACATGCATGTTTTAGCTGAAGGAAGAATCCCTTAAACCTGGAGAGTTGAGACCCGTGGAATGGGTACCATGCAATATGACTTCAAAGGGTCTTCATTTGCTCACCAAAACTCTCCAATCCTATCACTGCTGCGTTTTTGCCCCTGTACTCACGATTGATTCACTTTCAGAGACATAGCAATCCATAGGTTTTAAGATACTTACTAGTCAGGTACATTATTAGGCGTTTAATATGGGGTTTTGAGTCCATTTCGTTGAGCAAGGAGTAGCTCTTGTCTATTACATATTTGGCTTAAGGAACTTTATCTGTGCTCATTTCAATCTCTGGTTTTATGCAGCACCCCAACTCACCTTTCCCCTTAAGCAAGCATAAGTTGGTTTTCTAAATTTGGGACCATGTTCTGTTTTGAAATTCAGTTCCTGTGTAGCCAAGTTTACATTCCGTGTATTAGTGATATCTTATGATGTTTCTTTTTCTGTGTGACTTATTTCAGTTAGAATCATCATACCTGAATCCACTCATTATGCTGCTATGGGCCTGATGACATAGATGTCATTGCTGAGTGATATTGCATTGTACGTAAGTACCACAACTTCTTTATCCATTTTTCGCTTTATGCGATATTGAACTTGTACCGTAAACGAGTTTCTTGTAAACAGAGCCATCCCAAACTTTGGGGTGGCTGTGTCTTTTTGATTTTAATTTCCCTAAGCTATAGGACCATAAGTGGAAGTGCCCTAGGCTCTGTTGCTTTGTTTTTTAGATGTTTCAGGAAACACCATACACTTCTCCCGAGTGGCTGTTGGCAATTTACATCCCGCCCATCAGCATAACAAGGCTCCCAGTTCTCCATGGCCTGTCCTGCCTTTCTGGATTTTACACTTTTTTCAGATGGCCCTGTTTATGGGGGGGGGGGAGTGAGACTTCATTGTAGTGCAGATTTCCTTTGCAAGCTTGCTTGGTTGGCCAAAAAGGGCGTATGCGTTTTTTCCTGAATATATTCAGGAAAAAACGCATACGCCCTTTTTGGCCAAGTGCATCATTGTCGACCTTCTGCCTCTTTTCCTATGCTTTAAATGCAATTCCAGTCTACCTCCTGAAATCGGTTTCCTGCAATTCTGCCCGGCTTTCAAGTCCTCTTGGCAGCCTTACTTCAGTATATTTTTGGATGATAGCTGTCATTTATAACTCTGCAGGTTTGTGAATTACAGTGCCCCTGAGCTCCTTTCTTCAACTCGCTTTCTTGTGAGCTGGCCGCAACACCGCAGGATTGCTTCAGGCCCTAATCTGGTTCCGGCATGGCACGCTGAGCCTTTGGTTAATTCCTCTTCCTGGTGGGAAATGAGAGTTAAATTTTCCCGTCCAGACACCTCCAGCTAGTCTCTCATTGGTTCTCCCTATTCCTGTTCATCTTCCGTGGAATTTGTAAACTGGGCCAAAGAGGAGGTTAAAGGCACTGACTCTCCAAGTCGGGAGAGTGTTAGTAAAGCATCTGGAATGTTGCACCCGAGTACCAGGGGACGAGAACTGAGACATATTTCAACACGTCTCCCGATAACACGGTTGATCATACTCTGGGTTCCACATGCATGTTTTAGCTGAAGGAAGAATCCCTTAAACCTGGAGAGTTGAGACCCGTGGAATGGGTACCATGCAATATGACTTCAAAGGGTCTTCATTTGCTCACCAAAACTCTCCAATCCTATCACTGCTGCGTTTTTGCCCCTGTACTCACGATTGATTCACTTTCAGAGACATAGCAATCCATAGGTTTTAAGATACTTACTAGTCAGGTACATTATTAGGCGTTTAATATGGGGTTTTGAGTCCATTTCGTTGAGCAAGGAGTAGCTCTTGTCTATTACATATTTGGCTTAAGGAACTTTATCTGTGCTCATTTCAATCTCTGGTTTTATGCAGCACCCCAACTCACCTTTCCCCTTAAGCAAGCATAAGTTGGTTTTCTAAATTTGGGACCATGTTCTGTTTTGAAATCCAGTTCCTGTGTAGCCAAGTTTACATTCCGTGTATTAGTGATATCTTATGATGTTTCTTTTTCTGTGTGACTTATTTCAGTTAGAATCATCATACCTGAATCCACTCATTATGCTGCTATGGGCCTGATGACATAGATGTCATTGCTGAGTGATATTGCATTGTACGTAAGTACCACAACTTCTTTATCCATTTTTCGCTTTATGCGATATTGAACTTGTACCGTAAACGAGTTTCTTGTAAACAGAGCCATCCCAAACTTTGGGGTGGCTGTGTCTTTTTGATTTTAATTTCCCTAAGCTATAGGACCATAAGTGGAAGTGCCCTAGGCTCTGTTGCTTTGTTTTTTAGATGTTTCAGGAAACACCATACACTTCTCCCGAGTGGCTGTTGGCAATTTACATCCCGCCCATCAGCATAACAAGGCTCCCAGTTCTCCATGGCCTGTCCTGCCTTTCTGGATTTTACACTTTTTTCAGATGGCCCTTTTGATGGGGGGGGGGAGTGAGACTTCATTGTAGTGCAGATTTCCTTTGCAAGCTTGCTTGGTTGGCCAAAAAGGGCGTATGCGTTTTTTCCTGAACATATTCAGGAAAAAACGCATACGCCCTTTTTGGCCAAGTGCATCATTGTTGACCTTCTGCTTCTTTTCCTATGCTTTAAATGCAATTCCAGTCTACCTCCTGAAATCGGTTTCCTGCAATTCTGCCCGGCTTTCAAGTCCTCTTGGCAGCCTTACTTCAGTATATTTTTGGATGATAGCTGTCATTTATAACTCTGCAGGTTTGTGAATTACAGTGCCCCTGAGCTCCTTTCTTCAACTCGCTTTCTTGTGAGCTGGCCGCAACACCGCAGGATTGCTTCAGGCCCTAATCTGGTTCCGGCATGGCACGCTGAGCCTTTGGTTAATTCCTCTTCCTGGTGGGAAATGAGAGTTAAATTTTCCCGTCCAGACACCTCCAGCTAGTCTCTCATTGGTTCTCCCTATTCCTGTTCATCTTCCGCGGAATTTGCAAACTGGGCCAAACAGGAGGTTAAAGGCACTGACTCTCCAAGTCGGGAGAGTGTTAGTAAAGCTTCTGGAATGTTGCACCCGAGTACCAGGGGACGAGAACTGAGACATATTTCAACACGTCTCCCGATCACACGGTTGATCATACTCTGGGTTCCACATGCATGTTTTAGCTGAAGGAAGAATCCCTTAAACCTGGAGAGTTGAGACCCGTGGAATGGGTACCATGCAATATGACTTCAAAGGGTCTTCATTTGCTCACCAAAACTCTCCAATCCTATCACTGCTGCGTTTTTGCCCCTGTACTCACGATTGATTCACTTTCAGAGACATAGCAATCCATAGGTTTTAAGATACTTACTAGTCAGGTACATTATTAGGCGTTTAATATGGGGTTTTGAGTCCATTTCGTTGAGCAAGGAGTAGCTCTTGTCTATTACATATTTGGCTTAAGGAACTTTATCTGTGCTCATTTCAATCTCTGGTTTTATGCAGCACCCCAACTCACCTTTCCCCTTAAGCAAGCATAAGTTGGTTTTCTAAATTTGGGACCATGTTCTGTTTGAAATCCAGTTCCTGTGTAGCCAAGTTTACATTCCGTGTATTAGTGATATCTTATGATGTTTCTTTTTCTGTGTGACTTATTTCAGTTAGAATCATCATACCTGAATCCACTCATTATGCTGCTATGGGCCTGATGACATAGATGTCATTGCTGAGTGATATTGCATTGTACGTAAGTACCACAACTTCTTTATCCATTTTTCGCTTTATGCGATATTGAACTTGTACCGTAAACGAGTTTCTTGTAAACAGAGCCATCCCAAACTTTGGGGTGGCTGTGTCTTTTTGATTTTAATTTCCCTAAGCTATAGGACCATAAGTGGAAGTGCCCTAGGCTCTGTTGCTTTGTTTTTTAGATGTTTCAGGAAACACCATACACTTCTCCCGAGTGGCTGTTGGCAATTTACATCCCGCCCATCAGCATAACAAGGCTCCCAGTTCTCCATGGCCTGTCCTGCCTTTCTGGATTTTACACTTTTTTCAGATGGCCTTTTTGATGGGGGGGTGGGAGTGAGACTTCATTGTAGTGCAGATTTCCTTTGCAAGCTTGCTTGGTTGGCCAAAAAGGGCGTATGCGTTTTTTCCTGAGCATATTCAGGAAAAAACGCATACGCCCTTTTTGGCCAAGTGCATCATTGTTGACCTTCTGCCTCTTTTCCTATGCTTTAAATGCAATTCCAGTCTACCTCCTGAAATCGGTTTCCTGCAATTCTGCCCGGCTTTCAAGTCCTCTTGGCAGCCTTACTTCAGTATATTTTTGGATGATAGCTGTCATTTATAACTCTGCAGGTTTGTGAATTACAGTGCCCCTGAGCTCCTTTCTTCAACTCGCTTTCTTGTGAGCTGGCCGCAACACCGCAGGATTGCTTCAGGCCCTAATCTGGTTCCGGCATGGAACGCTGAGCCTTTGGTTAATTCCTCTTCCTGGTGGGAAATGAGAGTTAAATTTTCCCGTCCAGACACCTCCAGCTAGTCTCTCATTGGTTCTCCCTATTCCTGTTCATCTTCCGCGGAATTTGCAAACTGGGCCAAACAGGAGGTTAAAGGCACTGACTCTCCAAGTCGGGAGAGTGTTAGTAAAGCATCTGGATTGTTGCACCCGAGTACCAGGGGACGAGAACTGAGACATATTTCAACACGTCTCCCGATAACACGGTTGATCATACTCTGGGTTCCACATGCATGTTTTAGCTGAAGGAAGAATCCCTTAAACCTGGAGAGTTGAGACCCGTGGAATGGGTACCATGCAATATGACTTCAAAGGGTCTTCATTTGCTCACCAAAACTCTCCAATCCTATCACTGCTGCGTTTTTGCCCCTGTACTCACGATTGATTCACTTTCAGAGACATAGCAATCCATAGGTTTTAAGATACTTACTAGTCAGGTACATTATTAGGCGTTTAATATGGGGTTTTGAGTCCATTTCGTTGAGCAAGGAGTAGCTCTTGTCTATTACATATTTGGCTTAAGGAACTTTATCTGTGCTCATTTCAATCTCTGGTTTTATGCAGCACCCCAACTCACCTTTCCCCTTAAGCAAGCATAAGTTGGTTTTCTAAATTTGGGACCATGTTCTGTTTTGAAATCCAGTTCCTGTGTAGCCAAGTTTACATTCCGTGTATTAGTGATATCTTATGATGTTTCTTTTTCTGTGTGACTTATTTCAGTTAGAATCATCATACCTGAATCCACTCATTATGCTGCTATGGGCCTGATGACATAGATGTCATTGCTGAGTGATATTGCATTGTACGTAAGTACCACAACTTCTTTATCCATTTTTCGCTTTATGCGATATTGAACTTGTACCGTAAACGAGTTTCTTGTAAACAGAGCCATCCCAAACTTTGGGGTGGCTGTGTCTTTTTGATTTTAATTTCCCTAAGCTATAGGACCATAAGTGGAAGTGCCCTAGGCTCTGTTGCTTTGTTTTTTAGATGTTTCAGGAAACACCATACACTTCTCCCGAGTGGCTGTTGGCAATTTACATCCCGCCCATCAGCATAACAAGGCTCCCAGTTCTCCATGGCCTGTCCTGCCTTTCTGGATTTTACACTTTTTTCAGATGGCCCTTTTGATGGGGGGGGGGAGTGAGACTTCATTGTAGTGCAGATTTCCTTTGCAAGCTTGCTTGGTTGGCCAAAAAGGGCGTATGCGTTTTTTCCTGAACATATTCAGGAAAAAACGCATACGCCCTTTTTGGCCAAGTGCATCATTGTTGACCTTCTGCCTCTTTTCCTATGCTTTAAATGCAATTCCAGTCTACCTCCTGAAATCGGTTTCCTGCAATTCTGCCCGGCTTTCAAGTCCTCTTGGCAGCCTTACTTCAGTATATTTTTGGATGATAGCTGTCATTTATAACTCTGCAGGTTTGTGAATTACAGTGCCCCTGAGCTCCTTTCTTCAACTCGCTTTCTTGTGAGCTGGCCGCAACACCGCAGGATTGCTTCAGGCCCTAATCTGGTTCCGGCATGGCACGCTGAGCCTTTGGTTAATTCCTCTTCCTGGTGGGAAATGAGAGTTAAATTTTCCCGTCCAGACACCTCCAGCTAGTCTCTCATTGGTTCTCCCTATTCCTGTTCATCTTCCACGGAATTTGCAAACTGGGCCAAACAGGAGGTTAAAGGCACTGACTCTCCAAGTCGGGAGAGTGTTAGTAAAGCTTCTGGAATGTTGCACCCGAGTACCAGGGGATGAGAACTGAGACATATTTCAACACGTCTCCCGATCACACGGTTGATCATACTCTGGGTTCCACATGCATGTTTTAGCTGAAGGAAGAATCCCTTAAACCTGGAGAGTTGAGACCCGTGGAATGGGTACCATGCAATATGACTTCAAAGGGTCTTCATTTGCTCACCAAAACTCTCCAATCCTATCACTGCTGCGTTTTTGCCCCTGTACTCACGATTGATTCACTTTCAGAGACATAGCAATCCATAGGTTTTAAGATACTTACTAGTCAGGTACATTATTAGGCGTTTAATATGGGGTTTTGAGTCCATTTCGTTGAGCAAGGAGTAGCTCTTGTCTATTACATATTTGGCTTAAGGAACTTTATCTGTGCTCATTTTAATCTCTGGTTTTATGCAGCACCCCAACTCACCTTTCCCCTTAAGCAAGCATAAGTTGGTTTTCTAAATTTGGGACCATGTTCTGTTTGAAATCCAGTTCCTGTGTAGCCAAGTTTACATTCCGTGTATTAGTGATATCTTATGATGTTTCTTTTTCTGTGTGACTTATTTCAGTTAGAATCATCATACCTGAATCCACTCATTATGCTGCTATGGGCCTGATGACATAGATGTCATTGCTGAGTGATATTGCATTGTACGTAAGTACCACAACTTCTTTATCCATTTTTCGCTTTATGCGATATTGAACTTGTACCGTAAACGAGTTTCTTGTAAACAGAGCCATCCCAAACTTTGGGGTGGCTGTGTCTTTTTGATTTTAATTTCCCTAAGCTATAGGACCATAAGTGGAAGTGCCCTAGGCTCTGTTGCTTTGTTTTTTAGATGTTTCAGGAAACACCATACACTTCTCCCCAGTGGCTGTTGGCAATTTACATCCCGCCCATCAGCATAACAAGGCTCCCAGTTCTCCATGGCCTGTCCTGCCTTTCTGGATTTTACACTTTTTTCAGATGGCCCTTTTGATGGGGGGGGGGGAGTGAGACTTCATTGTAGTGCAGATTTCCTTTGCAAGCTTGCTTGGTTGGCCAAAAAGGGCGTATGCGTTTTTTCCTGAGCATATTCAGGAAAAAACACATACGCCCTTTTTGGCCAAGTGCATCATTGTTGACCTTCTGCCTCTTTTCCTATGCTTTAAATGCAATTCCAATCTACCTCCTGAAATCGGTTTCCTGCAATTCTGCCCGGCTTTCAAGTCCTCTTGGCAGCCTTACTTCAGTATATTTTTGGATGATAGCTGTCATTTATAACTCTGCAGGTTTGTGAATTACAGTGCCCCTGAGCTCCTTTCTTCAACTCGCTTTCTTGTGAGCTGGCCGCAACACCGCAGGATTGCTTCAGGCCCTAATCTGGTTCCGGCATGGAACGCTGAGCCTTTGGTTAATTCCTCTTCCTGGTGGGAAATGAGAGTTAAATTTTCCCGTCCAGACACCTCCAGCTAGTCTCTCATTGGTTCTCCCTATTCCTGTTCATCTTCCGCGGAATTTGCAAACTGGGCCAAACAGGAGGTTAAAGGCACTGACTCTCCAAGTCGGGAGAGTGTTAGTAAAGCATCTGGAATGTTGCACCCGAGTACCAGGGGACGAGAACTGAGACATATTTCAACACGTCTCCCGATAACACGGTTGATCATACTCTGGGTTCCACATGCATGTTTTAGCTGAAGGAAGAATCCCTTAAACCTGGAGAGTTGAGACCCGTGGAATGGGTACCATGCAATATGACTTCAAAGGGTCTTCATTTGCTCACCAAAACTCTCCAATCCTATCACTGCTGCGTTTTTGCCCCTGTACTCACGATTGATTCACTTTCAGAGACATAGCAATCCATAGGTTTTAAGATACTTAGTAGTCAGGTACATTATTAGGCGTTTAATATGGGGTTTTGAGTCCATTTCGTTGAGCAAGGAGTAGCTCTTGTCTATTACATATTTGGCTTAAGGAAATTTATCTGTGCTCATTTCAATCTCTGGTTTTATGCAGCACCCCAACTCACCTTTCCCCTTAAGCAGGCATAAGTTGGTTTTCTAAATTTGGGACCATGTTCTGTTTTGAAATCCAGTTCCTGTGTAGCCAAGTTTACATTCCGTGTATTAGTGATATCTTATGATGTTTCTTTTTCTGTGTGACTTATTTCAGTTAGAATCATCATACCTGAATCCACTCATTATGCTGCTATGGGCCTGATGACATAGATGTCATTGCTGAGTGATATTGCATTGTACGTAAGTACCACAACTTCTTTATCCATTTTTCGCTTTATGCGATATTGAACTTGTACCGTAAACGAGTTTCTTGTAAACAGAGCCATCCCAAACTTTGGGGTGGCTGTGTCTTTTTGATTTTAATTTCCCTAAGCTATAGGACCATAAGTGGAAGTGCCCTAGGCTCTGTTGCTTTGTTTTTTAGATGTTTCAGGAAACACCATACACTTCTCCCGAGTGGCTGTTGGCAATTTACATCCCGCCCATCAGCATAACAAGGCTCCCAGTTCTCCATGGCCTGTCCTGCCTTTCTGGATTTTACACTTTTTTCAGATGGCCCTTTTGATGGGGGGGGGGAGTGAGACTTCATTGTAGTGCAGATTTCCTTTGCAAGCTTGCTTGGTTGGCCAAAAAGGGCGTATGCGTTTTTTCCTGAACATATTCAGGAAAAAACGCATACGCCCTTTTTGGCCAAGTGCATCATTGTTGACCTTCTGCCTCTTTTCCTATGCTTTAAATGCAATTCCAGTCTACCTCCTGAAATCGGTTTCCTGCAATTCTGCCCGGCTTTCAAGTCCTCTTGGCAGCCTTACTTCAGTATATTTTTGGATGATAGCTGTCATTTATAACTCTGCAGGTTTGTGAATTACAGTGCCCCTGAGCTCCTTTCTTCAACTCGCTTTCTTGTGAGCTGGCCGCAACACCGCAGGATTGCTTCAGGCCCTAATCTGGTTCCGGCATGGAACGCTGAGCCTTTGGTTAATTCCTCTTCCTGGTGGGAAATGAGAGTTAAATTTTCCCGTCCAGACACCTCCAGCTAGTCTCTCATTGGTTCTCCCTATTCCTGTTCATCTTCCGCGGAATTTGCAAACTGGGCCAAACAGGAGGTTAAAGGCACTGACTCTCCAAGTCAGGAGAGTGTTAGTAAAGCTTCTGGAATGTTGCACCCGAGTACCAGGGGACGAGAACTGAGACATATTTCAACACGTCTCCCGATCACACGGTTGATCATACTCTGGGTTCCACATGCATGTTTTAGCTGAAGGAAGAATCCCTTAAACCTGGAGAGTTGAGACCCGTGGAATGGGTACCATGCAATATGACTTCAAAGGGTCTTCATTTGCTCACCAAAACTCTCCAATCCTATCACTGCTGCGTTTTTGCCCCTGTACTCACGATTGATTCACTTTCAGAGACATAGCAATCCATAGGTTTTAAGATACTTACTAGTCAGGTACATTATTAGGCGTTTAATATGGGGTTTTGAGTCCATTTCGTTGAGCAAGGAGTAGCTCTTGTCTATTACATATTTGGCTTAAGGAACTTTATCTGTGCTCATTTCAATCTCTGGTTTTATGCAGCACCCCAACTCACCTTTCCCCTTAAGCAAGCATAAGTTGGTTTTCTAAATTTGGGACCATGTTCTGTTTGAAATCCAGTTCCTGTGTAGCCAAGTTTACATTCCGTGTATTAGTGATATCTTATGATGTTTCTTTTTCTGTGTGACTTATTTCAGTTAGAATCATCATACCTGAATCCACTCATTATGCTGCTATGGGCCTGATGACATAGATGTCATTGCTGAGTGATATTGCATTGTACGTAAGTACCACAACTTCTTTATCCATTTTTCGCTTTATGCGATATTGAACTTGTACCGTAAACGAGTTTCTTGTAAACAGAGCCATCCCAAACTTTGGGGTGGCTGTGTCTTTTTGATTTTAATTTCCCTAAGCTATAGGACCATAAGTGGAAGTGCCCTAGGCTCTGTTGCTTTGTTTTTTAGATGTTTCAGGAAACACCATACACTTCTCCCGAGTGGCTGTTGGCAATTTACATCCCGCCCATCAGCATAACAAGGCTCCCAGTTCTCCATGGTCTGTCCTGCCTTTCTGGATTTTACACTTTTTTCAGATGGCCCTTTTGATGGGGGGGGGGGAGTGAGACTTCCTTGTAGTGCAGATTTCCTTTGCAAGCTTGCTTGGTTGGCCAAAAAGGGCGTATGCGTTTTTTCCTGAGCATATTCAGGAAAAAACGCATACGCCCTTTTTGGCCAAGTGCATCATTGTTGACCTTCTGCCTCTTTTCCTATGCTTTAAATGCAATTCCAGTCTACCTCCTGAAATCGGTTTCCTGCAATTCTGCCCGGCTTTCAAGTCCTCTTGGCAGCCTTACTTCAGTATATTTTTGGATGATAGCTGTCATTTATAACTCTGCAGGTTTGTGAATTACAGTGCCCCTGAGCTCCTTTCTTCAACTCGCTTTCTTGTGAGCTGGCCGCAACACCGCAGGATTGCTTCAGGCCCTAATCTGGTTCCGGCATGGCACGCTGAGCCTTTGGTTAATTCCTCTTCCTGGTGGGAAATGAGAGTTAAATTTTCCCGTCCAGACACCTCCAGCTAGTCTCTCATTGGTTCTCCCTATTCCTGTTCATCTTCCGCGGAATTTGCAAACTGGGCCAAACAGGAGGTTAAAGGCACTGACTCTCCAAGTCGGGAGAGTGTTAGTAAAGCATCTGGATTGTTGCACCCGAGTACCAGGGGACGAGAACTGAGACATATTTCAACACGTCTCCCGATAACACGGTTGATCATACTCTGGGTTCCACATGCATGTTTTAGCTGAAGGAAGAATCCCTTAAACCTGGAGAGTTGAGACCCGTGGAATGGGTACCATGCAATATGACTTCAAAGGGTCTTCATTTGCTCACCAAAACTCTCCAATCCTATCACTGCTGCGTTTTTGCCCCTGTACTCACGATTGATTCACTTTCAGAGACATAGCAATCCATAGGTTTTAAGATACTTACTAGTCAGGTACATTATTAGGCGTTTAATATGGGGTTTTGAGTCCATTTCGTTGAGCAAGGAGTAGCTCTTGTCTATTACATATTTGGCTTAAGGAACTTTATCTGTGCTCATTTCAATCTCTGGTTTTATGCAGCACCCCAACTCACCTTTCCCCTTAAGCAAGCATAAGTTGGTTTTCTAAATTTGGGACCATGTTCTGTTTTGAAATCCAGTTCCTGTGTAGCCAAGTTTACATTCCGTGTATTAGTGATATCTTATGATGTTTCTTTTTCTGTGTGACTTATTTCAGTTAGAATCATCATACCTGAATCCACTCATTATGCTGCTATGGGCCTGATGACATAGATGTCATTGCTGAGTGATATTGCATTGTACGTAAGTACCACAACTTCTTTATCCATTTTTCGCTTTATGCGATATTGAACTTGTACCGTAAACGAGTTTCTTGTAAACAGAGCCATCCCAAACTTTGGGGTGGCTGTGTCTTTTTGATTTTAATTTCCCTAAGCTATAGGACCATAAGTGGAAGTGCCCTAGGCTCTGTTGCTTTGTTTTTTAGATGTTTCAGGAAACACCATACACTTCTCCCGAGTGGCTGTTGGCAATTTACATCCCGCCCATCAGCATAACAAGGCTCCCAGTTCTCCATGGCCTGTCCTGCCTTTCTGGATTTTACACTTTTTTCAGATGGCCCTTTTGATGGGGGGGGGGAGTGAGACTTCATTGTAGTGCAGATTTCCTTTGCAAGCTTGCTTGGTTGGCCAAAAAGGGCGTATGCGTTTTTTCCTGAACATATTCAGGAAAAAACGCATACGCCCTTTTTGGCCAAGTGCATCATTGTTGACCTTCTGCCTCTTTTCCTATGCTTTAAATGCAATTCCAGTCTACCTCCTGAAATCGGTTTCCTGCAATTCTGCCCGGCTTTCAAGTCCTCTTGGCAGCCTTACTTCAGTATATTTTTGGATGATAGCTGTCATTTATAACTCTGCAGGTTTGTGAATTACAGTGCCCCTGAGCTCCTTTCTTCAACTCGCTTTCTTGTGAGCTGGCCGCAACACCGCAGGATTGCTTCAGGCCCTAATCTGGTTCCGGCATGGCACGCTGAGCCTTTGGTTAATTCCTCTTCCTGGTGGGAAATGAGAGTTAAATTTTCCCGTCCAGACACCTCCAGCTAGTCTCTCATTGGTTCTCCCTATTCCTGTTCATCTTCCACGGAATTTGCAAACTGGGCCAAACAGGAGGTTAAAGGCACTGACTCTCCAAGTCGGGAGAGTGTTAGTAAAGCATCTGGATTGTTGCACCCGAGTACCAGGGGACGAGAACTGAGACATATTTCAACACGTCTCCCGATAACACGGTTGATCATACTCTGGGTTCCACATGCATGTTTTAGCTGAAGGAAGAATCCCTTAAACCTGGAGAGTTGAGACCCGTGGAATGGGTACCATGCAATATGACTTCAAAGGGTCTTCATTTGCTCACCAAAACTCTCCAATCCTATCACTGCTGCGTTTTTGCCCCTGTACTCACGATTGATTCACTTTCAGAGACATAGCAATCCATAGGTTTTAAGATACTTACTAGTCAGGTACATTATTAGGCGTTTAATATGGGGTTTTGAGTCCATTTCGTTGAGCAAGGAGTAGCTCTTGTCTATTACATATTTGGCTTAAGGAACTTTATCTGTGCTCATTTCAATCTCTGGTTTTATGCAGCACCCCAACTCACCTTTCCCCTTAAGCAAGCATAAGTTGGTTTTCTAAATTTGGGACCATGTTCTGTTTTGAAATTCAGTTCCTGTGTAGCCAAATTTACATTCCGTGTATTAGTGATATCTTATGATGTTTCTTTTTCTGTGTGACTTATTTCAGTTAGAATCATCATACCTGAATCCACTCATTATGCTGCTATGGGCCTGATGACATAGATGTCATTGCTGAGTGATATTGCATTGTACGTAAGTACCACAACTTCTTTATCCATTTTTCGCTTTATGCGATATTGAACTTGTACCGTAAACGAGTTTCTTGTAAACAGAGCCATCCCAAACTTTGGGGTGGCTGTGTCTTTTTGATTTTAATTTCCCTAAGCTATAGGACCATAAGTGGAAGTGCCCTAGGCTCTGTTGCTTTGTTTTTTAGATGTTTCAGGAAACACCATACACTTCTCCCCAGTGGCTGTTGGCAATTTACATCCCGCCCATCAGCATAACAAGGCTCCCAGTTCTCCATGGCCTGTCCTGCCTTTCTGGATTTTACACTTTTTTCAGATGGCCCTTTTGATGGGGGGGGGGAGTGAGACTTCATTGTAGTGCAGATTTCCTTTGCAAGCTTGCTTGGTTGGCCAAAAAGGGCGTATGCGTTTTTTCCTGAGCATATTCAGGAAAAAACGCATACGCCCTTTTTGGCCAAGTGCATCATTGTTGACCTTCTGCCACTTTTCCTATGCTTTAAATGCAATTCCAGTCTACCTCCTGAAATCGGTTTCCTGCAATTCTGCCCGGCTTTCAAGTCCTCTTGGCAGCCTTACTTCAGTATATTTTTGGATGATAGCTGTCATTTATAACTCTGCAGGTTTGTGAATTACAGTGCCCCTGAGCTCCTTTCTTCAACTCGCTTTCTTGTGAGCTGGCCGCAACACCGCAGGATTGCTTCAGGCCCTAATCTGGTTCCGGCATGGAACGCTGAGCCTTTGGTTAATTCCTCTTCCTGGTGGGAAATGAGAGTTAAATTTTCCCGTCCAGACACCTCCAGCTAGTCTCTCATTGGTTCTCCCTATTCCTGTTCATCTTCCGCGGAATTTGCAAACTGGGCCAAACAGGAGGTTAAAGGCACTGACTCTCCAAGTCGGGAGAGTGTTAGTAAAGCATCTGGATTGTTGCACCCGAGTACCAGGGGACGAGAACTGAGACATATTTCAACACGTCTCCCGATAACACGGTTGATCATACTCTGGGTTCCACATGCATGTTTTAGCTGAAGGAAGAATCCCTTAAACCTGGAGAGTTGAGACCCGTGGAATGGGTACCATGCAATATGACTTCAAAGGGTCTTCATTTGCTCACCAAAACTCTCCAATCCTATCACTGCTGCGTTTTTGCCCCTGTACTCACGATTGATTCACTTTCAGAGACATAGCAATCCATAGGTTTTAAGATACTTACTAGTCAGGTACATTATTAGGCGTTTAATATGGGGTTTTGAGTCCATTTCGTTGAGCAAGGAGTAGCTCTTGTCTATTACATATTTGGCTTAAGGAACTTTATCTGTGCTCATTTCAATCTCTGGTTTTATGCAGCACCCCAACTCACCTTTCCCCTTAAGCAAGCATAAGTTGGTTTTCTAAATTTGGGACCATGTTCTGTTTTGAAATCCAGTTCCTGTGTAGCCAAGTTTACATTCCGTGTATTAGTGATATCTTATGATGTTTCTTTTTCTGTGTGACTTATTTCAGTTAGAATCATCATACCTGAATCCACTCATTATGCTGCTATGGGCCTGATGACATAGATGTCATTGCTGAGTGATATTGCATTGTACGTAAGTACCACAACTTCTTTATCCATTTTTCGCTTTATGCGATATTGAACTTGTACCGTAAACGAGTTTCTTGTAAACAGAGCCATCCCAAACTTTGGGGTGGCTGTGTCTTTTTGATTTTAATTTCCCTAAGCTATAGGACCATAAGTGGAAGTGCCCTAGGCTCTGTTGCTTTGTTTTTTAGATGTTTCAGGAAACACCATACACTTCTCCCGAGTGGCTGTTGGCAATTTACATCCCGCCCATCAGTATAACAAGGCTCCCAGTTCTCCATGGCCTGTCCTGCCTTTCTGGATTTTACACTTTTTTCAGATGGCCCTTTTGATGGGGGGGGGGGAGTGAGACTTCATTGTAGTGCAGATTTCCTTTGCAAGCTTGCTTGGTTGGCCAAAAAGGGCGTATGCGTTTTTTCCTGAACATATTCAGGAAAAAACGCATACGCCCTTTTTGGCCAAGTGCATCATTGTTGACCTTCTGCCTCTTTTCCTATGCTTTAAATGCAATTCCAGTCTACCTCCTGAAATCGGTTTCCTGCAATTCTGCCCGGCTTTCAAGTCCTCTTGGCAGCCTTACTTCAGTATATTTTTGGATGATAGCTGTCATTTATAACTCTGCAGGTTTGTGAATTACAGTGCCCCTGAGCTCCTTTCTTCAACTCGCTTTCTTGTGAGCTGGCCGCAACACCGCAGGATTGCTTCAGGCCCTAATCTGGTTCCGGCATGGAACGCTGAGCCTTTGGTTAATTCCTCTTCCTGGTGGGAAATGAGAGTTAAATTTTCCCGTCCAGACACCTCCAGCTAGTCTCTCATTGGTTCTCCCTATTCCTGTTCATCTTCCGCGGAATTTGCAAACTGGGCCAAACAGGAGGTTAAAGGCACTGACTCTCCAAGTCGGGAGAGTGTTAGTAAAGCTTCTGGAATGTTGCACCCGAGTACCAGGGGACGAGAACTGAGACATATTTCAACACGTCTCCCGATCACACGGTTGATCATACTCTGGGTTCCACATGCATGTTTTAGCTGAAGGAAGAATCCCTTAAACCTGGAGAGTTGAGACCCGTGGAATGGGTACCATGCAATATGACTTCAAAGGGTCTTCATTTGCTCACCAAAACTCTCCAATCCTATCACTGCTGCGTTTTTGCCCCTGTACTCACGATTGATTCACTTTCAGAGACATAGCAATCCATAGGTTTTAAGATACTTACTAGTCAGGTACATTATTAGGCGTTTAATATGGGGTTTTGAGTCCATTTCGTTGAGCAAGGAGTAGCTCTTGTCTATTACATATTTGGCTTAAGGAACTTTATCTGTGCTCATTTCAATCTCTGGTTTTATGCAGCACCCCAACTCACCTTTCCCCTTAAGCAAGCATAAGTTGGTTTTCTAAATTTGGGACCATGTTCTGTTTGAAATCCAGTTCCTGTGTAGCCAAGTTTACATTCCGTGTATTAGTGATATCTTATGATGTTTCTTTTTCTGTGTGACTTATTTCAGTTAGAATCATCATACCTGAATCCACTCATTATGCTGCTATGGGCCTGATGACATAGATGTCATTGCTGAGTGATATTGCATTGTACGTAAGTACCACAACTTCTTTATCCATTTTTCGCTTTATGCGATATTGAACTTGTACCGTAAACGAGTTTCTTGTAAACAGAGCCATCCCAAACTTTGGGGTGGCTGTGTCTTTTTGATTTTAATTTCCCTAAGCTATAGGACCATAAGTGGAAGTGCCCTAGGCTCTGTTGCTTTGTTTTTTAGATGTTTCAGGAAACACCATACACTTCTCCCGAGTGGCTGTTGGCAATTTACATCCCGCCCATCAGCATAACAAGGCTCCCAGTTCTCCATGGCCTGTCCTGCCTTTCTGGATTTTACACTTTTTTCAGATGGCCCTTTTGATGGGGGGGGGGGAGTGAGACTTCATTGTAGTGCAGATTTCCTTTGCAAGCTTGCTTGGTTGGCCAAAAAGGGCGTATGCGTTTTTTCCTGAGCATATTCAGGAAAAAACGCATACGCCCTTTTTGGCCAAGTGCATCATTGTTGACCTTCTGCCTCTTTTCCTATGCTTTAAATGCAATTCCAGTCTACCTCCTGAAATCGGTTTCCTGCAATTCTGCCCGGCTTTCAAGTCCTCTTGGCAGCCTTACTTCAGTATATTTTTGGATGATAGCTGTCATTTATAACTCTGCAGGTTTGTGAATTACAGTGCCCCTGAGCTCCTTTCTTCAACTCGCTTTCTTGTGAGCTGGCCGCAACACCGCAGGATTGCTTCAGGCCCTAATCTGGTTCCGGCATGGCACGCTGAGCCTTTGGTTAATTCCTCTTCCTGGTGGGAAATGAGAGTTAAATTTTCCCGTCCAGACACCTCCAGCTAGTCTCTCATTGGTTCTCCCTATTCCTGTTCATCTTCCGCGGAATTTGCAAACTGGGCCAAACAGGAGGTTAAAGGCACTGACTCTCCAAGTCGGGAGAGTGTTAGTAAAGCATCTGGATTGTTGCACCCGAGTACCAGGGGACGAGAACTGAGACATATTTCAACACGTCTCCCGATAACACGGTTGATCATACTCTGGGTTCCACATGCATGTTTTAGCTGAAGGAAGAATCCCTTAAACCTGGAGAGTTGAGACCCGTGGAATGGGTACCATGCAATATGACTTCAAAGGGTCTTCATTTGCTCACCAAAACTCTCCAATCCTATCACTGCTGCGTTTTTGCCCCTGTACTCACGATTGATTCACTTTCAGAGACATAGCAATCCATAGGTTTTAAGATACTTACTAGTCAGGTACATTATTAGGCGTTTAATATGGGGTTTTGAGTCCATTTCGTTGAGCAAGGAGTAGCTCTTGTCTATTACATATTTGGCTTAAGGAACTTTATCTGTGCTCATTTCAATCTCTGGTTTTATGCAGCACCCCAACTCACCTTTCCCCTTAAGCAAGCATAAGTTGGTTTTCTAAATTTGGGACCATGTTCTGTTTTGAAATCCAGTTCCTGTGTAGCCAAGTTTACATTCCGTGTATTAGTGATATCTTATGATGTTTCTTTTTCTGTGTGACTTATTTCAGTTAGAATCATCATACCTGAATCCACTCATTATGCTGCTATGGGCCTGATGACATAGATGTCATTGCTGAGTGATATTGCATTGTACGTAATTACCACAACTTCTTTATCCATTTTTCGCTTTATGCGATATTGAACTTGTACCGTAAACGAGTTTCTTGTAAACAGAGCCATCCCAAACTTTGGGGTGGCTGTGTCTTTTTGATTTTAATTTCCCTAAGCTATAGGACCATAAGTGGAAGTGCCCTAGGCTCTGTTGCTTTGTTTTTTAGATGTTTCAGGAAACACCATACACTTCTCCCGAGTGGCTGTTGGCAAGTTACATCCCGCCCATCAGCATAACAAGGCTCCCAGTTCTCCATGGCCTGTCCTGCCTTTCTGGATTTTACACTTTTTTCAGATGGCCCTTTTGACGGGGGCGGGGGGGAGTGAGACTTCATTGTAGTGCAGATTTCCTTTGCAAGCTTGCTTGGTTGGCCAAAAAGGGCGTATGCGTTTTTTCCTGAATATATTCAGGAAAAAACGCATACGCCCTTTTTGGCCAAGTGCATCATTGTCGACCTTCTGCCTCTTTTCCTATGCTTTAAATGCAATTCCAGTCTACCTCCTGAAATCGGTTTCCTGCAATTCTGCCCGGCTTTCAAGTCCTCTTGGCAGCCTTACTTCAGTATATTTTTGGATGATAGCTGTCATTTATAACTCTGCAGGTTTGTGAATTACAGTGCCCCTGAGCTCCTTTCTTCAACTCGCTTTCTTGTGAGCTGGCCGCAACACCGCAGGATTGCTTCAGGCCCTAATCTGGTTCCGGCATGGCACGCTGAGCCTTTGGTTAATTCCTCTTCCTGGTGGGAAATGAGAGTTAAATTTTCCCGTCCAGACACCTCCAGCTAGTCTCTCATTGGTTCTCCCTATTCCTGTTCATCTTCCGCGGAATTTGCAAACTGGGCCAAACAGGAGGTTAAAGGCACTGACTCTCCAAGTCGGGAGAGTGTTAGTAAAGCATCTGGAATGTTGCACCCGAGTACCAGGGGACGAGAACTGAGACATATTTCAACACGTCTCCCGATCACACGGTTGATCATACTCTGGGTTCCACATGCATGTTTTAGCTGAAGGAAGAATCCCTTAAACCTGGAGAGTTGAGACCCGTGGAATGGGTACCATGCAATATGACTTCAAAGGGTCTTCATTTGCTCACCAAAACTCTCCAGTCCTATCACTGCTGCGTTTTTGCCCCTGTACTCACGATTGATTCACTTTCAGAGACATAGCAATCCATAGGTTTTAAGATACTTACTAGTCAGGTACATTATTAGGCGTTTAATATGGGGTTTTGAGTCCATTTCGTTGAGCAAGGAGTAGCTCTTGTCTATTACATATTTGGCTTAAGGAACTTTATCTGTGCTCATTTCAATCTCTGGTTTTATGCAGCACCCCAACTCACCTTTCCCCTTAAGCAAGCATAAGTTGGTTTTCTAAATTTGGGACCATGTTCTGTTTTGAAATTCAGTTCCTGTGTAGCCAAGTTTACATTCCGTGTATTAGTGATATCTTATGATGTTTCTTTTTCTGTGTGACTTATTTCAGTTAGAATCATCATACCTGAATCCACTCATTATGCTGCTATGGGCCTGATGACATAGATGTCATTGCTGAGTGATATTGCATTGTACCTAAGTACCACAACTTCTTTATCCATTTTTCGCTTTATGCGATATTGAACTTGTACCGTAAACGAGTTTCTTGTAAACAGAGCCATCCCAAACTTTGGGGTGGCTGTGTCTTTTTGATTTTAATTTCCCTAAGCTACAGGACCATAAGTGGAAGTGCCCTAGGCTCTGTTGCTTTGTTTTTTAGATGTTTCAGGAAACACCATACACTTCTCCGGAGTGGCTGTTGGCAATTTACATCCCGCCCATCAGCATAACAAGGCTCCCAGTTCTCCATGGCCTGTCCTGCCTTTCTGGATTTTACACTTTTTTCAGATGGCCCTTTTGATGGGGGGGGGGAGTGAGACTTCATTGTAGTGCAGATTTCCTTTGCAAGCTTGCTTGGTTGGCCAAAAAGGGCGTATGCGTTTTTTCCTGAATATATTCAGGAAAAAACGCATACGCCCTTTTTGGCCAAGTGCATCATTGTTGACCTTCTGCCTCTTTTCCTATGCTTTAAATGCAATTCCAGTCTACCTCCTGAAATCGGTTTCCTGCAATTCTGCCCGGCTTTCAAGTCCTCTTGGCAGCCTTACTTCAGTATATTTTTGGATGATAGCTGTCATTTATAACTCTGCAGGTTTGTGAATTACAGTGCCCCTGAGCTCCTTTCTTCAACTCGCTTTCTTGTGAGCTGGCCGCAACACCGCAGGATTGCTTCAGGCCCTAATCTGGTTCCGGCATGGAACGCTGAGCCTTTGGTTAATTCCTCTTCCTGGTGGGAAATGAGAGTTAAATTTTCCCGTCCAGACACCTCCAGCTAGTCTCTCATTGGTTCTCCCTATTCCTGTTCATCTTCCGCGGAATTTGCAAACTGGGCCAAACAGGAGGTTAAAGGCACTGACTCTCCAAGTCGGGAGAGTGTTAGTAAAGCATCTGGATTGTTGCACCCGAGTACCAGGGGACGAGAACTGAGACATATTTCAACACGTCTCCCGATCACACGGTTGATCATACTCTGGGTTCCACATGCATGTTTTAGCTGAAGGAAGAATCCCTTAAACCTGGAGAGTTGAGACCCGTGGAATGGGTACCATGCAATATGACTTCAAAGGGTCTTCATTTGCTCACCAAAACTCTCCAATCCTATCACTGCTGCGTTTTTGCCCCTGTACTCACGATTGATTCACTTTCAGAGACATAGCAATCCATAGGTTTTAAGATACTTAGTAGTCAGGTACATTATTAGGCGTTTAATATGGGGTTTTGAGTCCATTTCGTTGAGCAAGGAGTAGCTCTTGTCGATTACATATTTGGCTTAAGGAACTTTATCTGTGCTCATTTCAATCTCTGGTTTTATGCAGCACCCCAACTCACCTTTCCCCTTAAGCAAGCATAAGTTGGTTTTCTAAATTTGGGACCATGTTCTGTTTTGAAATCCAGTTCCTGTGTAGCCAAGTTTACATTCCGTGTATTAGTGATATCTTATGATGTTTCTTTTTCTGTGTGACTTATTTCAGTTAGAATCATCATACCTGAATCCACTCATTATGCTGCTATGGGCCTGATGACATAGATGTCATTGCTGAGTGATATTGCATTGTACGTAAGTACCACAACTTCTTTATCCATTTTTCGCTTTATGCGATATTGAACTTGTACCGTAAACGAGTTTCTTGTAAACAGAGCCATCCCAAACTTTGGGGTGGCTGTGTCTTTTTGATTTTAATTTCCCTAAGCTATAGGACCATAAGTGGAACTGCCCTAGGCTCTGTTGCTTTGTTTTTTAGATGTTTCAGGAAACACCATACACTTCTCCCGAGTGGCTGTTGGCAATTTACATCCCGCCCATCAGCATAACAAGGCTCCCAGTTCTCCATGGCCTGTCCTGCCTTTCTGGATTTTACACTTTTTTCAGATGGCCCTTTTGATGGGGGGGGGAGTGAGACTTCATTGTAGTGCAGATTTCATTTGCAAGCTTGCTTGGTTGGCCAAAAAGGGCGTATGCGTTTTTTCCTGAGCATATTCAGGAAAAAACGCATACGCCCTTTTTGGCCAAGTGCATCATTGTTGACCTTCTGCCTCTTTTCCTATGCTTTAAATGCAATTCCAGTCTACCTCCTGAAATCGGTTTCCTGCAATTCTGCCCGGCTTTCAAGTCCTCTTGGCAGCCTTACTTCAGTATATTTTTGGATGATAGCTGTCATTTATAACTCTGCAGGTTTGTGAATTACAGTGCCCCTGAGCTCCTTTCTTCAACTCGCTTTCTTGTGAGCTGGCCGCAACACCGCAGGATTGCTTCAGGCCCTAATCTGGTTCCGGCATGGCACGCTGAGCCTTTGGTTAATTCCTCTTCCTGGTGGGAAATGAGAGTTAAATTTTCCCGTCCAGACACCTCCAGCTAGTCTCTCATTGGTTCTCCCTATTCCTGTTCATCTTCCGCGGAATTTGCAAACTGGGCCAAACAGGAGGTTAAAGGCACTGACTCTCCAAGTCGGGAGAGTGTTAGTAAAGCATCTGGAATGTTGCACCCGAGTACCAGGGGACGAGAACTGAGACATATTTCAACACGTCTCCCGATCACACGGTTGATCATACTCTGGGTTCCACATGCATGTTTTAGCTGAAGGAAGAATCCCTTAAACCTGGAGAGTTGAGACCCGTGGAATGGGTACCATGCAATATGACTTCAAAGGGTCTTCATTTGCTCACCAAAACTCTCCAATCCTATCACTGCTGCGTTTTTGCCCCTGTACTCACGATTGATTCACTTTCAGAGACATAGCAATCCATAGGTTTTAAGATACTTACTAGTCAGGTACATTATTAGGCGTTTAATATGGGGTTTTGAGTCCATTTCGTTGAGCAAGGAGTAGCTCTTGTCTATTACATATTTGGCTTAAGGAACTTTATCTGTGCTCATTTCAATCTCTGGTTTTATGCAGCACCCCAACTCACCTTTCCCCTTAAGCAAGCATAAGTTGGTTTTATAAATTTGGGACCATGTTCTGTTTTGAAATTCAGTTCCTGTGTAGCCAAGTTTACATTCCGTGTATTAGTGATATCTTATGATGTTTCTTTTTCTGTGTGACTTATTTCAGTTAGAATCATCATACCTGAATCCACTCATTATGCTGCTATGGGCCTGATGACATAGATGTCATTGCTGAGTGATATTGCATTGTACGTAAGTACCACAACTTCTTTATCCATTTTTCGCTTTATGCGATATTGAACTTGTACCGTAAACGAGTTTCTTGTAAACAGAGCCATCCCAAACTTTGGGGTGGCTGTGTCTTTTTGATTTTAATTTCCCTAAGCTATAGGACCATAAGTGGAACTGCCCTAGGCTCTGTTGCTTTGTTTTTTAGATGTTTCAGGAAACACCATACACTTCTCCCGAGTGGCTGTTGGCAATTTACATCCCGCCCATCAGCATAACAAGGCTCCCAGTTCTCCATGGCCTGTCCTGCCTTTCTGGATTTTACACTTTTTTCAGATGGCCCTTTTGATGGGTGGGGGGAGTGAGACTTCATTGTAGTGCAGATTTCATTTGCAAGCTTGCTTGGTTGGCCAAAAAGGGCGTATGCGTTTTTTCCTGAGCATATTCAGGAAAAAACGCATACGCCCTTTTTGGCCAAGTGCATCATTGTTGACCTTCTGCCTCTTTTCCTATGCTTTAAATGCAATTCCAGTCTACCTCCTGAAATCGGTTTCCTGCAATTCTGCCCGGCTTTCAAGTCCTCTTGGCAGCCTTACTTCAGTATATTTTTGGATGATAGCTGTCATTTATAACTCTGCAGGTTTGTGAATTACAGTGCCCCTGAGCTCCTTTCTTCAACTCGCTTTCTTGTGAGCTGGCCGCAACACCGCAGGATTGCTTCAGGCCCTAATCTGGTTCCGGCATGGCACGCTGAGCCTTTGGTTAATTCCTCTTCCTGGTGGGAAATGAGAGTTAAATTTTCCCGTCCAGACACCTCCAGCTAGTCTCTCATTGGTTCTCCCTATTCCTGTTCATCTTCCGCGGAATTTGCAAACTGGGCCAAACAGGAGGTTAAAGGCACTGACTCTCCAAGTCGGGAGAGTGTTAGTAAAGCATCTGGAATGTTGCACCCGAGTACCAGGGGACGAGAACTGAGACATATTTCAACACGTCTCCCGATCACACGGTTGATCATACTCTGGGTTCCACATGCATGTTTTAGCTGAAGGAAGAATCCCTTAAACCTGGAGAGTTGAGACCCGTGGAATGGGTACCATGCAATATGACTTCAAAGGGTCTTCATTTGCTCACCAAAACTCTCCAATCCTATCACTGCTGCGTTTTTGCCCCTGTACTCACGATTGATTCACTTTCAGAGACATAGCAATCCATAGGTTTTAAGATACTTACTAGTCAGGTACATTATTAGGCGTTTAATATGGGGTTTTGAGTCCATTTCGTTGAGCAAGGAGTAGCTCTTGTCTATTACATATTTGGCTTAAGGAACTTTATCTGTGCTCATTTCAATCTCTGGTTTTATGCAGCACCCCAACTCACCTTTCCCCTTAAGCAAGCATAAGTTGGTTTTATAAATTTGGGACCATGTTCTGTTTTGAAATTCAGTTCCTGTGTAGCCAAGTTTACATTCCGTGTATTAGTGATATCTTATGATGTTTCTTTTTCTGTGTGACTTATTTCAGTTAGAATCATCATACCTGAATCCACTCATTATGCTGCTATGGGCCTGATGACATAGATGTCATTGCTGAGTGATATTGCATTGTACGTAAGTACCAGAACTTCTTTATCCATTTTTCGCTTTATGCGATATTGAACTTGTACCGTAAACGAGTTTCTTGTAAACAGAGCCATCCCAAACTTTGGGGTGGCTGTGTCTTTTTGATTTTAATTTCCCTAAGCTACAGGACCATAAGTGGAAGTGCCCTAGGCTCTGTTGCTTTGTTTTTTAGATGTTTCAGGAAACACCATACACTTCTCCCGAGTGGCTGTTGGCAATTTACATCCCGCCCATCAGCATAACAAGGCTCCCAGTTCTCCATGGCCTGTCCTGCCTTTCTGGATTTTACACTTTTTTCAGATGGCCCTTTTGATGGGGGGGGGGAGTGAGACTTCATTGTAGTGCAGATTTCCTTTGCAAGCTTGCTTGGTTGGCCAAAAAGGGCGTATGCGTTTTTTCCTGAACATATTCAGGAAAAAACGCATACGCCCTTTTTGGCCAAGTGCATCATTGTTGACCTTCTGCCTCTTTTCCTATGCTTTAAATGCAATTCCAGTCTACCTCCTGAAATCGGTTTCCTGCAATTCTGCCCGGCTTTCAAGTCCTCTTGGCAGCCTTACTTCAGTATATTTTTGGATGATAGCTGTCATTTATAACTCTGCAGGTTTGTGAATTACAGTGCCCCTGAGCTCCTTTCTTCAACTCGCTTTCTTGTGAGCTGGCCGCAACACCGCAGGATTGCTTCAGGCCCTAATCTGGTTCCGGCATGGCACGCTGAGCCTTTGGTTAATTCCTCTTCCTGGTGGGAAATGAGAGTTAAATTTTCCCGTCCAGACACCTCCAGCTAGTCTCTCATTGGTTCTCCCTATTCCTGTTCATCTTCCGCGGAATTTGCAAACTGGGCCAAACAGGAGGTTAAAGGCACTGACTCTCCAAGTCGGGAGAGTGTTAGTAAAGCATCTGGATTGTTGCACCCGAGTACCAGGGGACGAGAACTGAGACATATTTCAACACGTCTCCCGATCACACGGTTGATCATACTCTGGGTTCCACATGCATGTTTTAGCTGAAGGAAGAATCCCTTAAACCTGGAGAGTTGAGACCCGTGGAATGGGTACCATGCAATATGACTTCAAAGGGTCTTCATTTGCTCACCAAAACTCTCCAATCCTATCACTGCTGCGTTTTTGCCCCTGTACTCACGATTGATTCACTTTCAGAGACATAGCAATCCATAGGTTTTAAGATACTTAGTAGTCAGGTACATTATTAGGCGTTTAATATGGGGTTTTGAGTCCATTTCGTTGAGCAAGGAGTAGCTCTTGTCGATTACATATTTGGCTTAAGGAACTTTATCTGTGCTCATTTCAATCTCTGGTTTTATGCAGCACCCCAACTCACCTTTCCCCTTAAGCAAGCATAAGTTGGTTTTCTAAATTTGGGACCATATTCTGTTTTGAAATCCAGTTCCTGTGTAGCCAAGTTTACATTCCGTGTATTAGTGATATCTTATGATGTTTCTTTTTCTGTGTGACTTATTTCAGTTAGAATCATCATACCTGAATCCACTCATTATGCTGCTATGGGCCTGATGACATAGATGTCATTGCTGAGTGATATTGCATTGTACGTAAGTACCACAACTTCTTTATCCATTTTTCGCTTTATGCGATATTGAACTTGTACCGTAAACGAGTTTCTTGTAAACAGAGCCATCCCAAACTTTGGGGTGGCTGTGTCTTTTTGATTTTAATTTCCCTAAGCTATAGGACCATAAGTGGAAGTGCCCTAGGCTCTGTTGCTTTGTTTTTTAGATGTTTCAGGAAACACCATACACTTCTCCCGAGTGGCTGTTGGCAAGTTACATCCCGCCCATCAGCATAACAAGGCTCCCAGTTCTCCATGGCCTGTCCTGCCTTTCTGGATTTTACACTTTTTTCAGATGGCCCTTTTGACGGGGGGGAAGTGAGACTTCATTGTAGTGCAGATTTCCTTTGCAAGCTTGCTTGGTTGGCCAAAAAGGGCGCATGCGTTTTTTCCTGAATATATTCAGGAAAAAACGCATACGCCCTTTTTGGCCAAGTGCATCATTGTCGACCTTCTGCCTCTTTTCCTATGCTTTAAATGCAATTCCAGTCTACCTCCTGAAATCGGTTTCCTGCAATTCTGCCCGGCTTTCAAGTCCTCTTGGCAGCCTTACTTCAGTATATTTTTGGATGATAGCTGTCATTTATAACTCTGAAGGTTTGTGAATTACAGTGCCCCTGAGCTCCTTTCTTCAACTCGCTTTCTTGTGAGCTGGCCGCAACACCGCAGGATTGCTTCAGGCCCTAATCTGGTTCCGGCATGGCACGCTGAGCCTTTGGTTAATTCCTCTTCCTGGTGGTAAATGAGAGTTAAATTTTCCCGTCCAGACACCTCCAGCTAGTCTCTCATTGGTTCTCCCTATTCCTGTTCATCTTCCGTGGAATTTGCAAACTGGGCCAAAGAGGAGGTTAAAGGCACTGACTCTCCAAGTCGGGAGAGTGTTAGTAAAGCATCTGGAATGTTGCACCCGAGTACCAGGGGACGAGAACTGAGACATATTTCAACACGTCTCCCGATCACACGGTTGATCATACTCTGGGTTCCACATGCATGTTTTAGCTGAAGGAAGAATCCCTTAAACCTGGAGAGTTGAGACCCGTGGAATGGGTACCATGCAATATGACTTCAAAGGGTCTTCATTTGCTCACCAAAACTCTCCAATCCTATCACTGCTGCGTTTTTGCCCCTGTACTCACGATTGATTCACTTTCAGAGACATAGCAATCCATAGGTTTTAAGATACTTACTAGTCAGGTACATTATTAGGCGTTTAATATGGGGTTTTGAGTCCATTTCGTTGAGCAAGGAGTAGCTCTTGTCTATTACATATTTGGCTTAAGGAACTTTATCTGTGCTCATTTCAATCTCTGGTTTTATGCAGCACCCCAACTCACCTTTCCCCTTAAGCAAGCATAAGTTGATTTTCTAAATTTGGGACCATGTTCTGTTTTGAAATTCAGTTCCTGTGTAGCCAAGTTTACATTCCGTGTATTAGTGATATCTTATGATGTTTCTTTTTCTGTGTGACTTATTTCAGTTAGAATCATCATACCTGAATCCACTCATTATGCTGCTATGGGCCTGATGACATAGATGTCATTGCTGAGTGATATTGCATTGTACGTAATTACCACAACTTCTTTATCCATTTTTCGCTTTATGCGATATTGAACTTGTACCGTAAACGAGTTTCTTGTAAACAGAGCCATCCCAAACTTTGGGGTGGCTGTGTCTTTTTGATTTTAATTTCCCTAAGCTATAGGACCATAAGTGGAAGTGCCCTAGGCTCTGTTGCTTTGTTTTTTAGATGTTTCAGGAAACACCATACACTTCTCCCGAGTGGCTGTTGGCAATTTACATCCCGCCCATCAGCATAACAAGGCTCCCAGTTCTCCATGGCCTGTCCTGCCTTTCTGGATTTTACACTTTTTTCAGATGGCCCTTTTGACGGGGGTGGGTGGGAGTGAGACTTCATTGTAGTGCAGATTTCCTTTGCAAGCTTGCTTGGTTGGCCAAAAAGGGCGTATGCGTTTTTTCCTGAATATATTCAGGAAAAAACGCATACGCCCTTTTTGGCCAAGTGCATCATTGTCGACCTTCTGCCTCTTTTCCTATGCTTTAAATGCAATTCCAGTCTACCTCCTGAAATCGGTTTCCTGCAATTCTGCCCGGCTTTCAAGTCCTCTTGGCAGCCTTACTTCAGTATACTTTTGGATGATAGCTGTCATTTATAACTCTGCAGGTTTGTGAATTACAGTGCCCCTGAGCTCCTTTCTTCAACTCGCTTTCTTGTGAGCTGGCCGCAACACCGCAGGATTGCTTCAGGCCCTAATCTGGTTCCGGCATGGCACGCTGAGCCTTTGGTTAATTCCTCTTCCTGGTGGGAAATGAGAGTTAAATTTTCCCGTCCAGACACCTCCAGCTAGTCTCTCATTGGTTCTCCCTATTCCTGTTCATCTTCCGCGGAATTTGCAAACTGGGCCAAACAGGAGGTTAAAGGCACTGACTCTCCAAGTCGGGAGAGTGTTAGTAAAGCATCTGGAATGTTGCACCCGAGTACCAGGGGACGAGAACTGAGACATATTTCAACACGTCTCCCGATCACACGGTTGATCATACTCTGGGTTCCACATGCATGTTTTAGCTGAAGGAAGAATCCCTTAAACCTGGAGAGTTGAGACCCGTGGAATGGGTACCATGCAATATGACTTCAAAGGGTCTTCATTTGCTCACCAAAACTCTCCAATCCTATCACTGCTGCGTTTTTGCCCCTGTACTCACGATTGATTCACTTTCAGAGACATAGCAATCCATAGGTTTTAAGATACTTACTAGTCAGGTACATTATTAGGCGTTTAATATGGGGTTTTGAGTCCATTTCATTGAGCAAGGAGTAGCTCTTGTCTATTACATATTTGGCTTAAGGAACTTTATCTGTGCTCATTTCAATCTCTGGTTTTATGCAGCACCCCAACTCACCTTTCCCCTTAAGCAAGCATAAGTTGGTTTTCTAAATTTGGGACCATGTTCTGTTTGAAATCCAGTTCCTGTGTAGCCAAATTTACATTCCGTGTATTAGTGATATCTTATGATGTTTCTTTTTCTGTGTGACTTATTTCAGTTAGAATCATCATACCTGAATCCACTCATTATGCTGCTATGGGCCTGATGACATAGATGTCATTGCTGAGTGATATTGCATTGTACGTAAGTACCACAACTTCTTTATCCATTTTTCGCTTTATGCGATATTGAACTTGTACCGTAAACGAGTTTCTTGTAAACAGAGCCATCCCAAACTTTGGGGTGGCTGTGTCTTTTTGATTTTAATTTCCCTAAGCTATAGGACCATAAGTGGAAGTGCCCTAGGCTCTGTTGCTTTGTTTTTTAGATGTTTCAGGAAACACCATACACTTCTCCCGAGTGGCTGTTGGCAATTTACATCCCGCCCATCAGCATAACAAGGCTCCCAGTTCTCCATGGCCTGTCCTGCCTTTCTGGATTTTACACTTTTTTCAGATGGCCCTTTTGATGGGGGGGGGGAGTGAGACTTCATTGTAGTGCAGATTTCCTTTGCAAGCTTGCTTGGTTGGCCAAAAAGGGCGTATGCGTTTTTTCCTGAGCATATTCAGGAAAAAACGCATACGCCCTTTTTGGCCAAGTGCATCATTGTTGACCTTCTGCCACTTTTCCTATGCTTTAAATGCAATTCCAGTCTACCTCCTGAAATCGGTTTCCTGCAATTCTGCCCGGCTTTCAAGTCCTCTTGGCAGCCTTACTTCAGTATATTTTTGGATGATAGCTGTCATTTATAACTCTGCAGGTTTGTGAATTACAGTGCCCCTGAGCTCCTTTCTTCAACTCGCTTTCTTGTGAGCTGGCCGCACCACCGCAGGATTGCTTCAGGCTCTAATCTGGTTCCGGCATGGAACGCTGAGCCTTTGGTTAATTCCTCTTCCTGGTGGGAAATGAGAGTTAAATTTTCCCGTCCAGACACCTCCAGCTAGTCTCTCATTGGTTCTCCCTATTCCTGTTCATCTTCCGCGGAATTTGCAAACTGGGCCAAACAGGAGGTTAAAGGCACTGACTCTCCAAGTCGGGAGAGTGTTAGTAAAGCATCTGGATTGTTGCACCCGAGTACCAGGGGACGAGAACTGAGACATATTTCAACACGTCTCCCGATAACACGGTTGATCATACTCTGGGTTCCACATGCATGTTTTAGCTGAAGGAAGAATCCCTTAAACCTGGAGAGTTGAGACCCGTGGAATGGGTACCATGCAATATGACTTCAAAGGGTCTTCATTTGCTCACCAAAACTCTCCAATCCTATCACTGCTGCGTTTTTGCCCCTGTACTCACGATTGATTCACTTTCAGAGACATAGCAATCCATAGGTTTTAAGATACTTAGTAGTCAGGTACATTATTAGGCGTTTAATATGGGGTTTTGAGTCCATTTCGTTGAGCAAGGAGTAGCTCTTGTCTATTACATATTTGGCTTAAGGAACTTTATCTGTGCTCATTTCAATCTCTGGTTTTATGCAGCACCCCAACTCACCTTTCCCCTTAAGCAAGCATAAGTTGGTTTTCTAAATTTGGGACCATGTTCTGTTTGAAATCCAGTTCCTGTGTAGCCAAGTTTACATTCCGTGTATTAGTGATATCTTATGATGTTTCTTTTTCTGTGTGACTTATTTCAGTTAGAATCATCATACCTGAATCCACTCATTATGCTGCTATGGGCCTGATGACATAGATGTCATTGCTGAGTGATATTGCATTGTACGTAAGTACCACAACTTCTTTATCCATTTTTCGCTTTATGCGATATTGAACTTGTACCGTAAACGAGTTTCTTGTAAACAGAGCCATCCCAAACTTTGGGGTGGCTGTGTCTTTTTGATTTTAATTTCCCTAAGCTATAGGACCATAAGTGGAAGTGCCCTAGGCTCTGTTGCTTTGTTTTTTAGATGTTTCAGGAAACACCATACACTTCTCCCGAGTGGCTGTTGGCAATTTACATCCCGCCCATCAGCATAACAAGGCTCCCAGTTCTCCATGGCCTGTCCTGCCTTTCTGGATTTTACACTTTTTTCAGATGGCCCTTTTGATGGGGGGGGGGAGTGAGACTTCATTGTAGTGCAGATTTCCTTTGCAAGCTTGCTTGGTTGGCCAAAAAGGGCGTATGCGTTTTTTCCTGAACATATTCAGGAAAAAACGCATACGCCCTTTTTGGCCAAGTGCATCATTGTTGACCTTCTGCCTCTTTTCCTATGCTTTAAATGCAATTCCAGTCTACCTCCTGAAATCGGTTTCCTGCAATTCTGCCCGGCTTTCAAGTCCTCTTGGCAGCCTTACTTCAGTATATTTTTGGACGATAACTGACATTTATAACTCTGCAGGTTTGTGAATTACAGTGCCCCTGAGCTCCTTTCTTCAACTCGCTTTCTTGTGAGCTGGCCGCAACACCGCAGGATTGCTTCAGGCCCTAATCTGGTTCCGGCATGGAACGCTGAGCCTTTGGTTAATTCCTCTTCCTGGTGGGAAATGAGAGTTAAATTTTCCCGTCCAGACACCTCCAGCTAGTCTCTCATTGGTTCTCCCTATTCCTGTTCATCTTCCGTGGAATTTGCAAACTGGGCCAAACAGGAGGTTAAAGGCACTGACTCTCCAAGTCGGGAGAGTGTTAGTAAAGCTTCTGGAATGTTGCACCCGAGTACCAGGGGACGAGAACTGAGACATATTTCAACACGTCTCCCGATCACACGGTTGATCATACTCTGGGTTCCACATGCATGTTTTAGCTGAAGGAAGAATCCCTTAAACCTGGAGAGTTGAGACCCGTGGAATGGGTACCATGCAATATGACTTCAAAGGGTCTTCATTTGCTCACCAAAACTCTCCAATCCTATCACTGCTGCGTTTTTGCCCCTGTACTCACGATTGATTCACTTTCAGAGACATAGCAATCCATAGGTTTTAAGATACTTACTAGTCAGGTACATTATTAGGCGTTTAATATGGGGTTTTGAGTCCATTTCGTTGAGCAAGGAGTAGCTCTTGTCTATTACATATTTGGCTTAAGGAACTTTATCTGTGCTCATTTCAATCTCTGGTTTTATGCAGCACCCCAACTCACCTTTCCCCTTAAGCAAGCATAAGTTGGTTTTCTAAATTTGGGACCATGTTCTGTTTGAAATCCAGTTCCTGTGTAGCCAAGTTTACATTCCGTGTATTAGTGATATCTTATGATGTTTCTTTTTCTGTGTGACTTATTTCAGTTAGAATCATCATACCTGAATCCACTCATTATGCTGCTATGGGCCTGATGACATAGATGTCATTGCTGAGTGATATTGCATTGTACGTAAGTACCACAACTTCTTTATCCATTTTTCGCTTTATGCGATATTGAACTTGTACCGTAAACGAGTTTCTTGTAAACAGAGCCATCCCAAACTTTGGGGTGGCTGTGTCTTTTTGATTTTAATTTCCCTAAGCTATAGGACCATAAGTGGAAGTGCCCTAGGCTCTGTTGCTTTGTTTTTTAGATGTTTCAGGAAACACCATACACTTCTCCCGAGTGGCTGTTGGCAATTTACATCCCGCCCATCAGCATAACAAGGCTCCCAGTTCTCCATGGCCTGTCCTGCCTTTCTGGATTTTACACTTTTTTCAGATGGCCCTTTTGATGGGGGGGGGGGAGTGAGACTTCATTGTAGTGCAGATTTCCTTTGCAAGCTTGCTTGGTTGGCCAAAAAGGGCGTATGCGTTTTTTCCTGAGCATATTCAGGAAAAAACGCATACGCCCTTTTTGGCCAAGTGCATCATTGTTGACCTTCTGCCTCTTTTCCTATGCTTTAAATGCAATTCCAGTCTACCTCCTGAAATCGGTTTCCTGCAATTCTGCCCGGCTTTCAAGTCCTCTTGGCAGCCTTACTTCAGTATATTTTTGGATGATAGCTGTCATTTATAACTCTGCAGGTTTGTGAATTACAGTGCCCCTGAGCTCCTTTCTTCAACTCGCTTTCTTGTGAGCTGGCCGCAACACCGCAGGATTGCTTCAGGCCCTAATCTGGTTCCGGCATGGCACGCTGAGCCTTTGGTTAATTCCTCTTCCTGGTGGGAAATGAGAGTTAAATTTTCCCGTCCAGACACCTCCAGCTAGTCTCTCATTGGTTCTCCCTATTCCTGTTCATCTTCCGCGGAATTTGCAAACTGGGCCAAACAGGAGGTTAAAGGCACTGACTCTCCAAGTCGGGAGAGTGTTAGTAAAGCATCTGGATTGTTGCACCCGAGTACCAGGGGACGAGAACTGAGACATATTTCAACACGTCTCCCGATAACACGGTTGATCATACTCTGGGTTCCACATGCATGTTTTAGCTGAAGGAAGAATCCCTTAAACCTGGAGAGTTGAGACCCGTGGAATGGGTACCATGCAATATGACTTCAAAGGGTCTTCATTTGCTCACCAAAACTCTCCAATCCTATCACTGCTGCGTTTTTGCCCCTGTACTCACGATTGATTCACTTTCAGAGACATAGCAATCCATAGGTTTTAAGATACTTACTAGTCAGGTACATTATTAGGCGTTTAATATGGGGTTTTGAGTCCATTTCGTTGAGCAAGGAGTAGCTCTTGTCTATTACATATTTGGCTTAAGGAACTTTATCTGTGCTCATTTCAATCTCTGGTTTTATGCAGCACCCCAACTCACCTTTCCCCTTAAGCAAGCATAAGTTGGTTTTCTAAATTTGGGACCATGTTCTGTTTTGAAATCCAGTTCCTGTGTAGCCAAGTTTACATTCCGTGTATTAGTGATATCTTATGATGTTTCTTTTTCTGTGTGACTTATTTCAGTTAGAATCATCATACCTGAATCCACTCATTATGCTGCTATGGGCCTGATGACATAGATGTCATTGCTGAGTGATATTGCATTGTACGTAAGTACCACAACTTCTTTATCCATTTTTCGCTTTATGCGATATTGAACTTGTACCGTAAACGAGTTTCTTGTAAACAGAGCCATCCCAAACTTTGGGGTGGCTGTGTCTTTTTGATTTTAATTTCCCTAAGCTATAGGACCATAAGTGGAAGTGCCCTAGGCTCTGTTGCTTTGTTTTTTAGATGTTTCAGGAAACACCATACACTTCTCCCGAGTGGCTGTTGGCAATTTACATCCCGCCCATCAGCATAACAAGGCTCCCAGTTCTCCATGGCCTGTCCTGCCTTTCTGGATTTTACACTTTTTTCAGATGGCCCTTTTGATGGGGGGGGGGAGTGAGACTTCATTGTAGTGCAGATTTCCTTTGCAAGCTTGCTTGGTTGGCCAAAAAGGGCGTATGCGTTTTTTCCTGAACATATTCAGGAAAAAACGCATACGCCCTTTTTGGCCAAGTGCATCATTGTTGACCTTCTGCCTCTTTTCCTATGCTTTAAATGCAATTCCAGTCTACCTCCTGAAATCGGTTTCCTGCAATTCTGCCCGGCTTTCAAGTCCTCTTGGCAGCCTTACTTCAGTATATTTTTGGATGATAGCTGTCATTTATAACTCTGCAGGTTTGTGAATTACAGTGCCCCTGAGCTCCTTTCTTCAACTCGCTTTCTTGTGAGCTGGCCGCAACACCGCAGGATTGCTTCAGGCCCTAATCTGGTTCCGGCATGGCACGCTGAGCCTTTGGTTAATTCCTCTTCCTGGTGGGAAATGAGAGTTAAATTTTCCCGTCCAGACACCTCCAGCTAGTCTCTCATTGGTTCTCCCTATTCCTGTTCATCTTCCGTGGAATTTGCAAACTGGGCCAAACAGGAGGTTAAAGGCACTGACTCTCCAAGTCGGGAGAGTGTTAGTAAAGCATCTGGAATGTTGCACCCGAGTACCAGGGGACGAGAACTGAGACATATTTCAACACGTCTCCCGATCACACGGTTGATCATACTCTGGGTTCCACATGCATGTTTTAGCTGAAGGAAGAATCCCTTAAACCTGGAGAGTTGAGACCCGTGGAATGGGTACCATGCAATATGACTTCAAAGGGTCTTCATTTGCTCACCAAAACTCTCCAATCCTATCACTGCTGCGTTTTTGCCCCTGTACTCACGATTGATTCACTTTCAGAGACATAGCAATCCATAGGTTTTAAGATACTTACTAGTCAGGTACATTATTAGGCGTTTAATATGGGGTTTTGAGTCCATTTCGTTGAGCAAGGAGTAGCTCTTGTCTATTACATATTTGGCTTAAGGAACTTTATCTGTGCTCATTTCAATCTCTGGTTTTATGCAGCACCCCAACTCACCTTTCCCCTTAAGCAAGCATAAGTTGGTTTTCTAAATTTGGGACCATGTTCTGTTTTGAAATTCAGTTCCTGTGTAGCCAAGTTTACATTCCGTGTATTAGTGATATCTTATGATGTTTCTTTTTCTGTGTGACTTATTTCAGTTAGAATCATCATACCTGAATCCACTCATTATGCTGCTATGGGCCTGATGACATAGATGTCATTGCTGAGTGATATTGCATTGTACGTAATTACCACAACTTCTTTATCCATTTTTCGCTTTATGCGATATTGAACTTGTACCGTAAACGAGTTTCTTGTAAACAGAGCCATCCCAAACTTTGGGGTGGCTGTGTCTTTTTGATTTTAATTTCCCTAAGCTATAGGACCATAAGTGGAAGTGCCCTAGGCTCTGTTGCTTTGTTTTTTAGATGTTTCAGGAAACACCATACACTTCTCCCGAGTGGCTGTTGGCAAGTTACATCCCGCCCATCAGCATAACAAGGCTCCCAGTTCTCCATGGCCTGTCCTGCCTTTCTGGATTTTACACTTTTTTCAGATGGCCCTTTTGACGGGGGCGGGGGGGAGTGAGACTTCATTGTAGTGCAGATTTCCTTTGCAAGCTTGCTTGGTTGGCCAAAAAGGGCGTATGCGTTTTTTCCTGAATATATTCAGGAAAAAACGCATACGCCCTTTTTGGCCAAGTGCATCATTGTCGACCTTCTGCCTCTTTTCCTATGCTTTAAATGCAATTCCAGTCTACCTCCTGAAATCGGTTTCCTGCAATTCTGCCCGGCTTTCAAGTCCTCTTGGCAGCCTTACTTCAGTATATTTTTGGATGATAGCTGTCATTTATAACTCTGCAGGTTTGTGAATTACAGTGCCCCTGAGCTCCTTTCTTCAACTCGCTTTCTTGTGAGCTGGCCGCAACACCGCAGGATTGCTTCAGGCCCTAATCTGGTTCCGGCATGGCACGCTGAGCCTTTGGTTAATTCCTCTTCCTGGTGGGAAATGAGAGTTAAATTTTCCCGTCCAGACACCTCCAGCTAGTCTCTCATTGGTTCTCCCTATTCCTGTTCATCTTCCGCGGAATTTGCAAACTGGGCCAAACAGGAGGTTAAAGGCACTGACTCTCCAAGTCGGGAGAGTGTTAGTAAAGCATCTGGAATGTTGCACCCGAGTACCAGGGGACGAGAACTGAGACATATTTCAACACGTCTCCCGATCACACGGTTGATCATACTCTGGGTTCCACATGCATGTTTTAGCTGAAGGAAGAATCCCTTAAACCTGGAGAGTTGAGACCCGTGGAATGGGTACCATGCAATATGACTTCAAAGGGTCTTCATTTGCTCACCAAAACTCTCCAATCCTATCACTGCTGCGTTTTTGCCCCTGTACTCACGATTGATTCACTTTCAGAGACATAGCAATCCATAGGTTTTAAGATACTTAGTAGTCAGGTACATTATTAGGCGTTTAATATGGGGTTTTGAGTCCATTTCGTTGAGCAAGGAGTAGCTCTTGTCTATTACATATTTGGCTTAAGGAACTTTATCTGTGCTCATTTCAATCTCTGGTTTTATGCAGCACCCCAACTCACCTTTCCCCTTAAGCAAGCATAAGTTGGTTTTCTAAATTTGGGACCATGTTCTGTTTTGAAATTCAGTTCCTGTGTAGCCAAGTTTACATTCCGTGTATTAGTGATATCTTATGATGTTTCTTTTTCTGTGTGACTTATTTCAGTTAGAATCATCATACCTGAATCCACTCATTATGCTGCTATGGGCCTGATGACATAGATGTCATTGCTGAGTGATATTGCATTGTACGTAAGTACCACAACTTCTTTATCCATTTTTCGCTTTATGCGATATTGAACTTGTACCGTAAACGAGTTTCTTGTAAACAGAGCCATCCCAAACTTTGGGGTGGCTGTGTCTTTTTGATTTTAATTTCCCTAAGCTACAGGACCATAAGTGGAAGTGCCCTAGGCTCTGTTGCTTTGTTTTTTAGATGTTTCAGGAAACACCATACACTTCTCCCGAGTGGCTGTTGGCAATTTACATCCCGCCCATCAGCATAACAAGGCTCCCAGTTCTCCATGGCCTGTCCTGCCTTTCTGGATTTTACACTTTTTTCAGATGGCCCTTTTGATGGGGGGGGGGAGTGAGACTTCATTGTAGTGCAGATTTCCTTTGCAAGCTTGCTTGGTTGGCCAAAAAGGGCGTATGCGTTTTTTCCTGAATATATTCAGGATAAAACGCATACGCCCTTTTTGGCCAAGTGCATCATTGTTGACCTTCTGCCTCTTTTCCTATGCTTTAAATGCAATTCCAGTCTACCTCCTGAAATCGGTTTCCTGCAATTCTGCCTGGCTTTCAAGTCCTCTTGGCAGCCTTACTTCAGTATATTTTTGGATGATAGCTGTCATTTATAACTCTGCAGGTTTGTGAATTACAGTGCCCCTGAGCTCCTTTCTTCAACTCGCTTTCTTGTGAGCTGGCCGCAACACCGCAGGATTGCTTCAGGCCCTAATCTGGTTCCGGCATGGAACGCTGAGCCTTTGGTTAATTCCTCTTCCTGGTGGGAAATGAGAGTTAAATTTTCCCGTCCAGACACCTCCAGCTAGTCTCTCATTGGTTCTCCCTATTCCTGTTAATCTTCCGCGGAATTTGCAAACTGGGCCAAACAGGAGGTTAAAGGCACTGACTCTCCAAGTCGGGAGAGTGTTAGTAAAGCATCTGGATTGTTGCACCCGAGTACCAGGGGACGAGAACTGAGACATATTTCAACACGTCTCCCGATCACACGGTTGATCATACTCTGGGTTCCACATGCATGTTTTAGCTGAAGGAAGAATCCCTTAAACCTGGAGAGTTGAG